>NC_064922.1:97067388-97407805 GCF_023897955.1 Schistocerca gregaria
GGGATTGAATACAACAGTCACCATGCGCACTTTCCTCCACGGGAGTAATGTCTCAAACACTCTATGCTTTGATCGTTCCCAGGAAGAACAGTAGTAGTTTTCGATGCACATCTGGAGGCAATCTGTAATCTGTGGACTATCAGAGTGTTGATGAAACACAGAAATTGCATCGTTATTGAATACAACAGTCACCATGCGCACTTTCCCCCATGGGAGTAATGTGTCAAACATTCTACGCTTTGATCGTTCCCTGTTAGACCAGTAATAGTTTCCGATGCACATCTGGAGGCATTCTGTAATCTGTGGACTATCAGAGTGTTGATGAAACACAGAAATTGCTTCGGGATTGAATACAACAGTCACCATGCGCACTTTCCTCCATGGGAGTAATGTCTCAAACAGTCTACGCTTTGATCGTTCCCTGGAAGACCAGTAGTAGTTTCCGATTCACATCTGGAGGCATTCTGTAATCTGTGGACTAAGTGAGTGTTGATTAAACACATAAATTGCATCGGGATTGAATACAACAATCACCATGCGCACTTTCCTCCACGGGAGTAATGTCTCAAACAGTCTATGCTTTGATCGTCCCTCGAAGACCAGTAGTGGTTTCCGATGCACATCTGGAGGCATTCTGTAATCTGTGGACTATCAGAGTATTAATGAAACACAGAAATTCCATCGGGATTGAAACAACAGTCACCATTCGCACTTTCCTCCATTGGAGTAATGTCTCAAAGAGTTTACGCTTAGATCGTTCCCTGGAAGACCAGTAGTAGTTTCCGATGCACATCTGGAGGCATTCTGTAATCTGTGGACTATCAGAGTGTTGATGAAACAAAGAAATTGCATCGGGATTGAATACAACAGTCACCATGCGCACTTTCCTACATAGGAGTAATGTCTCAAACAGTCTACGCTTTGTTCGTTCACTGGAAGACCAGTAGTATTTTCCGTTGCACATCTGGAGGCATTCTGTAACCTGTGGACTATCAGAATGTTGATGAAACAAAGAAATTGCATCGGGGTTGAATACAACAGTCACCATGCGCACTTTCCCCCATGGTAGTAATGTCTCAAACAGTCTACGCTTTGATCGTTCCCTGGAAGACCAGTAGTAGTTTCCGATGCACATCTGGAGGCATTCTGTAATCTGTGGACTATCAGAGTGTTGATGAAACACAGAAATTACATCGGGATTGAATACAACAGTCACCATGCGCACTTTCCTACATTGGAGTAATGTCTCAAACAGTCTATGCTTTGATCGTTCCCTGGAAGGTCAGTAGCTGTTTCCGATGCACATCTGGAGGCATTCTGTAATCTGATGAGTATCTGAGTGTTGATGAAACACAGAAATTGCATTGCTATTGAATACAACAGTCACCATGCGCACTTTCCTCCATGGTAGTAATGTCTCAAACGGTCTGTTCTTTGATCGTTCCCAGAAAAACCAGTAGTAGTTTACGATGCACATCTGGAGACAATCTGTAATCTGTGGACTATCAGAGTGTTGATGAAACTCAGAAATTGCATCGGGATTGAATACAACAGTCACCATGCACACTTTCCCACATGGGAGTAATGTCTCAAACAATCTACGCTTTGATCGTTCCCTGTTAGACCAGTAGTGGTTTCCGATACACATCTGGAGGCATTCTGTAATCTGTGGACTATCAGAGTGTCGATGAAACACAGAAATTGCTTCGGGATTGAATACAACAGTCACCATGCGCACTTTCCTCCATGTGAGTAATGTCTCAAACAGTCTACGCTTTGATCGTTCCCTGGAAGTCCAGTAGTAGTTTCCGATGCACATCTGGAGGCAATCTGTAATCTGTGGACTATCAGAGTGTTGATGAAACTCAGAAATTGCATCGGGATTGAATACAACAGTCACCATGCACACTTTCCCCCATGGAAGTAATGTCTCAAACAATCTACGCTTTGATCGTTCCCTGTTAGACCAGTAGTGGTTTCCGATGCACGTCTGGAGGCATTCTGTAATCTGTGGACCTTCAAAGTGTTGATGAAACACAGAAATTACATCGTGATTGAATACAACAGTCACCATGCGCACTTTTCTCCATGGGAGTAATGTCTCAAACACTCTATGCTTTGATCGTTCCCAGGTAGACCAGTAGTAGTTTTCGATGCACATCTGGAGGCTATCTGTAATCTGTGGACTATCAGAGTTTTGATGAAACACAGAAATTGCATCGTTATTGAATACAACAGTCACAATGCGCACTTTCCCAAATGGGAGTAATGTGTGAAACATTCTACGCTTTGATCGTTCCTTGTTAGACCAGTAGTAGTTTCCGATGCACATATGAATTTATTCTGTAATCTGTAGACTACCAGAGTGTTGATGAAACACAGAAATTGCTTCGGGATTGAATACAACAGTCACCATGCGCACTTTCCTCCATGTGAGTAATGTCTCAAACAGTCTACGCTTTGATCGTTCCCTGGAAGACCAGAAGTGGTATCCGATGCACATCTGGAGGCATTCTGTAATCTGTGGACTATCAGGGTATTAATGAAACACAGAAATTCCATCTGGATTGAATACAACAGTCACCATACGCACATTCCTCCATGGGGGTAATGTCTCAAAGAGTTTGCGCTTTGATCGTCCCCTGCTAGACCAGTAGTAGTTTCCGATGCACATCTGGAGGCATTCTATAATCTGATGGACTATGAGAGTGTTGATGAAACAAAGAAATTGCATCGGGATGGAATACAACAGTCACCATGCGCACTTTCTTCCGTGGGAGTATTGTCTGAAACATTCTACCCTTTGATCGTTCCCTGTTAGACCAGTAGTAGCTTCCGATGCACATCTGGAGGCATTCTGTAATCTGTGGACTATCAGAGTGTTGATGAAACACAGAAATTGCTTCGGGATTGAATACAACAGTCACCATGCGCACTTTCCTCCATGGGAGTAATGTCTCAAACAGTCTATGCTTTGATCGTTCCCTGCAAGACCAGTAGTAGCTTCCGATGCACATCTTTAGTCATTCTGTTATCTGTGGACTATCAGAGTGTTGATAAAAGACGGAAATTGAATCGGGATTGAATACAACAGTCACCATGCGCACTTTCCTCCATGGGAGTAATGTCTCAAACAGTTTACGCTTTGATTGTTCCCTGGAAGACCAGTAGTAGTTTCCGATGCACATCGGGAGGCATTCTGTAATCTGTGGACTAACTGAGTGTTGATGAAACACAGAAATTGCATCGGGATTGAATACAACAGTCACATTGCGCACTTTCCTACATTGGAGTAATGTCTCAAACAGTCTACGCTTTCATCGTTCCCTGGAAGTCCAGTAGTAGTTTCCGATGCATATCTGGAGGCATTCTGTAATCTGATGGACTATCAGAGTGTTGATGAAACAAGGAAATTGCATCGGGATGGAATACAACAGTCACCATGCGCACTTTCCTCCATGGGAGTATTGTCTGAAACATTCTACCCTTTGATCGTTCCCTGTTAGACCAGTAGTAGTTTCCGATGCACATCTGGAGGCATTCTGTAATCTGTGGACTATCAGAGTGTTGATGAAACTCAGAAATTGCATCGGGATTGAATAAAACAGTCACCATGAACACTTTCCCCCATGGGAGTAATGTCTCAAACAATCTACGCTTTGATCGTTAACTGTTAGAACAGTAGTGGTTTCCGATGCACATCTGGAGGCATTCTGTAATCTGTGGACTATCAGAGTGTCGATGAAACACAGAAATTGCTTCGGGATTGAATACAACAGTCACCATGCGCACTTTCCCCCATGGGAGTAATGTCTCAAACAATCTACGCTTTGATCGTTAACTGTTAGAACAGTAGAGGTTTCCGATGCACATCTGGAGGCATTCTGTAATCTGTGGACTATCAGAGTGTCGATGAAACACAGAAATTGCTTCGTGATTGAATACAACAGTCACCATGCGCACTTTCCTCCATGTGAGTAATGTCTCAAACAGACTACGCTTTGATCGTTCCCTGGAAGACCAGTAGTAGTTTCCGATGCACATCTGGAGTCATTCTGTAATCTGTGGACTATCAGAGTGTCGATGAAACACAGAAATTGCTTCGGGATTGAATACAACAGTCACCATGCGCACTTTCCTCCATGTGAGTAATGTATCAAACAGTCTACATTTGATCGTTCCCTGTTAGACCTGTAGTAGTTTCCGATGCACATCTGGAGGCATTGTGTAATCTGTGGACAATCAGAGTGTTGATGAAACACAGAAACCGCATCGGGATGGAATACAACAGTCACCATGCTCACTTTCCTCCATGGGAGTATTGTCTGAAACATTCTACCATTTGATCGTTCCCTGGAAGACCAGTAGCAGTTTCCGTTGCACATCTGGAGGCATTCTGTAATCTGTGGACTAACTGAGTGTTGATGAAACACAGAAATTGCATCGCGATTGAATACAACAGTCACCATGCGCACTTTCCTCCACAGGAGTAATGTCTCAAACAGTCTATGCTTTGATCGTTCCCTTGAAGTCCAGTAGCAGTTTCCGATGCACATCTGGAGGCATTCTGTAATCTGTGGACCTTCAAAGTGTTGATGAAACACAGAAATTACATCGTGATTGAATACAACAGTCACCATGCGCACTTTCCTCCATGGGAGTAATGTCTCAAACACTCTATGCTTTGATCGTTCCTTGTTAGACCAGTAGTAGTTTCCGATGCACATCTGAATTCATTCTGTAATCTGTGGACTATCAGAGTGTTGATGAAACACAGAAATTGCTTCGGGATTGAATACAACAGTCACCATGCGCACTTTCCTCCATGGGAGTAATGTCTCAAACAGTCTACGCTTTGATCGTTCCCTGGAAGACCAGTAGTGGTTTCCGATGCACATCTGGAGGCATTCTGTAATCTGTGGACTATCAGAGTATTAATGAAACACAGAAATTTCTTCGGGATTGAATACAACAGTCACCATGCGCACTTTCCCCCATGGGAGTAATGTCTCAAACAGTCTACGCTTTGATCGTTCCCTGGAAGACCAGTAGTGGTTTCCGATGCTCATCTGGAGGCATTCTGTAATCTGTGGACTATCAGAGTATTAATGAAACACAGAAATTCCATCGGGATTGAATACAACAGTCACCATGCGCACTTTCCTCCATGGGAGTATTGTCTGAAACATTCTACCCTTTGATCGTTCCCTGTTAGACCAGTAGTAGTTTCCGATGCACATCTGGAGGCATTCTGTAATCTGATGGACTATCAGAGTGTTGATGAAACAAGGAAATTGCATCGGGATGGAATACAACAGTCACCATGCGCACTTTCCTCCATGGGAGTATTGTCTGAAACATTCTACCCTTTGATCGTTCCCTGTTAGACCAGTAGTAGTTTCCGATGCACATCTGGAGGCATTCTGTAATCTGTGGACTATCAGAGTGTTGATGAAACTCAGAAATTGCATCGGGATTGAATAAAACAGTCAACATGAACACTTTCCCCCATGGGAGTAATGTCTCAAACAATCTACGCTTTGATCGTTCCCTGTTAGACCAGTAGTGGTTTCCGATGCACATCTGGAGGCATTCTGTAATCTGTGGACTATCAGGGTGTCGGTGAAACACAGAAATTGCTTCGGGATTGAATACAACAGTCGCCATGCGCACTTTCCTCCATGGGAGTAATGTCTCAAACAGTCTACGATTTGATTGTTCCCTGGAAGACCAGTAGTAGATTCCGATGCACATCTTTAGTCATTCTGTCATCTGTGAACTATCATAGTGTTGTTAAAACACGGAAATTGAATCGGGATTGAATGCAACAGTCACCATGCGCACTTTCCTCCATGGGAGTAATGTCTCAATCAGTCTACGCTTTGATCGTTCCCTGGAAGACCAGTAGCAGTTTCCGTTGCACATCTGGAGGCATTCTGTAATCTGTGGACTAACTGAGTGTTGAAGAAACACAGAAATTGCATCGGGATTGAATACAACAGTCACCATGCCCACTTTCCTCCACGGGAGTAATGTCTCAAACAGTCTATGCTTTGATCGTTCCCTCGAAGACCAGTAGTAGTTTCCGGTGCACATCTGGAGGCATTCTGTAACCTGTGGACTATCAGAGTATTAATGAAACACAGAAATTCCATCGCGATTGAAACAACAGTCACCATTCGAACTTTCCTCCATTGGAGTAATGTCTCAAAGAGTTTACGCTTTGATCGTTCCCTGGAAGACCAGTAGTAGTTTCAGATGCACATCTGGAGGTATTCTGTAATCTGTGGACTATCAGAGTGTTGATGAAACAAAGAAATTCCATCGGGATTGAATACAACAGTCACCATGCCCACTTTCCTACATAGGAGTAATGTCTCAAACAGTCTACGCTTCGTTCGTTCCCTGGAAGACCAGTAGTATTTTCCGTTGCACATCTGGAGGCATTCTGTAATCTGTGGACTATCAGAGTGTTGATGAAACTCAGAAATTGCATCGGGATTGAATACAACATTCACCATGCACACTTTCCCCCATGGGAGTAATGTCTCAAACAATCTACGATTTGATCGTTCCCTATTAGACCAGTAGTGGTTTCCGATGCACATCTGGAGGCATTCTGTAATCTGTGGACTATCAGAGTGTCGATGAAACACAGAAATTGCTTCGGGATTGAATACAACAGTCAACATGCGCACTTTCCTCCATGTGAGTAATGTCTCAATCAGTCTACGCTTTGATCGTTCCCTGGAAGTCCAGTACTAGTTTCCGATGCACATCTGGAGGCAATCTGTAATCTGTGGACTATCAGAGTGTAGATGAAACTCAGAAATTGCATCGGGATTGAATACAACAGTCACCATGCACACTTTCCCCCATGGGAGTAATGTCTCAAACAATCTACGCTTTGATCGTTAACTGTTAGAACAGTAATGGTTTCCGATGCACATCTGGAGGCATCCTGTAATCTGTGGACTATCAGAGTGTCGATGAAACACAGAAATTGCTTCGGGATTGGGTACAACAGTCACCATGCGCACTTTGATCCCATGTGAGTAATGTCTCAAACAGTCTACGCTTTGATCGTTCCCTGGAAGACCAGTAGTAGTTTCCGATGCACATCTGGAGTCATTCTGTAATCTGTGGACTATCAGAGTGTTGATGAAACACAGAAATTGCATCGTTATTGAATACAACAGTCACCATGCGCACTTTCCTCCATGTGAGTAAAGTCTCAAACAGTCTACGCTTTGATCGTTCCCTGGAAGACCAGTAGTAGTTTCCGATGCACATCTGGAGTCATTCTGTAATCTGTGGACTATCATAGTGTCGATGAAACACAGAAATTGCTTCGGGATTGAATACAACAGTCACCATGCGCACTTTCCTCCATGTGAGTAATGTCTCAAACAGTCTACCTTTTGATCGTTCCCTGTTAGACCAGTAGTAGTTTCCGATGCACATCTGGAGGCATTGTGTAATCTGTGGACTATCAGAGTGTTGATGAAACACAGAAACTGCATCGGGATGGAATACAACAGTCACCATGCGCACTTTCCTCCATGGGAGTAATGTCTCAAACAGTCTACGCTTTGATCGTTCCCTGGAAGAAAAGTAGCAGTTTCCGTTGCACATCTGAAGGCATTCTGTAATCTGTGGACTAACTGAGTGTTGATGAAACACAGAAATTGCATCGGGATTGAATAAAACAGTCACCATGCGCACTTTCCTCCACGGGAGTAATGTCTCAAACACTCTATGCTTTGATCGTTCCCAGGAAGAACAGTAGTAGTTTTCGATGCACATCTGGAGGCAATCTGTAATCTGTGGGCTATCAGAGTGTTGATGAAACACAGAAATTGCATCGTTATTGAATACAACAGTCACCATGCGCACTTTCCCCCATGGGAGTAATGTGTCAAACATTCTACGCTTTGATCGTTCCCTGTTAGACCAGTAATAGTTTCCGATGCACATCTGGAGGCATTCTGTAATCTGTGGACTATCAGAGTGTTGATGAAACACAGAAATTGCTTCGGGATTGAATACAACAGTCACCATGCGCACTTTCCTCCATGGGAGTAATGTCTCAAACAGTCTACGCTTTGATCGTTCCCTGGAAGACCAGTAGTAGTTTCCGATTCACATCTGGAGGCATTCTGTAATCTGTGGACTAAGTGAGTGTTGATTAAACACATAAATTGCATCGGGATTTAATGCAACAGTCACCATGCGCACTTTCCTCCATGGGAGTAATGTCTCAAACAGTCTACGCTTTGATCGTTCCCAGGAAGACCAGTAGTAGTTTCCGATGCACATCTGGAGGTATTCTGTAATCTGTGGACTAACTGAGTGTTGATGAAACACAGAAATTACAATGGAATTGAATAGAACAGTCACCATGCGCACTTTCCTCCATGGGAGTAATGTCTCAAACAGACTACGCTTTGATCGTTCCCTGTTAGACCAGTAGTAGTTACCGTTGAACATCTGGAGGCATTCTGTAATTTGTGGACTAACTGAGTGTTCATTAAACACATAAATTGCATCGGGATTTAATGCAACAGTCACCATGCGCCCTTTCCTCCATGGGAGTAATGTCTCAAACAGTCTACGCTTTGATCGTTCCCTGGAAGTCCAGTACTAGTTTCCGACGCACATCTGGAGGCAATCTGTAATCTGTGGACTATCAGAGTGTAGATGAAACTCAGAAATTGCATCGGGATTGAATACAACAGTCACCATGCACACTTTCCCCCATGGGAGTAATGTCTCAAACAATCTACGCTTTGATCGTTAACTGTTAGAACAGTAATGGTTTCCGATGCACATCTGGAGTCATTCTGTAATCTGTGGACTATCAGAGTGTCGATGAAACACAGAAATTGCTTCGGGATTGAATACAACAGTCACCATACGCACATTCCTCTATGTGAGTAATGTCTCAAACAGTCTACCTTTTGATCGTTCCCTGTTAGACCAGTAGTAGTTTCCGATGCACATCTGGAGGCATTGTGTAATCTGTGGACTATCAGAGTGTTGATGAAACACAGAAACTGCATCGGGAAGGAAAACAACAGTCACCATGCGCACTTTCCTCCACAGGAGTAATGTCTCAAACAGTCTATGCTTTGATCGTTCCCTTGAGGACCAGTAGTAGTTTCCGATGCACATCTGGAGGCATTCTGTAATCTGTGGACCTTCAAAGTGTTGATGAAACACAGAAATTACATCGTGATGGAACACAACAATCACCATGCGCACTTTCCTGCATGGGAGTAATGTCTCAAACACTCTATGCTTTGATCGATCCCAGGAAGACCAGTAGTAGTTTTCGATGCACATCTGGAGGCAATCTGTAATCTGTGGACTATCAGAGTGTTGATGAAACACAGAAATTGAATCGTTATTGAATACAACAGTCACCATGCGCACTTTCCTCCATGTGAGTAATGTCTCAAACAGTCTACGCTTTGATCGTTCCCTGGAAGACCAGTAGTAGTTTCCGATGCACATCTGGAGTCATTCTGTAATCTGTGGACTATCAGAGTGTCGATGAAACACAGAAATTGCTTCGGGATTGAATACAACAGTCACCATGCGCACTTTCCTCCATGTGAGTAATGTCTCAAACAGTCTACGCTTTGATCGTTCCCTGGAAGACCAGTAGCAGTTTCCGTTGCACATCTGAAGGCATTCTGTAATCTGTGGACTAACTGAGTGTTGATGAAACACAGAAATTGCATCGGGATTGAATACAACAGTCACCATGCGCACTTTCCTCCACCGGAGTAATGTCTCAAACACTCTATGCTTTGATCGTTCCAGGAAGACCAGTAGCAGTTTTCGATGCACATCTGGAGGCAATCTGTAATCTGTGGACTATCAGAGTGTTGATGAAACACGGAAATTGCATCGTTATTGAATACAACAGTCACCATGCGCACTTTCCCCCATGGGAGTAATGTGTCAAACATTCTACGCTTTGATCGTTCCTTGTTAGACCAGTAGTAGTTTACGATGCACATCTGATTTCATTCTGTAATCTGTGGACTATCAGAGTGTTGATGAAACACTGAAATTGCTTCGGGATTGAATACAACAGTCGCCATGCGCACTTTCCTCCATGGGAGTAATGTCTCAAACAGTCAACGCTTTGATCGTTAACTGGAAGACCAGTAGTGGTTTCCGATGCACATCTGGAGGCATTCTGTAATCTGTGGACTATCAGAGTATTAATGAAACACAGAAATTCCATCGGGATTGAATACAACAGTCACCATACGCACTTTCCTCCATGGGAGTAATGTCTCAAAGAGTTTGCGCTTAGAATCGTTCCCTGGAAGACCAGTAGTAGTTTCCGATGCACATCTGGAGGCATTCTGTAATCTGTGGACTATCAGAGTGTTGATGAAACACAGAAATTGCATCGGGATTGAATACAACAGTCACCATGCGCACTTTCCTCCATGGGAGTAATGTCTCAAACAGTCTACGCTTTGATCGTTCCCTGGAAGACCAGTAGTAGTTTCCGATTCACATCTGGAGGCATTCTGTAATCTGTGGACTAACTGAGTGTTGATTAAACACATAAATTGCATCGGGATTTAATGCAACAGTCACCATGCGCACTTTCCTCCATGGGAGTAATGTCTCAAACAGTCTACGCTTTGATCGTTCCCAGGAAGACCAGTAGTAGTTTCCGATGCACATCTGGAGGTATTCTGTAATCTGTGGACTAACTGAGTGTTGATGAAACACAGAAATTACAATGGGATTGAATAGAACAGTCACCATGCGCACTTTCCTCCATGGGAGTAATGTCTCAAACAGACTACGCTTTGATCGTTCCCTGTTAGACCAGTAGTAGTTACCGTTGAACATCTGGAGGCATTCTGTAATTTGTGGACTAACTGAGTGTTCATTAAACACATAAATTGCATCGGGATTTAATGCAACAGTCACCATGCGCACTTTCCTCCATGGGAGTAATGTCTCAAACTGTCTACGCTTTGATCGTTCCCAGGAAGACCAGTAGTAGTTTCAGATGCACATCTGGAGGCATTCTGTAATCTGTGGACTAACTGAGTGTTGATGAAACACAGAAATTGCAATGGGATTGAATAGAACAGTCACCATGCGCACTTTCCTCCATGGGAGTAATGTCTCAAACAGTCTACGCTTTGATCGTTCCCTGGAAGACCAGTAGTAGCTTCCGATCCACATCTGGAAGCATTCTGTAACCTGTGGACTATCAGAGTATTAATGAAACACAGAAATTATATCGGGATTGAAACAACAGTTACCATACGCACTTTCCTCCATTGGAGTAATGTCTCAAGGAGTTTACGCTTTGATCGTTCCCTGGAAGACCAGTAGTAGTTTCCGATGCACATCTGGAGGCATTGTGTGATCTGTGGACTATCAGAGTGTTGATGAAACACAGAAACTGCATCGGGATGGAATACAACAGTCACCATGCGCACTTTCCTCCATGGGAGTAATGTCTCAAACAGTCTACGCTTTGATCGTTTCCTGGAAGACCAGTAGTAGTTTCCGATGCACATCTGGAGGCATTCTGTAATCTGTGGACTAACTGAGTGTTGACGAAACACAGAAATTGCATCGGGATTGAATACAAAAGTCACCATGCGCACTTTCCACCACGGGAGTAATGTCTCAAACAGTCTATGCTTTGATCGTTCCCTCGAAGACCAGTATTAGTTTCCGATGCACATCTGGAGGCATTCTGTAATCTGTGGACTATCAGAGTGTTGATGAAACACAGAAATTGCATCGGGATTGAATAGAACAGTCACCATTCGCACTTTCCTCCACAGGAGTAATGTCTCAAACAGTCTACGCTTTGATCGTTCCCTGGAAGACCAGTAGTAGTTTCCGATGCACATCTGGAGGCATTCTGTAATCTGTGGACTATCCGAGTGCTAATGAAACACAGAAATTGCATCGGGATTTAATACACCAGTCACCATGACCACTTTCCTCCATGGAAGTAATGTCTCAAACAGTCTACGCTTTGATCGTTCCCTGGAAGGCCAGTAGTAGTTTCCGATGCATATCTGGAGGCATTCTGTAATCTGTTTACTATCAGAGTGTTGTTGAAACACAGAAATTGCATCGGGATTGAATACAACAGTCACTATGCGGACTTTCGTCAATGGGAGTAATGTCTCAAACAGTCTACGCTTTGATCGTTCATTGGGAGACCAGTAGTAGTTTCCATGCACATCTGGTATCATTCTGTAATCTGTGGACTATCAGAGTGTTGTTGAAACACAGAAATTGCATCGGGATTGAATACAACAGTAACCATGCGCACTTTTCTCCATGGGAGAAATATCTCAAACAGTCTACGCTTTGATCGTTCCCTGGAAGACCAGTAGTAGTTTCCGATGCACATCTTGAGGCATTCTGTAATCTGTAGACCTTCAAAGTGTTGATGAAACACAGAAATTGCATCGGGATTGAATACAACAGTCACCATGCGCACTTTCCTCCATGTGAGTAATGTCTCAAACAGTCTACGCTTTGATCGTTCCCTGGAAGACCAGTAGTAGTTTCCGATGCACATCTGGAGTCATTCTGTAATCTGTGGACTATCAGAGTGTCGATGAAACACAGAAATTGCTTCGGGATTGAATACAACAGTCACCATGCGCACTTTCCTCCATGTGAGTAATGTCTCAAACAGTCTACCTTTTGATCGTTCCCTGTTAGACCAGTAGTAGTTTCCGATGCACATCTGGAGGCATTGTGTAATCTGTGGACTATCAGAGTGTTGATGAAACACAGAAACTGCATCGGGATGGAATACAACAGTCACCATGCGCACTTTCCTCCATGGGAGTAATGTCTCAAACAGTCTACGCTTTGATCCTTCCCTGGAAGAAAAGTAGCAGTTTCCGTTGCACATCTGAAGGCATTCTGTAATTTGTGGACTAACTGAGTGTTGATGAAACACAGAAATTGCATCGGGATTGAATACAACAGTCACCAAACGCACTTTCCTCCACGGGAGTAACGTCTCAAACACTCTATGCTTTGATCGTTCCCAGGAAGAACAGTAGTAGTTTTCGATGCACATCTGGAGGCAATCTGTAGTCTGTGGACTATCAGAGTGTTGATGAAACACAGAAATTGCATCGTTATTGAATACAACAGTCACCATGCGCACTTTCCCCCATGGGAGTAATGTGTCAAACATTCTACGCTTTGATCGTTCCTTGTTAGACCAGTAGTAGTTTACGATTCACATCTGAATTCATTCTGTAATCTGTGGACCATCAGAGTGTTGATGAAACACAGAAATTGCTTCGGGATTGAATACAACAGTCGCCATGCGCACTTTCCTCCATGGGAGTAATGTCTCAAACTGTCTACGCTTTGATCGTTAACTGGAAGACCAGTAGTGGTTTCCGATGCACATCTGGAGGCATTCTGTAATCTGTGGACTATCAGAGTATTAATGAAACACAGAAATTCCATCGGGATTGAATACAACAGTCACCATGCGCACTTTCCTCCATGAGAGTATTGTCTGAAACATTCTACCCTTTGATCGTTCCCTGTTAGACCAGTAATAGTTTCCGATGCACATCTGGAGGCATTCTGTAATCTGTGGACTATCAGAGTGTTGATGAAACACAGAAATTGCTTCGGGATTGAATACAACAGTCACCATGCGCACTTTCCTCCATGGGAGTAATGTCTCAAACAGTCTACGCTTTGATCGTTCCCTGGAAGACCAGTAGTAGTTTCCGATTCACATCTGGAGGCATTCTGTAATCTGTGGACTAACTGAGTGTTGATTAAACACATAAATTGCATCGGGATTTAATGCAACAGTCACCAGGCGCACTTTCCTCCATGGGAGTAATGTCTCAAACAGTCTACGCTTTGATCGTTCCCAGGAAGACCAGTAGTAGTTTCCGATGCACATCTGGAGGTATTCTGTAATCTGTGGACTAACTGAGTGTTGATGAAACACAGAAATTACAATGGGATTGAATAGAACAGTCACCATGCGCACTTTCCTCCATGGGAGTAATGTCTCAAACAGACTACGCTTTGATCGTTCCCTGTTAGACCAGTAGTAGTTACCGTTGAACATCTGGAGGCATTCTGTAATTTGTTGACTAACTGAGTGTTCATTAAACACATAAATTGCATCGGGATTTAATGCAACAGTCACCATGCGCACTTTCCTCCATGGGAGTAATGTCTCAAACAGTCTACGCTTTGATCGTTCCCTGGAAGTCCAGTACTAGTTTCCGATGCACATCTGGAGGCAATCTGTAATCTGTGGACTATCAGAGTGTAGGTGAAACTCAGAAATTGCATCGGGATTGAATACAACAGTCACCATGCACACTTTCCCCCATGGGAGTAATGTCTCAAACAATCTACGCTTTGATCGGTAACTGTTAGAACAGTAATGGTTTCCGATGCACATCTGGAGTCATTCTGTAATCTGTGGACTATCAGAGTGTCGATGAAACACAGAAATTGCTTCGGGATTGAATACAACAGTCACCATGCGCACATTCCTCTATGTGAGTAATGTCTCAAACAGTCTACCTTTTGATCGTTCCCTGTTAGACCAGTAGTAGTTTCCGATGCATATCTGGAGGCATTGTGTAATCTGTGGACTATCAGAGTGTTGATGAAACACAGAAACTGCATCGGGAAGGAATACAACAGTCACCATGCGCACTTTCCTCCACGGGAGTAATGTCTCAAACAGTCTATGCTTTGATCGTTCCCTTGAGGACCAATAGTAGTTTCCGATGCACATCTGGAGGCATTCTGTAATCTGTGGACCTTCAAAGTGTTGATGAAACACAGAAATTACATCGTGATGGAACACAACAATCACCATGCGCACTTTCCTGCATGGGAGTAATGTCTCAAACACTCTATGCTTTGATCGTTCCCAGGAAGACCAGTAGTAGTTTTCGATGCACATCTGGAGGCAATCTGTAATCTGTGGACTATCAGAGTGTTGATGAAACACAGAAATTGCATCGTTATTGAATACAACAGTCACCATGCGCACTTTCCTCCATGTGAGTAATGTCTCAAACAGTCTACGCTTTGATCGTTCCCTGGAAGACCAGTAGTAGTTTCCGATGCACATCTGGAGTCATTCTGTAATCTGTGGACTATCAGAGTGTCGATGAAACACAGAAATTGCTTCGGGATTGAATACAACAGTCACCATGCGCACTTTCCTCCATGGGAGTAATGTCTCAAACACTCTATGCTTTGATCGTTCCCAGGAAGACCAGTAGCAGTTTTCGATGCACATCTGGAGGCAATCTGTAATCTGTGGACTATCAGAGTGTTGATGAAACACGGAAATTGCATCGTTATTGAATACAACAGTCACCATGCACACTTTCCCCCATGGAAGTAATGTCTCAAACAATCTACGCTTTGATCGTTCCCTTTTAGACCAGTAGTGGTTTCCGATGCACATCTGGAGGCATTCTGTAATCTGTGGACTAACTGAGTGTTGATGAAGCACTGAAATTGCATCGGGATTGAATACAACAATCACCATGCGCACTTTCCTCCACGGGAGTAATGTCTCAAACAGTCTATGCTTTGATCGTCCCTCGAAGACCAGTAGTGGTTTCCGATGCACATCTGGAGGCATTCTGTAATCTGTGGACTATCAGAGTATTAATGAAACACAGAAATTCCATCGGGATTGAAACAACAGTCACCATTCGCACTTTCCTCCATTGGAGTAATGTCTCAAAGAGTTTACGCTTAGATCGTTCCCTGGAAGACCAGTAGTAGTTTCCGATGCACATCTGGAGGCATTCTGTAATCTGTGGACTATCGGAGTGTTGATGAAACAAAGAAATTGCATCGGGATTGAATACAACAGTCACCATGCGCACTTTCCTACATAGGAGTAATGTCTCAAACAGTCTACGCTTTGTTCGTTCACTGGAAGACCAGTAGTATTTTCCGTTGCACATCTCTAGGCATTCTGTAACCTGTGGACTATCAGAATGTTGATGAAACAAAGAAATTGCATCGGGGTTGAATACAACAGTCACCATGCGCACTTTCCCCCATGGTAGTAATGTCTCAAACAGTCTACGCTTTGATCGTTCCCTGGAAGACCAGTAGTAGTTTCCGATGCACATCTGGAGGCATTCTGTAATCTGTGGACTATCAGAGTGTTGATGAAACACAGAAATTGCATCGGGATTGAATACAACAGTCACCATGCGCACTTTCCTACATTGGAGTAATGTCTCAAACAGTCTATGCTTTGATCGTTCCCTGGAAGGTCAGTAGCTGTTTCCGATGCACATCTGGAGGCATTCTGTAATCTGATGAGTATCTGAGTGTTGATGAAACACAGAAATTGCATTGCTATTGAATACAACAGTCACCATGCGCACTTTCCTCCATGGTAGTAATGTCTCAAACGGTCTATTCTTTGATCGTTCCCAGAAAAACCAGTAGTAGTTTGCGATGCACATCTGGAGACAATCTGTAATCTGTGGACTATCAGAGTGTTGATGAAACTCAGAAATTGCATCGGGATTGAATACAACAGTCACCATGCACACTTTCCCCCATGGGAGTAATGTCTCAAACAATCTACGCTTTGATCGTTCCCTGTTAGAACAGTAGTGGTTTCCGATGCACATCTGGAGGCATTCTGTAATCTGTGGACTATCAGAGTGTCGATGAAACACAGAAATTGCTTCGGGATTGAATACAACAGTCACCATGCGCACTTTCCTCCATGTGAGTAATGTCTCAAACAGTCTACGCTTTGATCGTTCCCTGGAAGTCCAGTAGTAGTTTCCGATGCACATCTGGAGGCAATCTGTAATCTGTATACTATCAGAGTGTTGATGAAACTCAGAAATTGCATCGGGATTGAATACAACAGTCACCATGCACACTTTCCCCCATGGAAGTAATGTCTCAAACAATCTACGCTTTGATCGTTCCCTGTTAGACCAGTAGTGGTTTCCGATGCACGTCTGGAGGCATTCTGTAATCTGTGGACCTTCAAAGTGTTGATGAAACACAGAAATTACATCGTGATTGAATACAACAGTCACCATGCGCACTTTTCTCCATGGGAGTAATGTCTCAAACACTCTATGCTTTGATCGTTCCCAGGAAGACCAGTAGTAGTTTTCGATGCACATCTGGAGGCTATCTGTAATCTGTGGACTATCAGAGTTTTGATGAAACACAGAAATTGCATCGTTATTGAATACAACAGTCACAATGCGCACTTTCCCAAATGGGAGTAATGTGTGAAACGTTCTACGCTTTGATCGTTCCTTGTTAGACCAGTAGTAGTTTCCGATGCACATATGAATTCATTCTGTAATCTGTAGACTACCAGAGTGTTGATGAAACACATAAATTGCTTCGGGATTGAATACAACAGTCACCATGCGCACTTTCCTCCATGTGAGTAATGTCTCAAACAGTCTACGCTTTGATCGTTCCCTGGAAGACCAGAAGTGGTATCCGATGCACATCTGGAGGCATTCTGTAATCTGTGGACTATCAGAGTATTAATGAAACACAGAAATTCCATCTGGATTGAATACAACAGTCACCATACGCACATTCCTCCATGGGGGTAATGTCTCAAAGAGTTTGCGCTTTGATCGTCCCCTGCTAGACCAGTAGTAGTTTCCGATGCACATCTGGAGGCATTCTATAATCTGATGGACTATGAGAGTGTTGATGAAACAAAGAAATTGCATCGGGATGGAATACAACAGTCACCATGCGCACTTTCTTCCATGGGAGTATTGTCTGAAACATTCTACCCTTTGATCGTTCCCTGTTAGACCAGTAGTAGCTTCCGATGCACATCTGGAGGCATTCTGTAATCTGTGGACTATCAGAGTGTTGATGAAACACAGAAATTGCTTCGGGATTGAATACAACAGTCACCATGCGCACTTTCCTCCATGGGAGTAATGTCTCAAACAGTCTATGCTTTGATCGTTCCCTGCAAGACCAGTAGTAGTTTCCGATGCACATCTTTAGTCATTCTGTTATCTGTGGACGATCAGAGTGTTGATAAAAGACGGAAATTGAATCGGGATTGAATACAACAGTCACCATGCGCACTTTCCTCCATGGGAGTAATGTCTCAAACAGTTTACGCTTTGATTGTTCCCTGGAAGACCAGTAGTAGTTTCAAATGCACATCTGGAGGCATTGTGTAATCTGTGGACTAACTGAGTGTTGATTAAACACATAAATTGCATCGGGATTTAATGCAACAGTCACCATGCGCACTTTCCTCCATGGGAGTATTGTCTCAAACAGTCTGCGCTTTGATCGTTCCCAGGAAGACCAGTAGTAGTTCCCGATTCACATCTGGAGGCATTCTGTAATCTGTGGACTAACTGAGTGTTGATTAAACACATAAATTGCATCGGGATTTAATGCAACAGTCACCATGCGCACTTTCCTCCATGGGAGTATTGTCTCAAACAGTCTGCGCTTTGATCGTTCCCAGGAAGACCAGTAGTAGTTTCCGATGCACATCGGGAGGCATTCTGTAATCTGTGGACTAACTGAGTGTTGATGAAACACAGAAATTGCATCGGGATTGAATACAACAGTCACATTGCGCACTTTCCTACATTGGAGTAATGTCTCAAACAGTCTACGCTTTCATCGTTCCCTGGAAGACCAGTAGTAGTTTCCGATGCACATCTGGAGGCATTCTGTAATCTGTGGACTATCAGAGTGTTGATGAAACAAAGAAATTGCATCGGGATTGAATACAACAGTCACCATGCGCACTTTCCTACATAGGAGTAATGTCTCAAACAGTCTACGCTTTGTTCGTTTACTGGAAGACCAGTAGTATTTTCCGTTGCACATCTGGAGGCATTCTGTAAACTGTGGACTATCAGAATGTTGATGAAACAAAGAAATTGCATCGGGGTTGAATACAACAGTCACCATGCGCACTTTCCCCCACGGTAGTAATGTCTCAAACAGTCTACGCTTTGATCGTTCCCTGGAAGACCAGTAGTAGTTTCCGATGCACATCTGGAGGCATTCTGTAATCTGTGGACTATCAGACTGTTGATGAAACACAGAAATTGCATCGGGATTGAATACAACAGTCACCATGCGCACTTTCCTACATTGGAGTAATGTCTCAAACAGTCTATGCTTTGATCGTTCCCTGGAAGGTCAGTAGCTGTTTCCGATGCACATCTGGAGGCATTCTGTAATCTGATGAGTATCTGAGTGTTGATGAAACACAGAAATTGCATTGCTATTGAATACAACAGTCACCATGCGCACTTTCCTCCATGTGAGTAATGTCTCAAACAGTCTACGCTTTGATCGTTCCCTGGAAGACCAGAAGTGGTATCCGATGCACATCTGGAGGCATTCTGTAATCTGTGGACTATCAGAGTATTAATGAAACACAGAAATTCCATCTGGATTGAATACAACAGTCACCATACGCACATTCCTCCATGGGGGTAATGTCTCAAAGAGTTTGCGCTTTGATCGTCCCCTGCTAGACCAGTAGTAGTTTCCGATGCACATCTGGAGGCATTCTATAGTCTGATGGACTATGAGAGTGTTGATGAAACAAAGAAATTGCATCGGGATGGAATACAACAGTCACCATGCGCACTTTCTTCCATGGGAGTATTGTCTGAAACATTCTACCCTTTGATCGTTCCCTGTTAGACCAGTAGTAGCTTCCGATGCACATCTGGAGGCATTCTGTAATCTGTGGACTATCAGAATGTTGATGAAACACAGAAATTGCTTCGGGATTGAATACAACAGTCACCATGCACACTTTCCCCAATGGGAGTAATGTCTCAAACAATCTACGCTTTGATCGTTAACTGTTAGAACAGTAGTGGTTTCCGATGCACATCTGGAGGCATTCTGTAATCTGTGGACTATCAGAGTGTCGATGAAACACAGAAATTGCTTCGGGATTGAATACAACAGTCACCATGCACACTTTCCCCAATGGGAGTAATGTCTCAAACAATCTACGCTTTGATCGTTAACTGTTAGAACAGTAGTGGTTTCCGATGCACATCTGGAGGTATTCTGTAATCTGTGGACTATCAGATTGTCGATGAAACACAGAAATTGCTTCGGGATTGAATACAACAGTCACCATGCACACTTTCCCCAATGGGAGTAATGTCTCAAACAATCTACGCTTTGATCGTTAACTGTTAGAACAGTAGTGGTTTCCGATGCACATCTGGAGGCATTCTGTAATCTGTGGACTATCAGAGTGTCGATGAAACACAGAAATTGCTTCGGGATTGAATACAACAGTCACCATGCACACTTTCCCCAATGGGAGTAATGTCTCAAACAATCTACGCTTTGATCGTTAACTGTTAGGACAGTAGTGGTTTCCGATGCACATCTGGAGGCATTCTGTAATCTGTGGACTATCAGAGTGTCGATGAAACACAGAAATTGCTTCGGGATTGAATACAACAGTCACCATGCACACTTTCCCCAATGGGAGTAATGTCTCAAACAATCTACGCTTTGATCGTTAACTGTTAGAACAGTAGTGGTTTCCGATGCACATCTGGAGGCATTCTGTAATCTGTGGACTATCAGAGTGTCGATGAAACACAGAAATTGCTTCGGGATTGAATACAACAGTCACCATGCACACTTTCCCCAATGGGAGTAATGTCTCAAACAATCTACGCTTTGATCGTTAACTGTTAGAACAGTAGTGGTTTCCGATGCACATCTGGAGGTATTCTGTAATCTGTGGACTATCAGATTGTCGATGAAACACAGAAATTGCTTCGGGATTGAATACAACAGTCACCATGCACACTTTCCCCCATGGAAGTAATGTCACAAACAATCTACGCTTTGATCGTTCCCTGTTAGACCAGTAGTGGTTTCCGATGCACATCTGGAGGCATTCTGTAATCTGTGGACTAACTGAGTGTTGATGAAGCACTGAAATTGCATTGGGATTGAATACAACAGTCACCATGCACACTTTCCTCCACGGGAGTAATGTCTCAAACAGTCTATGCTTTGATCGTCCCTCGAAGACCAGTAGTGGTTTCCGATGCACATCTGGAGGCATTCTGTAATCTGTGGACTAACTGAGTGTTGATGAAACACAGAAATTGCATCGGGATTGAATACAACAATCACCATGCGCACTTTCCTCCACGGGAGTAATGTCTCAAACAGTCTATGCTTTGATCGTCCCTCGAAGACCAGTAGTGGTTTCCGATGCACATCTGGAGGCATTCTGTAATCTGTGGACTATCAGAGTATTAATGAAACACAGAAATTCCATCGGGATTGAAACAACAGTCACCATTCGCACTTTCCTCCATTCGAGTAATGTCTCAAAGAGTTTACGCTTAGATCGTTCCCTGGAAGACCAGTAGGAGTTTCCGATGCACATCTGGAGGCATTCTGTAATCTGTGGACTATCAGAGTGTTGATGAAACAAAGAAATTGCATCGGGATTGAATACAACAGTCACCATGCGCACTTTCCTACATAGGAGTAATGTCTCAAACAGTCTACGCTTTGTTCGTTCACTGGAAGACCAGTAGTATTTTCCGTTGCACATCTGGAGGCATTCTGTAACCTGTGGACTATCAGAATGTTGATGAAACAAAGAAATTGCATCGGGGTTGAATACAACAGTCACCATGCGCACTTTCCCCCATGGTAGTAATGTCTCAAACAGTCTACGCTTTGATCGTTCCCTGGAAGACCAGTAGTAGTTTCCGATGCACATCTGGAGGCATTCTGTAATCTGTGGACTATCAGAGTGTTGATGAAACACAGAAATTACATCGGGATTGAATACAACAGTCACCATGCGCACTTTCCTACATTGGAGTAATGTCTCAAACAGTCTATGCTTTGATCGTTCCCTGGAAGGTCAGTAGCTGTTTCCGATGCACATCTGGAGGCATTCTGTAACCTGTGGACCATCAGAGTGTCGATGAAACACAGAAATTGCTTCGGGATTGAATACAACAGTCACCATGCGCACTTTCCTCGATGTGAGTAATGTCTCAAACAGTCTACGGTTTGATCGTTCCCTGGAAGTCCAGTAGTAGTTTCCGATGCACATCTGGAGGCAATCTGTAATCTGTGGACTATCAGAGTGTTGATGAAACTCAGAAATTGCATCGGGATTGAATACAACAGTCACCATGCACACTTTCCCCCATGGAAGTAATGTCTCAAACAATCTACGCTTTGATCGTTCCCTGTTAGACCAGTAGTGGTTTCCGATGCACGTCTGGAGGCATTCTGTAATCTGTGGACCTTCAAAGTGTTGATGAAACACAGAAATTACATCGTGATTGAATACAACAGTCACCATGCGCACTTTTCTCCATGGGAGTAATGTCTCAAACACTCTATGCTTTGATCGTTCCCAGGAAGACCAGTAGTAGTTTTCGATGCACATCTGGAGGCTATCTGTAATCTGTGGACTATCAGAGTTTTGATGAAACACAGAAATTGCATCGTTATTGAATACAACAGTCACAATGCGCACTTTCCCAAATGGGAGTAATGTGTGAAACATTCTACGCTTTGATCGTTCCTTGTTAGACCAGTAGTAGTTTCCGATGCACATATGAATTTATTCTGTAATCTGTAGACTACCAGAGTGTTGATGAAACACAGAAATTGCTTCGGGATTGAATACAACAGTCACCATGCGCACTTTCCTCCATGTGAGTAATGTCTCAAACAGTCTACGCTTTGATCGTTCCCTGGAAGACCAGAAGTGGTATCCGATGCACATCTGGAGGCATTCTGTAATCTGTGGACTATCAGAGTATTAATGAAACACAGAAATTCCATCTGGATTGAATACAACAGTCACCATACGCACATTCCTCCATGGGGGTAATGTCTCAAAGAGTTTGCGCTTTGATCGTCCCCTGCTAGACCAGTAGTAGTTTCCGATGCACATCTGGAGGCATTCTATAATCTGATGGACGATGAGAGTGTTGATGAAACAAAGAAATTGCATCGGGATGGAATACAACAGTCACCATGCGCACTTTCTTCCGTGGGAGTATTGTCTGAAACATTCTACCCTTTGATCGTTCCCTGTTAGACCAGTAGTAGCTTCCGATGCACATCTGGAGGCATTCTGTAATCTGTGGACTATCAGAGTGTTGATGAAACACAGAAATTGCTTCGGGATTGAATACAACAGTCACCATGCGCACTTTCCTCCATGGGAGTAATGTCTCAAACAGTCTATGCTTTGATCGTTCCCTGCAAGACCAGTAGTAGCTTCCGATGCACATCTTTAGTCATTCTGTTATCTGTGGACTATCAGAGTGTTGATAAAAGACGGAAATTGAATCGGGATTGAATACAACAGTCACCATGCGCACTTTCCTCCATGTGAGTAATGTCTCAAACAGTTTACGCTTTGATTGTTCCCTGGAAGACCAGTAGTAGTTTCCGATGCACATCGGGAGGCATTCTGTAATCTGTGGACTAACTGAGTGTTGATGAAACACAGAAATTGCATCGGGATTGAATACAACAGTCACATTGCGCACTTTCCTACATTGGAGTAATGTCTCAAACAGTCTACGCTTTCATCGTTCCCTGGAAGTCCAGTAGTAGTTTCCGATGCATATCTGGAGGCATTCTGTAATCTGATGGACTATCAGAGTGTTGATGAAACAAGGAAATTGCATCGGGATGGAATACAACAGTCACCATGCGCACTTTCCTCCATGGGAGTATTGTCTGAAACATTCTACCCTTTGATCGTTCCCTGTTAGACCAGTAGTAGTTTCCGATGCACATCTGGAGGCATTCTGTAATCTGTGGACTATCAGAGTGTTGATGAAACTCAGAAATTGCATCGGGATTGAATAAAACAGTCACCATGAACACTTTCCCCCATGGGAGTAATGTCTCAAACAATCTACGCTTTGATCGTTAACTGTTAGAACAGTAGTGGTTTCCGATGCACATCTGGAGGCATTCTGTAATCTGTGGACTATCAGAGTGTCGATGAAACACAGAAATTGCTTCGGGATTGAATACAACAGTCACCATGCGCACTTTCCCCCATGGGAGTAATGTCTCAAACAATCTACGCTTTGATCGTTAACTGTTAGAACTGTAGTGGTTTCCGATGCACATCTGGAGGCATTCTGTAATCTGTGGACTATCAGAGTGTCGATGAAACACAGAAATTGCTTCGGGATTGAATACAACAGTCACCATGCGCACTTTCCTCCATGTGAGTAATGTCTCAAACAGTCTACGCTTTGATCGTTCCCTGGAAGACCAGTAGTAGTTTCCGATGCACATCTGGAGTCATTCTGTAATCTGTGGACTATCAGAGTGTCGATGAAACACAGAAATTGCTTCGGGATTGAATACAACAGTCACCATGCGCACTTTCCTCCATGTGAGTAATGTATCAAACAGTCTACATTTGATCGTTCCCTGTTAGACCTGTAGTAGTTTCCGATGCACATCTGGAGGCATTGTGTAATCTGTGGACAATAGAGTGTTGATGAAACACAGAAACCGCATCGGGATGGAATACAACAGTCACCATGCTCACTTTCCTCCATGGGAGTAATGTCTCAAACCGTCTACGCTTTGATCGTTCCCTGGAAGACCAGTAGCAGTTTCCGTTGCACATCTGGAGGCATTCTGTAATCTGTGGACTAACTGAGTGTTGATGAAACACAGAAATTGCATCGCGATTGAATACAACAGTCACCATGCGCACTTTCCTCCACAGGAGTAATGTCTCAAACAGTCTATGCTTTGATCGTTCCCTTGAAGTCCAGTAGTAGTTTCCGATGCACATCTGGAGGCATTCTGTAATCTGTGGACCTTCAAAGTGTTGATGAAACACAGAAATTACATCGTGATTGAATACAACAGTCACCATGCGCACTTTCCTCCATGGGAGTAATGTCTCAAACACTCTATGCTTTGATCGTTCCTTGTTAGACCAGTAGTAGTTTCCGATGCACATCTGAATTCATTCTGTAATCTGTGGACTATCAGAGTGTTGATGAAACACAGAAATTGCTTCGGGATTGAATACAACAGTCACCATGCGCACTTTCCTCCATGGGAGTAATGTCTCAAACAGTCTACGCTTTGATCGTTCCCTGGAAGACCAGTAGTGGTTTCCGATGCACATCTGGAGGCATTCTGTAATCTGTGGACTATCAGAGTATTAATGAAACACAGAAATTGCTTCGGGATTGAATACAACAGTCACCATGCGCACTTTCCCCCATGGGAGTAATGTCTCAAACAGTCTACGCTTTGATCGTTCCCTGGAAGACCAGTAGTGGTTTCCGATGCTCATCTGGAGGCATTCTGTAATCTGTGGACTATCAGAGTATTAATGAAACACAGAAATTGCTTCGGGATTGAATACAACAGTCACCATGCGCACTTTCCTCCATGGGAGTATTGTCTGAAACATTCTACCCTTTGATCGTTCCCTGTTAGACCAGTAGTAGTTTCCGATGCACATCTGGAGGCATTCTGTAATCTGATGGACTATCAGAGTGTTGATGAAACAAGGAAATTGCATCGGGATGGAATACAACAGTCACCATGCGCACTTTCCTCCATGGGAGTATTATCTGAAACATTCTACCCTTTGATCGTTCCCTGTTAGACCAGTAGTAGTTTCCGATGCACATCTGGAGGCATTCTGTAATCTGTGGACTATCAGAGTGTTGATGAAACTCAGAAATTGCATCGGGATTGAATAAAACAGTCACCATGAACACTTTCCCCCATGGGAGTAATGTCTCAAACAATCTACGCTTTGATCGTTCCCTGTTAGACCAGTAGTGGTTTCCGATGCACATCTGGAGGCATTCTGTAATCTGTGGACTATCAGGGTGTCGGTGAAACACAGAAATTGCTTCGGGATTGAATACAACAGTCGCCATGCGCACTTTCCTCCATGGGAGTAATGTCTCAAACAGTCTACGATTTGATTGTTCCCTGGAAGACCAGTAGTAGATTCCGATGCACATCTTTAGTCATTCTGTTATCTGTGAACTATCATAGTGTTGTTAAAACACGGAAATTGAATCGGGATTGAATGCAACAGTCACCATGCGCACTTTCCTCCATGGGAGTAATGTCTCAATCAGTCTACGCTTTGATCGTTCCCTGGAAGACCAGTAGCAGTTTCCGTTGCACATCTGGAATCATTCTGTAATCTGTGGACTAACTGAGTGTTGCAGAAACACAGAAATTGCATCGGGATTGAATACAACAGTCACCATGCCCACTTTCCTCCACGGGAGTAATGTCTCAAACAGTCTATGCTTTGATCGTTCCCTCGAAGACCAGTAGTAGTTTCCGGTGCACATCTGGAGGCATTCTGTAACCTGTGGACTATCAGAGTATTAATGAAACACAGAAATTCCATCGGGATTGAAACAACAGTCACCATTCGAACTTTCCTCCATTGGAGTAATGTCTCAAAGAGTTTACGCTTTGATCGTTCCCTGGAAGACCAGTAGTAGTTTCAGATGCACATCTGGAAGTATTCTGTAATCTGTGGACTATCAGAGTGTTGATGAAACAAAGAAATTCCATCGGGATTGAATACAACAGTCACCATGCCCACTTTCCTACATAGGAGTAATGTCTCAAACAGTCTACGCTTCGTTCGTTCCCTGGAAGACCAGTAGTATTTTCCGTTGCACATCTGGAGGCATTCTGTAATCTGTGGACTATCAGAGTGTTGATGAAACTCAGAAATTGCATCGGGATTGAATACAACATTCACCATGCACACTTTCCCCCATGGGAGTAATGTCTCAAACAATCTACGATTTGATCGTTCCCTATTAGACCAGTAGTGGTTTCCGATGCACATCTGGAGGCATTCTGTAATCTGTGGACTATCAGAGTGTCGATGAAACACAGAAATTGCTTCGGGATTGAATACAACAGTCAACATGCGCACTTTCCGCCATGTGAGTAATGTCTCAATCAGTCTACGCTTTGATCGTTCCCTGGAAGTCCAGTACTAGTTTCCGATGCACATCTGGAGGCAATCTGTAATCTGTGGACTATCAGAGTGTAGATGAAACTCAGAAATTGCATCGGGATTGAATACAACAGTCACCATGCACACTTTCCCCCATGGGAGTAATGTCTCAAACAATCTACGCTTTGATCGTTAACTGTTAGAACAGTAATGGTTTCCGATGCACATCTGGAGGCATTCTGTAATCTGTGGACTATCAGAGTGTCGATGAAACACAGAAATTGCTTCGGGATTGGGTACAACAGTCACCATGCGCACTTTGATCCCATGTGAGTAATGTCTCAAACAGTCTACGCTTTGATCGTTCCCTGGAAGACCAGTAGTAGTTTCCGATGCACATCTGGAGTCATTCTGTAATCTGTGGACTATCAGAGTGTTGATGAAACACAGAAATTGCATCGTTATTGAATACAACAGTCACCATACGCACTTTCCTCCATGTGAGTAAAGTCTCAAACAGTCTACGCTTTGATCGTTCCCTGGAAGACCAGTAGTAGTTTCCGATGCACATCTGGAGTCATTCTGTAATCTGTGGACTATCAGAGTGTCGATGAAACACAGAAATTGCTTCGGGATTGAATACAACAGTCACCATGCGCACTTTCCTCCATGTGAGTAATGTCTCAAACAGTCTACCTTTTGATCGTTCCCTGTTAGACCAGTAGTAGTTTCCGATGCACATCTGGAGGCATTGTGTAATCTGTGGACTATCAGAGTGTTGATGAAACACAGAAACTGCATCGGGATGGAATACAACAGTCACCATGCGCACTTTCCTCCATGGGAGTAATGTCTCAAACAGTCTACGCTTTGATCGTTCCCTGGAAGAAAAGTAGCAGTTTCCGTTGCACATCTGAAGGCATTCTGTAATCTGTGGACTAACTGAGTGTTGATGAAACACAGAGATTGCATCGGGATTGAATACAACAGTCACCATGCGCACTTTCCTCCACGGGAGTAATGTCTCAAACACTCTATGCTTTGATCGTTCCCAGGAAGAACAGTAGTAGTTTTCGATGCACATCTGGAGGCAATCTGTAATCTGTGGACTATCAGAGTGTTGATGAAACACAGAAATTGCATCGTTATTGAATACAACAGTCACCATGCGCACTTTCCCCCATGGGAGTAATGTGTCAAACATTCTACGCTTTGATCGTTCCCTGTTAGACCAGTAATAGTTTCCGATGCACATCTGGAGGCATTCTGTAATCTGTGGACTATCAGAGTGTTGATGAAACACAGAAATTGCTTCGGGATTGAATACAACAGTCACCATGCGCACTTTCCTCCATGGGAGTAATGTCTCAAACAGTCTACGCTTTGATCGTTCCCTGGAAGACCAGTAGTAGTTTCCGATTCACATCTGGAGGCATTCTGTAATCTGTGGACTAAGTGAGTGTTGATTAAACACATAAATTGCATCGGGATTGAATACAACAATCACCATGCGCACTTTCCTCCACGGGAGTAATGTCTCAAACAGTCTATGCTTTGATCGTCCCTCGAAGACCAGTAGTGGTTTCCGATGCACATCTGGAGGCATTCTGTAATCTGTGGACTATCAGAGTATTAATGAAACACAGAAATTCCATCGGGATTGAAACAACAGTCACCATTCGCACTTTCCTCCATTGGAGTAATGTCTCAAAGAGTTTACGCTTAGATCGTTCCCTGGAAGACCAGTAGTAGTTTCCGATGCACATCTGGAGGCATTCTGTAATCTGTGGACTATCAGAGTGTTGATGAAACAAAGAAATTGCATCGGGATTGAATACAACAGTCACCATGCGCACTTTCCTACATAGGAGTAATGTCTCAAACAGTCTACGCTTTGTTCGTTCACTGGAAGACCAGTAGTATTTTCCGTTGCACATCTGGAGGCATTCTGTAACCTGTGGACTATCAGAATGTTGATGAAACAAAGAAATTGCATCGGGGTTGAATACAACAGTCACCATGCGCACTTTCCCCCATGGTAGTAATGTCTCATACAGTCTACGCTTTGATCGTTCCCTGGAAGACCAGTAGTAGTTTCCGATGCACATCTGGAGGCATTCTGTAATCTGTGGACTATCAGAGTGTTGATGAAACACAGAAATTACATCGGGATTGAATACAACAGTCACCATGCGCACTTTCCTACATTGGAGTAATGTCTCAAACAGTCTATGCTTTGATCGTTCCCTGGAAGGTCAGTAGCTGTTTCCGATGCACATCTGGAGGCATTCTGTAATCTGATGAGTATCTGAGTGTTGATGAAACACAGAAATTGCATTGCTATTGAATACAACAGTCACCATGCGCACTTTCCTCCATGGTAGTAATGTCTCAAACGGTCTGTTCTTTGATCGTTCCCAGAAAAACCAGTAGTAGTTTACGATGCACATCTGGAGACAATCTGTAATCTGTGGACTATCAGAGTGTTGATGAAACTCAGAAATTGCATCGGGATTGAATACAACAGTCACCATGCACACTTTCCCACATGGGAGTAATGTCTCAAACAATCTACGCACACACGCGAGACAGATAGACCAGTAGTGGTTTCCGATACACATCTGGAGGCATTCTGTAATCTGTGGACTATCAGAGTGTCGATGAAACACAGAAATTGCTTCGGGATTGAATACAACAGTCACCATGCGCACTTTCCTCCATGTGAGTAATGTCTCAAACAGTCTACGCTTTGATCGTTCCCTGGAAGTCCAGTAGTAGTTTCCGATGCACATCTGGAGGCAATCTGTAATCTGTGGACTATCAGAGTGTTGATGAAACTCAGAAATTGCATCGGGATTGAATACAACAGTCACCATGCACACTTTCCCCCATGGAAGTAATGTCTCAAACAATCTACGCTTTGATCGTTCCCTGTTAGACCAGTAGTGGTTTCCGATGCACGTCTGGAGGCATTCTGTAATCTGTGGACCTTCAAAGTGTTGATGAAACACAGAAATTACATCGTGATTGAATACAACAGTCACCATGCGCACTTTTCTCCATGGGAGTAATGTCTCAAACACTCTATGCTTTGATCGTTCCCTGTTAGACCAGTAGTAGTTTTCGATGCACATCTGGAGGCTATCTGTAATCTGTGGACTATCAGAGTTTTGATGAAACACAGAAATTGCATCGTTATTGAATACAACAGTCACAATGCGCACTTTCCCAAATGGGAGTAATGTGTGAAACATTCTACGCTTTGATCGTTCCTTGTTAGACCAGTAGTAGTTTCCGATGCACATATGAATTTATTCTGTAATCTGTAGACTACCAGAGTGTTGATGAAACACAGAAATTGCTTCGGGATTGAATACAACAGTCACCATGCGCACTTTCCTCCATGTGAGTAATGTCTCAAACAGTCTACGCTTTGATCGTTCCCTGGAAGACCAGAAGTGGTATCCGATGCACATCTGGAGGCATTCTGTAATCTGTGGACTATCAGGGTATTAATGAAACACAGAAATTCCATCTGGATTGAATACAACAGTCACCATACGCACATTCCTCCATGGGGGTAATGTCTCAAAGAGTTTGCGCTTTGATCGTCCCCTGCTAGACCAGTAGTAGTTTCCGATGCACATCTGGAGGCATTCTATAATCTGATGGACTATGAGAGTGTTGATGAAACAAAGAAATTGCATCGGGATGGAATACAACAGTCACCATGCGCACTTTCTTCCGTGGGAGTATTGTCTGAAACATTCTACCCTTTGATCGTTCCCTGTTAGACCAGTAGTAGCTTCCGATGCACATCTGGAGGCATTCTGTAATCTGTGGACTATCAGAGTGTTGATGAAACACAGAAATTGCTTCGGGATTGAATACAACAGTCACCATGCGCACTTTCCTCCATGGGAGTAATGTCTCAAACAGTCTATGCTTTGATCGTTCCCTGCAAGACCAGTAGTAGCTTCCGATGCACATCTTTAGTCATTCTGTTATCTGTGGACTATCAGAGTGTTGATAAAAGACGGAAATTGAATCGGGATTGAATACAACAGTCACCATGCGCACTTTCCTCCATGGGAGTAATGTCTCAAACAGTTTACGCTTTGATTGTTCCCTGGAAGACCAGTAGTAGTTTCCGATGCACATCGGGAGGCATTCTGTAATCTGTGGACTAACTGAGTGTTGATGAAACACAGAAATTGCATCGGGATTGAATACAACAGTCACATTGCGCACTTTCCTACATTGGAGTAATGTCTCAAACAGTCTACGCTTTCATCGTTCCCTGGAAGTCCAGTAGTAGTTTCCGATGCATATCTGGAGGCATTCTGTAATCTGATGGACTATCAGAGTGTTGATGAAACAAGGAAATTGCATCGGGATGGAATACAACAGTCACCATGCGCACTTTCCTCCATGGGAGTATTGTCTGAAACATTCTACCCTTTGATCGTTCCCTGTTAGACCAGTAGTAGTTTCCGATGCACATCTGGAGGCATTCTGTAATCTGTGGACTATCAGAGTGTTGATGAAACTCAGAAATTGCATCGGGATTGAATAAAACAGTCACCATGAACACTTTCCCCCATGGGAGTAATGTCTCAAACAATCTACGCTTTGATCGTTAACTGTTAGAACAGTAGTGTTTTCCGATGCACATCTGGAGGCATTCTGTAATCTGTGGACTATCAGAGTGTCGATGAAACACAGAAATTGCTTCGGGATTGAATACAACAGTCACCATGCGCACTTTCCCCCATGGGAGTAATGTCTCAAACAATCTACGCTTTGATCGTTAACTGTTAGAACAGTAGAGGTTTCCGATGCACATCTGGAGGCATTCTGTAATCTGTGGACTATCAGAGTGTCGATGAAACACAGAAATTGCTTCGTGATTGAATACAACAGTCACCATGCGCACTTTCCTCCATGTGAGTAATGTCTCAAACAGACTACGCTTTGATCGTTCCCTGGAAGACCAGTAGTAGTTTCCGATGCACATCTGGAGTCATTCTGTAATCTGTGGACTACCAGAGTGTCGATGAAACACAGAAATTGCTTCGGGATTGAATACAACAGTCACCATGCGCACTTTCCTCCATGTGAGTAATGTATCAAACAGTCTACATTTGATCGTTCCCTGTTAGACCTGTAGTAGTTTCCGATGCACATCTGGAGGCATTGTGTAATCTGTGGACAATCAGAGTGTTGATGAAACACAGAAACCGCATCGGGATGGAATACAACAGTCACCATGCTCACTTTCCTCCATGGGAGTATTGTCTGAAACATTCTACCATTTGATCGTTCCCTGGAAGACCAGTAGCAGTTTCCGTTGCACATCTGGAGGCATTCTGTAATCTGTGGACTAACTGAGTGTTGATGAAACACAGAAATTGCATCGCGATTGAATACAACAGTCACCATGCGCACTTTCCTCCACAGGAGTAATGTCTCAAACAGTCTATGCTTTGATCGTTCCCTTGAAGTCCAGTAGCAGTTTCCGATGCACATCTGGAGGCATTCTGTAATCTGTGGACCTTCAAAGTGTTGATGAAACACAGAAATTACATCGTGATTGAATACAACAGTCACCATGCGCACTTTCCTCCATGGGAGTAATGTCTCAAACACTCTATGCTTTGATCGTTCCTTGTTAGACCAGTAGTAGTTTCCGATGCACATCTGAATTCATTCTGTAATCTGTGGACTATCAGAGTGTTGATGAAACACAGAAATTGCTTCGGGATTGAATACAACAGTCACCATGCGCACTTTCCTCCATGGGAGTAATGTCTCAAACAGTCTACGCTTTGATCGTTCCCTGGAAGACCAGTAGTGGTTTCCGATGCACATCTGGAGGCATTCTGTAATCTGTGGACTATCAGAGTATTAATGAAACACAGAAATTTCTTCGGGATTGAATACAACAGTCACCATGCGCACTTTCCCCCATGGGAGTAATGTCTCAAACAGTCTACGCTTTGATCGTTCCCTGGAAGACCAGTAGTGGTTTCCGATGCTCATCTGGAGGCATTCTGTAATCTGTGGACTATCAGAGTATTAATGAAACACAGAAATTCCATCGGGATTGAATACAACAGTCACCATGCGCACTTTCCTCCATGGGAGTATTGTCTGAAACATTCTACCCTTTGATCGTTCCCTGTTAGACCAGTAGTAGTTTCCGATGCACATCTGGAGGCATTCTGTAATCTGATGGACTATCAGAGTGTTGATGAAACAAGGAAATTGCATCGGGATGGAATACAACAGTCACCATGCGCACTTTCCTCCATGGGAGTATTGTCTGAAACATTCTACCCTTTGATCGTTCCCTGTTAGACCAGTAGTAGTTTCCGATGCACATCTGGAGGCATTCTGTAATCTGTGGACTATCAGAGTGTTGATGAAACTCAGAAATTGCATCGGGATTGAATAAAACAGTCAACATGAACACTTTCCCCCATGGGAGTAATGTCTCAAACAATCTACGCTTTGATCGTTCCCTGTTAGACCAGTAGTGGTTTCCGATGCACATCTGGAGGCATTCTGTAATCTGTGGACTATCAGGGTGTCGGTGAAACACAGAAATTGCTTCGGGATTGAATACAACAGTCGCCATGCGCACTTTCCTCCATGGGAGTAATGTCTCAAACAGTCTACGATTTGATTGTTCCCTGGAAGACCAGTAGTAGATTCCGATGCACATCTTTAGTCATTCTGTTATCTGTGAACTATCATAGTGTTGTTAAAACACGGAAATTGAATCGGGATTGAATGCAACAGTCACCATGCGCACTTTCCTCCATGGGAGTAATGTCTCAATCAGTCTACGCTTTGATCGTTCCCTGGAAGACCAGTAGCAGTTTCCGTTGCACATCTGGAGGCATTCTGTAATCTGTGGACTAACTGAGTGTTGAAGAAACACAGAAATTGCATCGGGATTGAATACAACAGTCACCATGCCCACTTTCCTCCACGGGAGTAATGTCTCAAACAGTCTATGCTTTGATCGTTCCCTCGAAGACCAGTAGTAGTTTCCGGTGCACATCTGGAGGCATTCTGTAACCTGTGGACTATCAGAGTATTAATGAAACACAGAAATTCCATCGCGATTGAAACAACAGTCACCATTCGAACTTTCCTCCATTGGAGTAATGTCTCAAAGAGTTTACGCTTTGATCGTTCCCTGGAAGACCAGTAGTAGTTTCAGATGCACATCTGGAGGTATTCTGTAATCTGTGGACTATCAGAGTGTTGATGAAACAAAGAAATTCCATCGGGATTGAATACAACAGTCACCATGCCCACTTTCCTACATAGGAGTAATGTCTCAAACAGTCTACGCTTCGTTCGTTCCCTGGAAGACCAGTAGTATTTTCCGTTGCACATCTGGAGGCATTCTGTAATCTGTGGACTATCAGAGTGTTGATGAAACTCAGAAATTGCATCGGGATTGAATACAACATTCACCATGCACACTTTCCCCCATGGGAGTAATGTCTCAAACAATCTACGATTTGATCGTTCCCTATTAGACCAGTAGTGGTTTCCGATGCACATCTGGAGGCATTCTGTAATCTGTGGACTATCAGAGTGTCGATGAAACACAGAAATTGCTTCGGGATTGAATACAACAGTCAACATGCGCAGTTTCCTCCATGTGAGTAATGTCTCAATCAGTCTACGCTTTGATCGTTCCCTGGAAGTCCAGTACTAGTTTCCGATGCACATCTGGAGGCAATCTGTAATCTGTGGACTATCAGAGTGTAGATGAAACTCAGAAATTGCATCGGGATTGAATACAACAGTCACCATGCACACTTTCCCCCATGGGAGTAATGTCTCAAACAATCTACGCTTTGATCGTTAACTGTTAGAACAGTAATGGTTTCCGATGCACATCTGGAGGCATCCTGTAATCTGTGGACTATCAGAGTGTCGATGAAACACAGAAATTGCTTCGGGATTGGGTACAACAGTCACCATGCGCACTTTGATCCCATGTGAGTAATGTCTCAAACAGTCTACGCTTTGATCGTTCCCTGGAAGACCAGTAGTAGTTTCCGATGCACATCTGGAGTCATTCTGTAATCTGTGGACTATCAGAGTGTTGATGAAACACAGAAATTGCATCGTTATTGAATACAACAGTCACCATGCGCACTTTCCTCCATGTGAGTAAAGTCTCAAACAGTCTACGCTTTGATCGTTCCCTGGAAGACCAGTAGTAGTTTCCGATGCACATCTGGAGTCATTCTGTAATCTGTGGACTATCATAGTGTCGATGAAACACAGAAATTGCTTCGGGATTGAATACAACAGTCACCATGCGCACTTTCCTCCATGTGAGTAATGTCTCAAACAGTCTACCTTTTGATCGTTCCCTGTTAGACCAGTAGTAGTTTCCGATGCACATCTGGAGGCATTGTGTAATCTGTGGACTATCAGAGTGTTGATGAAACACAGAAACTGCATCGGGATGGAATACAACAGTCACCATGCGCACTTTCCTCCATGGGAGTAATGTCTCAAACAGTCTACGCTTTGATCGTTCCCTGGAAGAAAAGTAGCAGTTTCCGTTGCACATCTGAAGGCATTCTGTAATCTGTGGACTAACTGAGTGTTGATGAAACACAGAAATTGCATCGGGATTGAATAAAACAGTCACCATGCGCACTTTCCTCCACGGGAGTAATGTCTCAAACACTCTATGCTTTGATCGTTCCCAGGAAGAACAGTAGTAGTTTTCGATGCACATCTGGAGGCAATCTGTAATCTGTGGGCTATCAGAGTGTTGATGAAACACAGAAATTGCATCGTTATTGAATACAACAGTCACCATGCGCACTTTCCCCCATGGGAGTAATGTGTCAAACATTCTACGCTTTGATCGTTCCCTGTTAGACCAGTAATAGTTTCCGATGCACATCTGGAGGCATTCTGTAATCTGTGGACTATCAGAGTGTTGATGAAACACAGAAATTGCTTCGGGATTGAATACAACAGTCACCATGCGCACTTTCCTCCATGGGAGTAATGTCTCAAACAGTCTACGCTTTGATCGTTCCCTGGAAGACCAGTAGTAGTTTCCGATTCACATCTGGAGGCATTCTGTAATCTGTGGACTAAGTGAGTGTTGATTAAACACATAAATTGCATCGGGATTTAATGCAACAGTCACCATGCGCACTTTCCTCCATGGGAGTAATGTCTCAAACAGTCTACGCTTTGATCGTTCCCAGGAAGACCAGTAGTAGTTTCCGATGCACATCTGGAGGTATTCTGTAATCTGTGGACTAACTGAGTGTTGATGAAACACAGAAATTACAATGGAATTGAATAGAACAGTCACCATGCGCACTTTCCTCCATGGGAGTAATGTCTCAAACAGACTACGCTTTGATCGTTCCCTGTTAGACCAGTAGTAGTTACCGTTGAACATCTGGAGGCATTCTGTAATTTGTGGACTAACTGAGTGTTCATTAAACACATAAATTGCATCGGGATTTAATGCAACAGTCACCATGCGCCCTTTCCTCCATGGGAGTAATGTCTCAAACAGTCTACGCTTTGATCGTTCCCTGGAAGTCCAGTACTAGTTTCCGACGCACATCTGGAGGCAATCTGTAATCTGTGGACTATCAGAGTGTAGATGAAACTCAGAAATTGCATCGGGATTGAATACAACAGTCACCATGCACACTTTCCCCCATGGGAGTAATGTCTCAAACAATCTACGCTTTGATCGTTAACTGTTAGAACAGTAATGGTTTCCGATGCACATCTGGAGTCATTCTGTAATCTGTGGACTATCAGAGTGTCGATGAAACACAGAAATTGCTTCGGGATTGAATACAACAGTCACCATACGCACATTCCTCTATGTGAGTAATGTCTCAAACAGTCTACCTTTTGATCGTTCCCTGTTAGACCAGTAGTAGTTTCCGATGCACATCTGGAGGCATTGTGTAATCTGTGGACTATCAGAGTGTTGATGAAACACAGAAACTGCATCGGGAAGGAAAACAACAGTCACCATGCGCACTTTCCTCCACAGGAGTAATGTCTCAAACAGTCTATGCTTTGATCGTTCCCTTGAGGACCAGTAGTAGTTTCCGATGCACATCTGGAGGCATTCTGTAATCTGTGGACCTTCAAAGTGTTGATGAAACACAGAAATTACATCGTGATGGAACACAACAATCACCATGCGCACTTTCCTGCATGGGAGTAATGTCTCAAACACTCTATGCTTTGATCGATCCCAGGAAGACCAGTAGTAGTTTTCGATGCACATCTGGAGGCAATCTGTAATCTGTGGACTATCAGAGTGTTGATGAAACACAGAAATTGAATCGTTATTGAATACAACAGTCACCATGCGCACTTTCCTCCATGTGAGTAATGTCTCAAACAGTCTACGCTTTGATCGTTCCCTGGAAGACCAGTAGTAGTTTCCGATGCACATCTGGAGTCATTCTGTAATCTGTGGACTATCAGAGTGTCGATGAAACACAGAAATTGCTTCGGGATTGAATACAACAGTCACCATGCGCACTTTCCTCCATGTGAGTAATGTCTCAAACAGTCTACGCTTTGATCGTTCCCTGGAAGACCAGTAGCAGTTTCCGTTGCACATCTGAAGGCATTCTGTAATCTGTGGACTAACTGAGTGTTGATGAAACACAGAAATTGCATCGGGATTGAATACAACAGTCACCATGCGCACTTTCCTCCACCGGAGTAATGTCTCAAACACTCTATGCTTTGATCGTTCCAGGAAGACCAGTAGCAGTTTTCGATGCACATCTGGAGGCAATCTGTAATCTGTGGACTATCAGAGTGTTGATGAAACACGGAAATTGCATCGTTATTGAATACAACAGTCACCATGCGCACTTTCCCCCATGGGAGTAATGTGTCAAACATTCTACGCTTTGATCGTTCCTTGTTAGACCAGTAGTAGTTTACGATGCACATCTGATTTCATTCTGTAATCTGTGGACTATCAGAGTGTTGATGAAACACTGAAATTGCTTCGGGATTGAATACAACAGTCGCCATGCGCACTTTCCTCCATGGGAGTAATGTCTCAAACAGTCAACGCTTTGATCGTTAACTGGAAGACCAGTAGTGGTTTCCGATGCACATCTGGAGGCATTCTGTAATCTGTGGACTATCAGAGTATTAATGAAACACAGAAATTCCATCGGGATTGAATACAACAGTCACCATACGCACTTTCCTCCATGGGAGTAATGTCTCAAAGAGTTTGCGCTTAGAATCGTTCCCTGGAAGACCAGTAGTAGTTTCCGATGCACATCTGGAGGCATTCTGTAATCTGTGGACTATCAGAGTGTTGATGAAACACAGAAATTGCATCGGGATTGAATACAACAGTCACCATGCGCACTTTCCTCCATGGGAGTAATGTCTCAAACAGTCTACGCTTTGATCGTTCCCTGGAAGACCAGTAGTAGTTTCCGATTCACATCTGGAGGCATTCTGTAATCTGTGGACTAACTGAGTGTTGATTAAACACATAAATTGCATCGGGATTTAATGCAACAGTCACCATGCGCACTTTCCTCCATGGGAGTAATGTCTCAAATAGTCTACGCTTTGATCGTTCCCAGGAAGACCAGTAGTAGTTTCCGATGCACATCTGGAGGTATTCTGTAATCTGTGGACTAACTGAGTGTTGATGAAACACAGAAATTACAATGGGATTGAATAGAACAGTCACCATGCGCACTTTCCTCCATGGGAGTAATGTCTCAAACAGACTACGCTTTGATCGTTCCCTGTTAGACCAGTAGTAGTTACCGTTGAACATCTGGAGGCATTCTGTAATTTGTGGACTAACTGAGTGTTCATTAAACACATAAATTGCATCGGGATTTAATGCAACAGTCACCATGCGCACTTTCCTCCATGGGAGTAATGTCTCAAACTGTCTACGCTTTGATCGTTCCCAGGAAGACCAGTAGTAGTTTCAGATGCACATCTGGAGGCATTCTGTAATCTGTGGACTAACTGAGTGTTGATGAAACACAGAAATTGCAATGGGATTGAATAGAACAGTCACCATGCGCACTTTCCTCCATGGGAGTAATGTCTCAAACAGTCTACGCTTTGATCGTTCCCTGGAAGACCAGTAGTAGCTTCCGATCCACATCTGGAAGCATTCTGTAACCTGTGGACTATCAGAGTATTAATGAAACACAGAAATTATATCGGGATTGAAACAACAGTTACCATACGCACTTTCCTCCATTGGAGTAATGTCTCAAGGAGTTTACGCTTTGATCGTTCCCTGGAAGACCAGTAGTAGTTTCCGATGCACATCTGGAGGCATTGTGTGATCTGTGGACTATCAGAGTGTTGATGAAACACAGAAACTGCATCGGGATGGAATACAACAGTCACCATGCGCACTTTCCTCCATGGGAGTAATGTCTCAAACAGTCTACGCTTTGATCGTTTCCTGGAAGACCAGTAGTAGTTTCCGATGCACATCTGGAGGCATTCTGTAATCTGTGGACTAACTGAGTGTTGACGAAACACAGAAATTGCATCGGGATTGAATACAAAAGTCACCATGCGCACTTTCCACCACGGGAGTAATGTCTCAAACAGTCTATGCTTTGATCGTTCCCTCGAAGACCAGTATTAGTTTCCGATGCACATCTGGAGGCATTCTGTAATCTGTGGACTATCAGAGTGTTGATGAAACACAGAAATTGCATCGGGATTGAATAGAACAGTCACCATTCGCACTTTCCTCCACAGGAGTAATGTCTCAAACAGTCTACGCTTTGATCGTTCCCTGGAAGACCAGTAGTAGTTTCCGATGCACATCTGGAGGCATTCTGTAATCTGTGGACTATCCGAGTGCTAATGAAACACAGAAATTGCATCGGGATTTAATACACCAGTCACCATGACCACTTTCCTCCATGGAAGTAATGTCTCAAACAGTCTACGCTTTGATCGTTCCCTGGAAGGCCAGTAGTAGTTTCCGATGCATATCTGGAGGCATTCTGTAATCTGTTTACTATCAGAGTGTTGTTGAAACACAGAAATTGCATCGGGATTGAATACAACAGTCACTATGCGGACTTTCGTCAATGGGAGTAATGTCTCAAACAGTCTACGCTTTGATCGTTCATTGGGAGACCAGTAGTAGTTTCCATGCACATCTGGTATCATTCTGTAATCTGTGGACTATCAGAGTGTTGTTGAAACACAGAAATTGCATCGGGATTGAATACAACAGTAACCATGCGCACTTTTCTCCATGGGAGAAATATCTCAAACAGTCTACGCTTTGATCGTTCCCTGGAAGACCAGTAGTAGTTTCCGATGCACATCTTGAGGCATTCTGTAATCTGTAGACCTTCAAAGTGTTGATGAAACACAGAAATTGCATCGGGATTGAATACAACAGTCACCATGCGCACTTTCCTCCATGTGAGTAATGTCTCAAACAGTCTACGCTTTGATCGTTCCCTGGAAGACCAGTAGTAGTTTCCGATGCACATCTGGAGTCATTCTGTAATCTGTGGACTATCAGAGTGTCGATGAAACACAGAAATTGCTTCGGGATTGAATACAACAGTCACCATGCGCACTTTCCTCCATGTGAGTAATGTCTCAAACAGTCTACCTTTTGATCGTTCCCTGTTAGACCAGTAGTAGTTTCCGATGCACATCTGGAGGCATTGTGTAATCTGTGGACTATCAGAGTGTTGATGAAACACAGAAACTGCATCGGGATGGAATACAACAGTCACCATGCGCACTTTCCTCCATGGGAGTAATGTCTCAAACAGTCTACGCTTTGGTCCTTCCCTGGAAGAAAAGTAGCAGTTTCCGTTGCACATCTGAAGGCATTCTGTAATTTGTGGACTAACTGAGTGTTGATGAAACACAGAAATTGCATCGGGATTGAATACAACAGTCACCAAACGCACTTTCCTCCACGGGAGTAACGTCTCAAACACTCTATGCTTTGATCGTTCCCAGGAAGAACAGTAGTAGTTTTCGATGCACATCTGGAGGCAATCTGTAATCTGTGGACTATCAGAGTGTTGATGAAACACAGAAATTGCATCGTTATTGAATACAACAGTCACCATGCGCACTTTCCCCCATGGGAGTAATGTGTCAAACATTCTACGCTTTGATCGTTCCTTGTTAGACCAGTAGTAGTTTACGATTCACATCTGAATTCATTCTGTAATCTGTGGACCATCAGAGTGTTGATGAAACACAGAAATTGCTTCGGGATTGAATACAACAGTCGCCATGCGCACTTTCCTCCATGGGAGTAATGTCTCAAACTGTCTACGCTTTGATCGTTAACTGGAAGACCAGTAGTGGTTTCCGATGCACATCTGGAGGCATTCTGTAATCTGTGGACTATCAGAGTATTAATGAAACACAGAAATTCCATCGGGATTGAATACAACAGTCACCATGCGCACTTTCCTCCATGAGAGTATTGTCTGAAACATTCTACCCTTTGATCGTTCCCTGTTAGACCAGTAATAGTTTCCGATGCACATCTGGAGGCATTCTGTAATCTGTGGACTATCAGAGTGTTGATGAAACACAGAAATTGCTTCGGGATTGAATACAACAGTCACCATGCGCACTTTCCTCCATGGGAGTAATGTCTCAAACAGTCTACGCTTTGATCGTTCCCTGGAAGACCAGTAGTAGTTTCCGATTCACATCTGGAGGCATTCTGTAATCTGTGGACTAACTGAGTGTTGATTAAACACATAAATTGCATCGGGATTTAATGCAACAGTCACCAGGCGCACTTTCCTCCATGGGAGTAATGTCTCAAACAGTCTACGCTTTGATCGTTCCCAGGAAGACCAGTAGTAGTTTCCGATGCACATCTGGAGGTATTCTGTAATCTGTGGACTAACTGAGTGTTGATGAAACACAGAAATTACAATGGGATTGAATAGAACAGTCACCATGCGCACTTTCCTCCATGGGAGTAATGTCTCAAACAGACTACGCTTTGATCGTTCCCTGTTAGACCAGTAGTAGTTACCGTTGAACATCTGGAGGCATTCTGTAATTTGTTGACTAACTGAGTGTTCATTAAACACATAAATTGCATCGGGATTTAATGCAACAGTCACCATGCGCACTTTCCTCCATGGGAGTAATGTCTCAAACAGTCTACGCTTTGATCGTTCCCTGGAAGTCCAGTACTAGTTTCCGATGCACATCTGGAGGCAATCTGTAATCTGTGGACTATCAGAGTGTAGGTGAAACTCAGAAATTGCATCGGGATTGAATACAACAGTCACCATGCACACTTTCCCCCATGGGAGTAATGTCTCAAACAATCTACGCTTTGATCGGTAACTGTTAGAACAGTAATGGTTTCCGATGCACATCTGGAGTCATTCTGTAATCTGTGGACTATCAGAGTGTCGATGAAACACAGAAATTGCTTCGGGATTGAATACAACAGTCACCATGCGCACATTCCTCTATGTGAGTAATGTCTCAAACAGTCTACCTTTTGATCGTTCCCTGTTAGACCAGTAGTAGTTTCCGATGCATATCTGGAGGCATTGTGTAATCTGTGGACTATCAGAGTGTTGATGAAACACAGAAACTGCATCGGGAAGGAATACAACAGTCACCATGCGCACTTTCCTCCACGGGAGTAATGTCTCAAACAGTCTATGCTTTGATCGTTCCCTTGAGGACCAATAGTAGTTTCCGATGCACATCTGGAGGCATTCTGTAATCTGTGGACCTTCAAAGTGTTGATGAAACACAGAAATTACATCGTGATGGAACACAACAATCACCATGCGCACTTTCCTGCATGGGAGTAATGTCTCAAACACTCTATGCTTTGATCGTTCCCAGGAAGACCAGTAGTAGTTTTCGATGCACATCTGGAGGCAATCTGTAATCTGTGGACTATCAGAGTGTTGATGAAACACAGAAATTGCATCGTTATTGAATACAACAGTCACCATGCGCACTTTCCTCCATGTGAGTAATGTCTCAAACAGTCTACGCTTTGATCGTTCCCTGGAAGACCAGTAGTAGTTTCCGATGCACATCTGGAGTCATTCTGTAATCTGTGGACTATCAGAGTGTCGATGAAACACAGAAATTGCTTCGGGATTGAATACAACAGTCACCATGCGCACTTTCCTCCATGGGAGTAATGTCTCAAACACTCTATGCTTTGATCGTTCCCAGGAAGACCAGTAGCAGTTTTCGATGCACATCTGGAGGCAATCTGTAATCTGTGGACTATCAGAGTGTTGATGAAACACGGAAATTGCATCGTTATTGAATACAACAGTCACCATGCGCACTTTCCCCCATGGGAGTAATGTGTCAAACATTCAACGCTTTGATCGTTCCTTGTTAGACCAGTAGTAGTTTACGATGCACATCTGATTTCATTCTGTAATCTGTGGACTATCAGAGTGTTGATGAAACACTGAAATTGCTTCGGGATTGAATACAACAGTCGCCATGCGCACTTTCCTCCATGGGAGTAATGTCTCAAACAGTCTACGCTTTGTACGTTAACTGGAAGACCAGTAGTGGTTTCCGATGCACATCTGGAGGCATTCTGTAATCTGTGGACTATCAGAGTATTAATGAAACACAGAAATTCCATCGGGATTGAATACAACAGTCACCATACGCACTTTCCTCCATGGGAGTAATGTCTCAAAGAGTTTGCGCTTTGATCGTTCCCTGGAAGACCAGTAGTAGATTCCGGTGCACATCTGGAGGCATTCTGTAATCTGATGGACTATCAGAGTGTTGATGAAACAAAGAAATTGCATCGGGATGGAATACAACAGTCACCATGCGCACTTTCCTCCATGAGAGTATTGTCTGAAACATTCTACCCTTGGATCGTTCCCTTTTAGACCAGTAGTAGTTTCCGATGCACATCTGGAGGCATTCTGTAATCTGTGGACTATCAGAGTGTTGATGAAACACAGAAATTGCTTCGGGATTGAATACAACAGTCACCATGCGCACTTTCCTCCATGGGAGTAATGTCTCAAACAGTCTACGCTTTGATCGTTCCCTGGAAGACCAGTAGTAGTTTCCGATTCACATCTGGAGGCATTCTGTAATCTGTGGACTAACTGAGTGTTGATTAAACACATAAATTGCATCGGGATTTAATGCAACAGTCACCATGCGCACTTTCCTCCATGGGAGTAATGTCTCAAACAGTCTACGCTTTGATCGTTCCCAGGAAGACTAGTAGTAGTTTCCGATGCACATCTGGAGGTATTCTGTAATCTGTGGACTAACTGAGTGTTGATGAAACACAGAAATTACAATGGGATTGAATAGAACAGTCACCATGCGCATTTTCCTCCATGGGAGTAATGTCTCAAACAGACTACGCTTTGATCGTTCCCTGTTAGACCAGTAGTAGTTACCGTTGAACATCTGGAGGCATTCTGTAATTTGTGGACTAACTGAGTGTTCATTAAACACATAAATTGCATCGGGATTTAATGCAACAGTCACCATGCGCACTTTCCTCCATGGGAGTAATGTCTCAAACAGTCTACGCTTTGATCGTTCCCAGGAAGACCAGTAGTAGTTTCAGATGCACATCTGGAGGCATTCTGTAATCTGTGGACTAACTGAGTATTGATGAAACACAGAAATTGCAATGGGATTGAATAGAACAGTCACCATGCGCACTTTCCTCCATGGGAGTAATGTCTCAAACAGTCTACGCTTTGATCGTTCCCTGGAAGACCAGTAGTAGTTTCCGATGCACATCTGGAAGCATTCTGTAACCTGTGAACTATCAGAATATTAATGAAACACAGAAATTATATCGGGATTGAAACAACAGTTACCATACGCACTTTCCTCCATTGGAGTAATGTCTCAAGGAGTTTACGCTTTGATCGTTCCCTGGAAGACCAGTAGTAGTTTCCGATGCACATCTGGAGGCATTGTGTAATCTGTGGACTATCAGAGTGTTGATGAAACACAGAAACTGCATCGGGATGGAATACAACAGTCACCATGCGCACTTTCCTCCATGGGAGTAATGTCTCAAACAGTCTACGCTTTGATCGTTTCCTGGAAGACCAGTAGTAGTTTCCGATGCACATCTGGAGGCATTCTGTAATCTGTGGACTAACTGAGTGTTGACGAAACACAGAAATTGCATCGGGATTGAATACAAAAGTCACCATGCGCACTTTCCTCCACCGGAGTAATGTCTCAAACAGTCTATGCTTTGATCGTTCCCTCGAAGACCAGTATTAGTTTCCGATGCACATCTGAAGGCATTGTGTAATCTGTGGACTATCAGAGTGTTGATGAAACACAGAAACCGCATCGGGATGGAATACAACAGTCACCATGCGCACTTTCCTCCATGGGAGTAATGTCTCAAACAGTCTACGCTTTGATCGTTTCCTGGAAGACCAGTAGTAGTTTCCGATGCACATCTGGAGGCATTCCGTAATCTGCGGACTAACTGAGTGTTGATGAAACACAGATATTGCATCGGGATTGAATACAACAGTCAACATGCGCACTTTCCTCCATAGGAGTAAAGTCTCAAAGAGTCTATTGTTTGATCGTTCCCAGGAAGACCAGTAGCAGTTTCCGATGCACATCTGGAGGCAATCTGTAATCTGTAGACTATCAGAGTGTTGATGAAACTCAGAAATTGCATCGGGATTGAATACAAGAGTCACCATGCGCACTTTCCTCCGTGGGAGTAATGTCACAAACAGTCTACTCTTTGATCGTTCCCAGGAAGACCAGTAGTAGTTTCAGATGCACATCTGGAGGCATTCTGTAATTTGTGGACTATCTGAGTGTTGATGAAACACAGAAATTGCATCGGGATTGAAAACAACAGTCACCATGCACACTTTCCCCCATGGGAGTATTGTCTGAAACATTCTACCCTTTGATCGTTCTCTGTTAGACCAGTAGTAGGTTCCGATGCACATCTGGAGGCAGTCTGTAAACTGTGGACTATCAGAGTGTTGATGAAACACAGAAATTGCTTCGGGATTGAATACGACAGTCACCATGCGCACTTCCCTCCATGGGAGTAATGTCTCAAACAGTCTACGCTTTGATCGTTCCCTGGAAGACCAGTAGTAGTTTCCGATGCACATCTTTAGTCATTCTGTTATCTGCGGACTATCAGAGTGTTGATAAAACACGGAAATTGAATCGGGATTGGATACAACAGTCACCATGCGCACTTTCCTCCATGGGAGTAATGTCTCAAACAGTCTACGCTTTGATCGTTCCCTGGAAGACCAGTAGTAGTTTCCGATGCACATCTGGAGGTATTCTGTAATCTGTGGACTAACTGAGTGTTGATGAAACACAGAAATTACAATGGGATTGAATAGAACAGTCACCATGCGCACTTTCCTCCATGGGAGTAATGTCTCAAACAGACTACGCTTTGATCGTTCCCTGGAAGACCAGTAGTAGTTACCGTTGAATATCTGGAGGCATTCTGTAATTTGTGGACTAACTGAGTGTTCATTAAACACATAAATTGCATCGGGATTTAATGCAACAGTCACCATGCGCACTTTCCTCCATGGGAGTAATGTCTCAAACAGTCTACGCTTTGATCGTTCCCAGGAAGACCAGTAGTAGTTTCAGATGCACATCTGGAGGCATTCTGTAATCTGTGGACTAACTGAGTGTTGATGAAACACAGAAATTGCAATGGGATTAAATAGAACAGTCACCATGCGCACTTTCCTCCATGGGAGTAATGTCTCAAACAGTCTACGCTTTGATCGTTCCCTGGAAGACCAGTAGTAGTTTCCGATGCACATCTGGAGGCATTCTGTAACCTGTGGACTATCAGAGTATTAATGAAACACAGAAATTATATCGGGATTGAAACAACAGTTACCATACGCACTTTCCTCCATTGGAGTAATGTCTCAAGGAGTTTACGCTTTGATCGTTCCCTGGAAGACCAGTAGTAGTTTCCGATGCACATCTGGGGGCATTGTGTAATCTGTGGACTATCAGAGTGTTGATGAAACACAGAAACTGCATCGGGATGGAATACAACAGTCACCATGCGCACTTTCCTCCATGGGAGTAATGTCTCAAACAGTCTACGCTTTGATCGTTTATTGGAAGACCAGTAGTAGTTTCCGATGCACATCTGGAGGCATTCTGTAATCTGTGGACTAACTGAGTGTTGACGAAACACAGAAATTGCATCGGGATTGAATACAAAAGTCACCATGCGCACTTTCCTCCACGGGAGTAATGTCTCAAACAGTCTATGCTTTGATCGTTCCCTCGAAGACCAGTATTAGTTTCCGATGCACATCTGGAGGCATTCTGTAATCTGTGGACTATCAGAGTGTTGATGAAACACAGAAATTGCATCGGGATTGAATAGAACAGTCACCATTCGCACTTTCCTCCACAGGAGTAATGTCTCAAACAGTCTACGTTTTGATCGTTCCCTGGAAGACCAGTAGTAGTTTCCGATGCACATCTGGAGGCATTCTGTAATCTGTGGACTATCCGAGTGCTAATGAAACACAGAAATTGCATCGGGATTGAATACACCAGTCACCATGACCACTTTCCTCCATGGGAGTAATGTCTCAAACAGTCTACGCTTTGATCGTTCCCTTGAAGGCCAGTAGTAGTTTCCGATGCATATCTGGAGGCATTCTGTAATCTGTTTACTATCAGAGTGTTGTTGAAACACAGAAATTGCATCGGGATTGAATACAACAGTCACTATGCGGACTTTCGTCAATGGGAGTAATGTCTCAAACAGTCTACGATTTGATCGTTCATTGGGAGACCAGTAGTAGTTTCCGATGCACATCTGGTATCATTCTGTAATCTGTGGACTATCAGAGTGTTGTTGAAACACAGAAATTGCATCGGGATTGAATACAACAGTCACCATGCGCACTTTCCTCCACTGGAGTATTATCTTAAACAGTCTACGCTTTGATCGTTCCCTGGAAGACCAGTAGTAGTTTCCGATGCACATCTGGCGGCATTCTGTAATCTGTGGACTATCAGAGTGTTGATGAAACACAGAAATTGCATCGGGATTGAATACAACAGTCACCATTCGCACTTTCCTCCATGGGAGTAATGTCTCAAACAGTCTACGCTTTGATCGTTCCCTGGAAGACCAGTAGTAGTTTCCGATGCACATCTGGAGGCATTCTGAAACCTGTGGACTATCAGAGTGTTGATGAAACACCGAAATTGCATCGGGATTGAATTCAACAGTCACCATGCGCACTTTCCTCCATGGGAGTAATGTCTCAAACAGTCTACGATTTGATCGTTCCCTGGAAGACCAGTAGAAGTTTCCGATGCACATCTGGAGGCATTGTGTAATCTGCGGACTATCAGAGTGTTGATGAAACACAGAAACTGCATCGGGATGGAATACAACAGTCACCATGCGCAGGTCCCTCCATGGGAGTAATGTCTCAAATAGTCTACGCTTTGATCGTTCCCTGGAAGACCAGTAGTAGTTTCCGATGCACATCTGGCGGCATTCTGTAATCTGTGGACTATCAGAGTGTTGATGAAACACAGAAATTGCATCGGGATTGAATACAACAGTCACCATTCGCACTTTCCTCCATGGGAGTAATGTCTCAAACAGTCTACGCTTTGATCGTTAGCTGGAAGACCAGTAGTAGTTTCCGATGCACATCTGGAGGCATTCTGAAACCTGTGGACTATCAGAGTGTTGATGAAACACCGAAATTGCATCGGGATTGAATTCAACAGTCACCATGCGCACTTTCCTCCATGGGAGTAATGTCTCAAACAGTCTACGCTTTGATCGATCCCTGGAAGACCAGTAGTAGAGTCCGATGCACATCTGGCGGCATTCTGCAGTCTGTGGACTAGCAGAGTGTTCTTGAAACACAGAAATTGCATCGCGACTTAATACAACAGTCACCACGCGCAATTTTCTCCATGGGAGTAATGACTCAAACAGTCTACGCTTTGATCGTTCCCTGGAAGACCAGTAGTAGTTTCCGATTCACATCTGGAGGCATTCTGTAATCTGATGAGTATCTGAGTGTTGATGAAACACAGAAATTGCATCGGGATTGAAAACAACAGTCACCATGCGCACTTTCCTCCATGGGAGTAATGTCTCAAACAGTCTACGATTTGATCCTTCCCTGGAAGACCAGTAGTAGATTCCAATGCACATTTTTAGTCATTCTGTTATCTGTGAACTATCTCAGTGTTGATAAAACACGGAAATTGAATCGGGATTGAATACAAAAGTCACCATGCGCACTTTCCTCCTTGGGAGTAATGTCTCAAACAGTTTACGCTTTGATCGTCCCCAGGAAGACCAGTAGTAGTTTCCGATGCACATCTGGAGGCATTGTGTAATCTGTGGACTATCAGAGTGTTGATGAAACACAGAAACCGCATCGGGATGGAATACAACAGTCACCATGCGCACTTTCCTCCATGGGAGTAATGTCTCAAACAGTCTACGCTTTGATCGTTTCCTGGAAGACCAGTAGTAGTTTCCGATGCCCATCTGGAGGCATTCCGTAATCTGTGGACTAACTGAGTGTTGATGAAACACAGATATTGCATCGGGATTGAATACAACAGTCACCATGCGCACTTTCCTCCAAGGGAGTAATGTCTCAAACAGTCTATGCTTTGATCGTTCCCTCGAAGACCAGTAGTAGTTTCCGATTCACATCTGGTGGCATTCTGTAATCTGTGGACTATCAGTGTGTTGATGAAACGCAGAAATTGCATCGGGATTGAATACAACAGTCACCATGCCCACTTTCCTCAACGGAAGTAATGTCTCAAACAGTTTACGCTATGATCGTTCCCTGGAAAACCAGTAGTAGTTTCCTATGCACATCTGGAGGCATTCTGTAATCTGTGAACTATCAGAGTGTTGCTGAAACACACAAATTGCATCGGGATTGAATACAACAGTCAACATGCGCACTTTCCTCCATAGGAGTAACGTCTCAAAGAGTCTATTGTTTGATCGTTCCCAGGAGACCAGTAGCAGTTTCCGATGCACATCTGGAGGCAATCTGTAATCTGAAGACTATCAGAGTGTTGATGAAACTCAGAAATTGCATCGGGATTGAATACAACAGTCACCATGCGCACTTTCCTCCGTGGGAGTAATGTCAGAAACAGTCTACTCTTTGATTGTTCCCAGGAAGACCAGTAGTAGTTTCAGATGCACATCTGGAGGCATTCTGTAATCTGTGGACTATCTGAGTGTTGATGAAACACAGAAATTGCATCGGGATTGAAAAAAACAGTCACCATGCACACTTTCCCCCATGGGAGTATTGTCTGAAACATTCTACCCTTTGATCGTCTCTGTTAGACCAGTAGTAGGTTCCGATGCACATCTGGAGGCATTCTGTAAACTGTGGACTATCAGAGTGTTGATGAAACACAGAAATTGCTTCGGGATTGAATACAACAGTCACCATGCGCACTTCCCTCCATGGGAGTAATGTCTCAAACAGTCTACGCTTTGATCGTTCCCTGGAAGACCAGTAGTACTTTCCGATGCACATCTTTAGTCATTCTGTTATCTGTGGACTATCAGAGTGTTGATAAAACACGGAAATTGAATCGGGATTGAATACAACAGTCACCATGCGCACATCCCTGCATGGGAGTAATGTCTCAAAGAGTTTACGTTTTGATCGTTCCCTGGAAGACCACTAGAAGTTTCCGATGCACATCTGGAGGCATTGTGTAATCTGTGGACTATCAGAGTGTTGATGAAACACAGAAAGTGCATCGGGATGGAATACAACAGTCACCATGCGCACGTCCCTCCATGGGAGTAATGTCTCAAATAGTCTACGCTTTGATCGTTCCCTGGAAGACCAGTAGTAGTTTCCGATGCACATCTTTAGTCATTCTGTTATCTGTGGACTATCAGAGGGTTGATGAAACACAGAAACTGCATCGCGATGGAATACAACAGTCACCATGCGCACTTCCCTCTATGGGAGTAATGTCTCAAACAGTCTACGCTTTGATCGTTCCCTGGAAGGCCAGTAGTAGTTTCCGATGCATATCTGGAGGCATTCTGTAATCTGTTTACTATCAGAGTGTTGTTGAAACACAGAAATTGCATCGGGATTGAATACAACAGTCACTATGACGGACTTTCGTCCATGGGAGTAATGTCTCAAACAGTCTACGCTTTCATCGTTCCCTGGAAGACCAGTAGTAGTTTCCGATGCACATCTGGAGGCATTCTGTAATCTGTGGACCTTCAAAGTGTTGATGAAACACAGAAATTGCATCGTGATTGAATACAACAGTCAATATGCGCACTTTCCTACATGCGAGTAATATCTCAAACTGTCATCGATTTGATCGTTCCCTGAAGAACAGTAGTAGTTTCCGATGCACATCTAAAGGAATTCTGTAATTTGTTTTCTATCCGGGTGTTTATGAAACACAGAAATTGCATCGGGATTGAATACAACAGTCACCATGCGCACTTTCCTCAACGGGAGTAATGTCTCAAACAGTCTACGATTTGATCGTTCCCTGGAAGACCAGTAGTTATTTCCGATGCATATCTGGTGTCATTCTGTAATCTGTGCAATATCAGAGTGTTGATGAAACACAGAAATTGCATCGGGAATGAATACAACAGTTACCATGTGCACTTTCCTCCACTGGAGTAATATCTTAAACAGTCTACGCTTTGATCGTTCCCTGAAGAACAGTAGTAGTTTCCGATGCACATCTAAAGGAATTCTGTAATTTGTTTTCTATCCGGGTGTTTATGAAACACAGAAATTGCATCGGGATTGAATACAACAGTCACCATGCGCACTTTCCTCCATGGGAGTAATGTCTCAAACAGTCTATGCCTTGATCGATCCCTGGAAGAAAAGTAGTAGTTTCCCATGCACATCTGGAGGCATTCTGTACTGTGTGGACTATCAGAGTGTTGATGAAAGACAGAAACAGTATCGGGATTGAATATAACTGCCACCATGCGCACTTTCCTCCATGGGAGTAATGTCTCAAACAGTCTACGCCATGATCGTTCCCTGGAAGAAAAGTAGTAGTTTCCCATGCACATCAGGAGGCATTCTGTAATCTGTGGACTATCAGAGTGTTGATGAAACACAGAAATTGCATCGGGATTGAATACAACAGTCACCATGCGCACTTTCCTCCATGAGAGTAATGTCTCAAACAGATTACGCTTTGATCGTTCCCTGGAAGACCAGTAGTAGTATCCGATGGACATCTGGAGGCATTCTGTAATCTGAGGACTATGAGAGTATTGATGAACACAGAAATTGCATCGGGATTGAATACAACAGTTACCATGGGCACTTTCCCCCATGGGAGTATTGTCTCAAACAGTCTACGCTTTGATCGCTCCCTATAAGACCAGTAGTATTTTCCGGTGCACATCTGGAGGCATTCTGTAATCTGTGGACTATCAGAATGTTGATGAAACACAGAAATTGCATCGGGATTGAATACAACAGTCACTGTCCGCACTTTCCTGCATGGGAGTAATGTCTCAAACAGTCAACGCTTTGATCGTTCCCTGGAAGACCAGTAGTAGTTTCCGATGCACATCTGTAGGCATTCTGTTATCTGTTTACCATCGGAGTGGTGTTGAAACACAGAAATTGCCTCGCGATTGAATACAACAGTCACCATTCGGACTTTCCTCCATGGGAGTAGTGTCTTAAACAGTCTACGCTTTGATCGTTCACTGGAAGACCAGTAGTGGTTTCCGATGCACATCTGGAGGCATTCTGTAATCTGTGGACTATCAGAGTGTTGTTGAAACACAGAAATTGCATCGGGATTGAATACAAAAGTCACCACGCGCTCTTTCCTCAATGGGAGTTATGTCTCAAACAGTCTACGGTTTGATCGTTCCCTGGAAGACCAGTAGAAGATTCCGATGCACATCTCGAGGCATTCTGTAATCCGTGGACCTTCAAAGTGTTGATGAAACACAGAATTTGCAACGGGATTTAATACATCAGTAACCATGCGCAATTTTCTCCATGGGAGTCAAACAATCTTCGCTTTAATCGTTCCCTAGAAGACCAGTAGTTGTTTCCGATGCACATCTGGTGGCATTCTGTAAGCTGTGGACTATCAGAGTGTTGTTGAAACACAGAAATTGCATCGGGATTGAATACAACAGTAACCATGCGCACTTTCCTCCATGGGAGTAATATCTCAAACAGTCTACGGCTTCATCGTTCCCTGGAAGACCAGTAGAAGATTCCAATGCACATCTGGAGGCATTCTGTAATCTGTGGAGCTTCAAAGTGTTGATGAAACACAGAAATTGCATCGCGGTTTAATACAACAGTCACCAAGCGCACTTCCCTCCATGGGAGTAATACCTCAAACAGTCTATGCTTTGATCGTTCCCAGGAAGACCAGTAGTAGTTTCCGATGCACATCTGGAGTCATTCTGTAATCTGTGGACTAACTGAGTGTTGATGAAACACAGAAATTGCATCGGGATTGAATACAACAGTCACCATGCGCACTTTCCTCCATGGGAGTAATGTCACAACAGTCTACTCTTTGATCGTTCCCAGGAAGACCAGTAGTAGTTTCATATGCACATCTGGAGGCATTCTGTAATCTGTGGACTATCTGAGTGTTGATGAAACACAGAAATTGCATCGGGATTGAAAACAACAGTCACCATGCACACTTTCCCACATGGGATTATTGTCTGAAACGTTCTACCCTTTGATCGTTCCCTGTTAGACCAGTAGTAGGTTCCGATGCACATCTGGAGGCATTCTGTAAACTGTGGACTATCAGAGTGTTCATGAAACACAGAAATTGCATCGGGATTGAATACAACAGTCACCATGCGCACTTCCCTCCATGGGAGTAATGTCTCAAACAGTCTACGATTTGATCGTTCCCTGGAAGACCAGTAGTAGTCTCCGATGCACATCTTTAGTCATTCTGTTATCTGTGGACTATCAGAGTGTTGATAAAACACGGAAATTGAATCGGGAATGAATACAACAGTCACCATGCGCACTTTCCTCCATGGGAGTAATGTCTCATAGAGTTTACGCTTTGATCGTTCCCTGGAAGACCAGTAGAAGTTTCCGATGCACATCTGGAGGCATTGTGTAATCTGTGGACTATCAGAGTGTTGATGTAACCCAGAAACTGCATCGGGATGGAATACAACAGTCACCATGCGCACTTTCCTCCACGGGAGTAATGTCTCAAACAGTCTACGCTTTGATCGTTTCCTGGAAGACCAGTAGTAGTTTCCGATGCACATCTGGAGGCATTCTGTAATCTGTGGACTATCCGAGTGCTAATGAAACACAGAAATTGCATCGGGATTGAATACACCAGTCACCATGACCACTTTCCTCCATGGGAGTAATGTCTCAAACAGTCTACGCTTTGATCGTTCCCTTGAAGGCCAGTAGTAGTTTCCGATGCATATCTGGAGGCATTCTGTAATCTGTTTACTATCAGAGTGTTGTTGAAACACAGAAATTGCATCGGGATTGAATACAACAGTCACTATGCGGACTTTCGTCAATGGGAGTAATGTCTCAAACAGTCTACGATTTGATCGTTCATTGGGAGACCAGTAGTAGTTTCCGATGCACATCTGGTATCATTCTGTAATCTGTGGACTATCAGAGTGTTGTTGAAACACAGAAATTGCATCGGGATTGAATACAACAGTCACCATGCGCACTTTCCTCCACTGGAGTACTATCTTAAACAGTCTACGCTTTGATCGTTCCCTGGAAGACCAGTAGTAGTTTCCGATGCACATCTGGCAGCATTCTGTAATCTGTGGACGATCAGAGTGTTGATGAAACACAGAAATTGCATCGGGATTGAATACAACAGTCACCATTCGCACTTTCCTCCATGGGAGTAATGTCTCAAACAGTCTACGCTTTGATCGTTCCCTGGAAGACCAGTAGTAGTTTCCGATGCACATCTGGAGGCATTCTGAAACCTGTGGACTATCAGAGTGTTGATGAAACACCGAAATTGCATCGGGATTGAATTCAACAGTCACCATGCGCACTTTCCTCCATGGGAGTAATGTCTCAAACAGTCTACGCTTTGATCGATCCCTGGAAGACCAGTAGTAGCGTCCGATGCATATCTGGCGGCATTCTGCAGTCTGTGGACTAGCAGAGTGTTCTTGAAACACAGAAATTGCATCGCGACTTAATACAACAGTCACCACGCGCAATTTTCTCCATGGGAGTAATGACTCAAACAGTCTACGCTTTGATCGTTCCCTGGAAGACCAGTAGTAGTTTCCGATTCACATCTGGAGGCATTCTGTAATCTGATGAGTATCTGAGTGTTGATGAAACACAGAAATTGCATCGGGATTGAAAACAACAGTCACCATGCGCACTTTCCTCCATGGGAGTAATGTCTCAAACAGTCTACGATTTGATCGTTCCCTGGAAGACCAGTAGTAGATTCCAATGCACATTTTTAGTCATTCTGTTATCTGTGAACTATCTCAGTGTTGATAAAACACGGAAATTGAATCGGGATTGAATACAAAAGTCACCATGCGCACTTTCCTCCTTGGGAGTAATGTCTCAAACAGTTTACGCTTTGATCGTTTCCTGGAAGACCAGTAGTAGTTTCCGATGCACATCTGGAGGCATTCCGTAATCTGTGGACTAACTGAGTGTTGATGAAACACAGATATTGCATCGGGATTGAATACAACAGTCACCATGCGCACTTTCCTCCAAGGGAGTAATGTCTCAAACAGTCTATGCTTTGATCGTTCCCTCGAAGACCAGTAGTAGTTTCCGATTCACATCTGGTGGCATTCTGTAATCTGTGGACTATCAGTGTGTTGATGAAACGCAGAAATTGCATCGGGATTGAATACAACAGTCACCATGCCCACTTTCCTCAACGGAAGTAATGTCTCAAAGAGTTTACGCTTTGATCGTTCCCTGGAAGACCAGTAGTAGCTTCCTATGCACATCTGGAGGCATTCTGTAATCTGTGAACTATCAGAGTGTTGATGAAACACACAAATTGCATCGGGATTGAATACAACAGTCAACATGCGCACTTTCCTCCATAGGAGTAACGTCTCAAAGAGTCTATTATTGATCGTTCCCAGGAAGACCAGTAGCAGTTTCCGATGCACATCTGGAGGCAATCTGTAATCTGTAGACTATCAGAGTGTTGATGAAACTCAGAAATTGCATCGGGATTGAATACAACAGTCACCATGCGCACTTTCCTCCAAGGGAGTAATGTCTCAAACAGTCTATGCTTTGATCGTTCCCTCGAAGACCAGTAGTAGTTTCCGATTCACATCTGGTGGCATTCTGTAATCTGTGGACTATCAGTGTGTTGATGAAACGCAGAAATTGCATCGGGATTGAATACAACAGTCACCATGCCCACTTTCCTCAACGGAAGTAATGTCTCAAAGAGTTTACGCTTTGATCGTTCCCTGGAAGACCAGTAGTAGCTTCCTATGCACATCTGGAGGCATTCTGTAATCTGTGAACTATCAGAGTGTTGATGAAACACACAAATTGCATCGGGATTGAATACAACAGTCAACATGCGCACTTTCCTCCATAGGAGTAACGTCTCAAAGAGTCTATTGTTTGATCGTTCCCAGGAAGACCAGTAGCAGTTTCCGATTCACATCTGGAGGCAATCTGTAATCTGTAGACTATCAGAGTGTTGATGAAACTCAGAAATTGCATCGGGATTGAATACAACAGTCACCATGCGCACTTTCCTCCGTGGGAGTAATGTCACAAACAGTTTACTCTTTGATTGTTCCCAGGAAGACCAGTAGTAGTTTCAGATGCACATCTGGAGGCATTCTGTAATCTGTGGACTATCTGAGTGTTGATGAAACACAGAAATTGCATCGGGATTGAAAAAAACAGTCACCATGCACACTTTCCCCCATGGGAGTATTGTCTGAAACATTCTACCCTTTGATCGTCTCTGTTAGATCAGTAGTAGGTTCCGATGCACATCTGGAGGCATTCTGTAATCTGTGAACTATCAGAGTGTTGATGAAACACACAAATTGCATCGGGATTGAATACAACAGTCAACATGCGCACTTTCCTCCATAGGAGTAACGTCTCAAAGAGTCTATTGTTTGATCGTTCCCAGGAAGACCAGTAGCAGTTTCCGATGCACATCTGGAGGCAATCTGTAATCTGTAGACTATCAGAGTGTTGATGAAACTCAGAAATTGCATCGGGATTGAATACAACAGTCACCATGCGCACTTTCCTCCGTGGGAGTAATGTCACAAACAGTCTACTCTTTGATTGTTCCCAGGAAGACCAGTAGTAGTTTCAGATGCACATCTGGAGGCATTCTGTAATCTGTGGACTATCTGAGTGTTGATGAAACACAGAAATTGCATCGGGATTGAAAAAAACAGTCACCATGCACACTTTCCCCCATGGGAGTATTGTCTGAAACATTCTACCCTTTGATCGTCTCTGTTAGATCAGTAGTAGGTTCCGATGCACATCTGGAGGCATTCTGTAAACTGTGGACTATCAGAGTGTTGATGAAACACAGAAATTGCTTCGGGATTGAATACAACAGTCACCATGCGCACTTCCCTCCATGGGAGTAATGTGTCAAACAGTCTACGCTTTGATCGTTCCCTGGAAGACCAGTAATACTTTCCGATGCACATCTTTAGTCATTCTGTTATCTGTGGACTATCAGAGTGTTGATAAAACACGGAAATTGAACCGGGATTGAATACAACAGTCACCATGCGCACATCCCTGCATGGGAGTAATGTCTCAAAGAGTTTACGTTTTGATCGTTCCCTGGAAGACCAGTAGAAGTTTCCGATGCACATCTGGAGGCATTGTGTAATCTGTGGACTATCAGAGTGTTGATGAAACACAGAAACTGCATCGGGATGGAATACAACAGTCACCATGCGCACGTCCCTCCATGGGAGTAATGTCTCAAATAGTCTACGCTTTGATCGTTCCCTGGAAGACCAGTAGTAGTTTCCGATGCACATCTTTAGTCATTCTGTAATCTGTGGACTATCAGAGTGTTGATGAAACACAATAATTGCATCGGGATTGAATACAACAGTCACCATTCGCACTTTCCTCCATGGGAGTAATGTCTCAAACAGTCTACGCTTTGATCGTTCCCTGGAAGACCAGTAGTAGTTTCCGATGCACATCTGGAGGCATTCTGAAACCTGTGGACTATCAGAGTGTTGATGAAACACCGAAATTGATTCGGGATTGAATTCAACAGTCACCATGCGCACTTTCCTCCATGGGAGTAATGTCTCAAACAGTCCACGCTTTGATCGATCCCTGGAAGACCAGTAGTAGCGTCCGATGCACATCTGGCGGCATTCTGCAGTCTGTGGACTAGCAGAGTGTTCTTGAAACACAGAAATTGCATCGCGACTTAATACAACAGTCACCACGCGCAATTTTCTCCATGGGAGTAATGACTCAAACAGTCTACGCTTTGATCGTTCCCTGGAAGACCAGTAGTAGTTTCCGATTCACATCTGGAGGCATTCTGTAATCTGATGAGTATCTGAGTGTTGATGAAACACAGAAATTGCATCGGGATTGAAAACAACAGTCACCATGCGCACTTTCCTCCATGGGAGTAATGTCTCAAACAGTCTACGATTTGATCCTTCCCTGGAAGACCAGTAGTAGATTCCAATGCACATTTTTAGTCATTCTGTTATCTGTGAACTATCTCAGTGTTGATAAAACACGGAAATTGAATCGGGATTGAATACAAAAGTCACCATGCGCACTTTCCTCCTTGGGAGTAATGTCTCAAACAGTTTACGCTTTGATCGTCCCCAGGAAGACCAGTAGTAGTTTCCGATGCACATCTGGAGGCATTGTGTAATCTGTGGACTATCAGAGTGTTGATGAAACACAGAAACCGCATCGGGATGGAATACAACAGTCACCATGCGCACTTTCCTCCATGGGAGTAATGTCTCAAACAGTCTACGCTTTGATCGTTTCCTGGAAGACCAGTAGTAGTTTCCGATGCCCATCTGGAGGCATTCCGTAATCTGTGGACTAACTGAGTGTTGATGAAACACAGATATTGCATCGGGATTGAATACAACAGTCACCATGCGCACTTTCCTCCAAGGGAGTAATGTCTCAAACAGTCTATGCTTTGATCGTTCCCTCGAAGACCAGTAGTAGTTTCCGATTCACATCTGGTGGCATTCTGTAATCTGTGGACTATCAGTGTGTTGATGAAACGCAGAAATTGCATCGGGATTGAATACAACAGTCACCATGCCCACTTTCCTCAACGGAAGTAATGTCTCAAACAGTTTACGCTTTGATCGTTCCCTGGAAGACCAGTAGTAGTTTCCTATGCACATCTGGAGGCATTCTGTAATCTGTGAACTATCAGAGTGTTGATGAAACACACAAATTGCATCGGGATTGAATACAACAGTCAACATGCGCACTTTCCTCCATAGGAGTAACGTCTCAAAGAGTCTATTGTTTGATCGTTCCCAGGAAGACCAGTAGCAGTTTCCGATGCACATCTGGAGGCAATCTGTAATCTGTAGACTATCAGAGTGTTGATGAAACTTAGAAATTGCATCGGGATTGAATACAACAGTCACCATGCGCACTTTCCTCCGTGGGAGTAATGTCACAAACAGTCTACTCTTTGATTGTTCCCAGGAAGACCAGTAGTAGTTTCAGATGCACATCTGGAGGCATTCTGTAATCTGTGGACTATCTGAGTGTTGATGAAACACAGAAATTGCATCGGGATTGAAAAAAACAGTCACCATGCACACTTTCCCCCATGGGAGTATTGTCTGAAACATTCTACCCTTTGATCGTCTCTGTTAGACCAGTAGTAGGTTCCGATGCACATCTGGAGGCATTCTGTAAACTGTGGACTATCAGAGTGTTGATGAAACACAGAAATTGCTTCGGGATTGAATACAACAGTCACCATGCGCACTTCCCTCCATGGGAGTAATGTCTCAAACAGTCTACGCTTTGATCGTTCCCTGGAAGACCAGTAGTACTTTCCGATGCACATCTTTAGTCATTCTGTTATCTGTGGACTATCAGAGTGTTGATAAAACACGGAAATTGAATCGGGATTGAATACAACAGTCACCATGCGCACATCCCTGCATGGGAGTAATGTCTCAAAGAGTTTACGTTTTGATCGTTCCCTGGAAGACCACTAGAAGTTTCCGATGCACATCTGGAGGCATTGTGTAATCTGTGGACTATCAGAGTGTTGATGAAACACAGAAACTGCATCGGGATGGAATACAACAGTCACCATGCGCACGTCCCTCCATGGGAGTAATGTCTCAAATAGTCTACGCTTTGATCGTTCCCTGGAAGACCAGTAGTAGTTTCCGATGCACATCTTTAGTCATTCTGTTATCTGTGGACTATCAGAGTGTTGATGAAACACAGAAACTGCATCGCGATGGAATACAACAGTCACCATGCGCACTTCCCTCTATGGGAGTAATGTCTCAAACAGTCTACGCTTTGATCGTTCCCTGGAAGGCCAGTAGTAGTTTCCGATGCATATCTGGAGGCATTCTGTAATCTGTTTACTATCAGAGTGTTGTTGAAACACAGAAATTGCATCGGGATTGAATACAACAGTCACTATGACGGACTTTCGTCCATGGGAGTAATGTCTCAAACAGTCTACGCCATGATCGTTCCCTGGAAGAAAAGTAGCAGTTTCCCATGCACATCAGGAGGCATTCTGTAATCTGTGGACTATCAGAGTGTTGATGAAACACAGAAATTGCATCGTGATTGAATACAACAGTCACCATGCGCACTTTCCTCCATGAGAGTAATGTCTCAAACAGATTACGCTTTGATCGTTCCCTGGAAGACCAGTAGTAGTATCCGATGGACATCTGGAGGCATTCTGTAATCTGAGGACTATGAGAGTGTTGATGAACACAGAAATTGCATCGGGATTGAATACAACAGTTACCATGGGCACTTTCCCCCATGGGAGTATTGTCTCAAACAGTCTACGCTTTGATCGCTCCCTATAAGACCAGTAGTATTTTCCGGTGCACATCTGGAGGCATTCTGTAATCTGTGGACTATCAGAATGTTGATGAAACACAGAAATTGCATCGGGATTGAATACAACAGTCACTGTCCGCACTTTCCTGCATGGGAGTAATGTCTCAAACAGTCAACGCTTTGATCGTTCCCTGGAAGACCAGTAGTAGTTTCCGATGCACATCTGTAGGCATTCTGTTATCTGTTTACCATCGGAGTGGTGTTGAAACACAAGAATTGCCTCGCGATTGAATACAACAGTCACCATTCGGACTTTCCTCCATGGGAGTAGTGTCTTAAACAGTCTACGCTTTGATCGTTCACTGGAAGACCAGTAGTGGTTTCCGATGCACATCTGGAGGCATTCTGTAATCTGTGGACTATCAGAGTGTTGTTGAAACACAGAAATTGCATCGGGATTGAATACAAAAGTCACCACGCGCTCTTTCCTCAATGGGAGTTATGTCTCAAACAGTCTACGGTTTGATCGTTCCCTGGAAGACCAGTAGAAGATTCCGATGCACATCTCGAGGCATTCTGTAATCCGTCGACCTTCAAAGTGTTGATGAAACACAGAATTTGCATCGGGATTTAATACATCAGTAACCATGCGCAATTTTCTCCATGGGAGTCAAACAATCTTCGCTTTAATCGTTCCCTAGAAGACCAGTAGTTGTTTCCGATGCACATCTGGTGGCATTCTGTAAGCTGTGGACTATCAGAGTGTTGTTGAAACACAGAAATTGCATCGGGTTGAATACAACAGTAACCATGCGCACTTTCCTCCATGGGAGTAATATCTCAAACAGTCTACGGCTTCATCGTTCCCTGGAAGACCAGTAGAAGTTTCCAATGCACATCTGGAGGCATTCTGTAATTTGTGGAGCTTCAAAGTGTTGATGAAACACAGAAATTGCATCGCGGTTTAATACAACAGTCACCAAGCGCACTTCCCTCCATGGGAGTAATACCTCAAACAATCTATGCTTTGATCGTTCCCAGGAAGACCAGTAGTAGTTTCCGATGCACATCTGGAGTCATTCTGTAATCTGTGGACTAACTGAGTGTTGATGAAACACAGAAATTGCATCGGGATTGAATACAACAGTCACCATGCGCACTTTCCTCCATGGGAGTAATGTCTCAAACAGTCTACTCTTTTATCGTTCCCTGGAAGACCAGTAGTAGTTTCCGATGCACATCTGGAGGCATTCTGTAATCTATGGACTATCAGAGTGTTGATGAAACTCAGAAATTGCATCGGGATTGAATACAACAGTCACCATGCGCACTTTCCTCCATGGGAGTAATGTCACAACAGTCTACTCTTTGATCGTTCCCAGGAAGACCAGTAGTAGTTTCATATGCACATCTGGAGGCATTCTGTAATCTGTGGACTATCTGAGTGTTGATGAAACACAGAAATTGCATCGGGATTGAAAACAACAGTCACCATGCACACTTTCCCACATGGGATTATTGTCTGAAACGTTCTACCCTTTGATCGTTCCCTGTTAGACCAGTAGTAGGTTCCGATGCACATCTGGAGGCATTCTGTAAACTGTGGACTATCAGAGTGTTGATGAAACACAGAAATTGCATCGGGATTGAATACAACAGTCACCATGCGCACTTCCCTCCATGGGAGTAATGTCTCAAACAGTCTACGATTTGATCGTTCCCTGGAAGACCAGTAGTAGTCTCCGATGCACATCTTTAGTCATTCTGTTATCTGTGGACTATCAGAGTGTTGATAAAACACGGAAATTGAATCGGGAATGAATACAACAGTCACCATGCGCACTTTCCTCCATGGGAGTAATGTCTCAGAGAGTTTACGCTTTGATCGTTCCCTGGAAGACCAGTAGAAGTTTCCGATGCACATCTGGAGGCATTGTGTAATCTGTGGACTATCAGAGTGTTGATGTAACCCAGAAACTGCATCGGGATGGAATACAACAGTCACCATGCGCACTTTCCTCCACGGGAGTAATGTCTCAAACAGTCTACGCTTTGATCGTTTCCTGGAAGACCAGTAGTAGTTTCCGATGCACATCTGGAGGCATTCTGTAATCTGTGGACTACATGAGTGTTGACGAAACACAGAAATTGCCTCGGGATTGAATACAAAAGTCACCATGCGCACTTTCCTCCGCGGGAGTAATGTCTTAAACAGTCTATGCTTTGATCGTTCCCTCGAAGACCAGTATTAGTTTCCGATGCACATCTGGAGGCATTCTGTAATCTGTTCACTATCAGAGTGTTGATGAAACACAGAAATTGCATCGGGATTGAATACAACAGTAACCATGCGCACTTTCTTCCATGGGAGTAATATCTCAAACAGTCTACGGCTTGATCGTTCCCTGGAAGACCAGTAGAAGATTCCAATGCACATCTGGAGGCATTCTGTAATCTGTGGAGCTTCAAAGTGTTGATGAAACACAGAAATTGCATGGCGGTTTAATACAACAGTCACCAAGCGCACTTCCCTCCATGGGAGTAATACCTCAAACAGTCTATGCTTTGATCGTTCCCAGGAAGACCAGTAGTAGTTTCCGATGCACATCTGGAGTCATTCTGTAATCTGTGGACTAACTGAGTGTTGATGAAACACAGAAATTGCATCGGGATTGAATACAACAGTCACCATGCGCACTTTCCTCCATGGGAGTAATGTCTCAAACAGTCTACTCTTTTATCGTTTCCTGGAAGACCAGTAGTAGTTTCCGATGCACATCTGGAGGCATTCTGTAATCTGTGGACTAAATGAGTGTTGACGAAACACAGAAATTGCCTCGGGATTGAATACAAAAGTCACCATCCGCACTTTCCTCCACGGGAGTCATGTCTTAAACAGTCTATGCTTTGATCGTTCCCTCGAAGACCAGTATTAGTTTCCGATGCACATCTGGAGGCATTCTGTAATCTGTGGACTATCAGAGTGTTGATGAAACACAGAAATTGCATCGGGATTGAATACAACAGTAACCATGCGCACTTTCCTCCATGGGAGTAATATCTCAAACAGTCTACGGCTTGATCGTTCCCTGGAAGACCAGTAGAAGATTCCAATGCACATCTGGAGGCATTCTGTAATCTGTGGAGCTTCAAAGTGTTGATGAAACACAGAAATTGCATCGCGATTTAATACAACAGTCACCAAGCGCACTTCCCTCCATGGGAGTAATACCTCAAACAGTCTATGCTTTGATCGTTCCCTGGAAGACCAGTAGTAGTTTCCGATGCACATCTGGAGTCATTCTGTAATCTGTGGACTAACTGAGTGTTGGTGAAACACAGAAATTGCATCGGGATTGAATACAACAGTCACCATGCGCACTTTCCTCCATGGGAGTAATACCTCAAACAGTCTATGTTTGATCGTTCCCAGGAAGACCAGTAGTAGTTTCCGATGCACATCTGGAGGCATTCTGTAATCTGTGGACCTTCAAAGTGTTGATGAAACACAGAAATTGCATCGTGATTGAATACAAGTCACCTTGCGCACATCCCTCCATTGGAGTAATGTCTCAAACAGTCTATTGTTTGATCGTTTTCAGGAAGACCAGTAGCAGTTTCCGATGCACATCTGGAGGCAATCTGTAATCTGTGGACTATCAGAGTGTTGATGAAACTCAGAAATTGCATCGGGATTGAATACCACAGTCACCATGCGCACTTTCCTCCGTGGGAGTAATGTCACAAACAGTCTACTCTTTGATCGTTCCCAGGAAGACCAGTAGTAGTTTCAGATGCACATCTGTAGGCATTCTGTAATCTGTGGACTATCTGAGTGTTGATGAAACACAGAAATTGCATCGGGATTGAAAACAACAGTCACCATGCGCACTCTCCCCCATGGGAGTATTGTCTGAAACGTTCTACCCTTTGATCGTTTCCTGTTAGACCAGTAGTAGGTTCCGATGCGCATCTGGAGGCATCCTGTAATCTGTGGACTATCAGAGTGTTGTTGAAACACAGAAATAGCAGCGGGATTGAATATAAGAGTCACCATGCGCACTTTCCTCCATAGGAGTAATGTCTCAAACAGTCTACGCTTTGATCGTTCCCTGGAAGAACAGTAGTAGTTTTCGATGCACATCTGGAGGCATTCTGTAATCTGTGGACTATCAGAGTGTTGATGAAACACAGAAATTACATCGGGATTGAATACAACGGTCACCATGCGCACTTTCCTCCATGGCAGTAATGTCTCAATTGTCATCGATTTGATCGTTCCCTAAAGACCAGTAGTAGTTTCCGATGCACATCTGGAAGCACTCTGTAATCTGTGGTCAATCCGAGTGTTGATGAAACCCAGAAAGTGTATCGGCATTGAATACAACAGTCACCAATGCGATCTTTCCTCCTTGGAGTAATGTCTCAAACAGTCTACTCCTTGATCGTTCCCTGGAGGACCAGTAGTAGTTTCCGATGCACATCTGGAGCCATTCTGTAAACTGTGGACTATCAGAGTGTTGTTGAAACACAGAAATTGAATCGCGATTTAATACAACACACACCATGTGCACGTTCTTCCATGGGAGTAATGACTCAAACAGTCTACGTTTTGATCGTTCCCTGGAAGACCAGTAGTTGTTTCCGATGCACATCTGGAGGCATTCTGTAATCTGATGAATATCTGAGTGTTGATGAAACACAGAAATTGCATTGGGATTGAATACAACAGTCACCATGCGCACTTTCCTCCATGGGAGTATTATCTCAACCAGTCTACGGTTTCATCGTCCCTGGAAGACAAGTAGTTGTTTCCGATGCCCATCTGGTGGCATTCTGTAGTCTGTGGACTATCAGAGTGTTGATGAAACACAGAAATTACATCGGGATTTAATACAACGGTCACCATGCGCACTATCCTCCATGGGAGTAATGTCTCAAACTGTCATCGGTTTGATGGTCCCCTGAAGACCAGTAGTAGTTTCCGATGCACATCTGGATGCATACTGCAATCTGTGGTCCATCCGGGTGTTGATGAAACACAGAAATTGCATTGGGATTGAATACAACAGTAACCATACGCACTTTCCTCCATGGGAGTAATATCTCAGTCTACGCTTTGATCGTTCCCTGGAAGACCAACAGTAGTTTCCGATGAACATCTTGAGGCATTCTGTAATCTGTGGACCTTCAAAGTGTTGATGAAACACAGAATTTGCTTCGGGATTGAATACAACAGTCACCATGCGCACTTTCCTCCACGGGAGTAATGTCTCAAACAGTCTACGCTTTGATCGTTGCCTGGAAGAACAGTAGTAGTTTCCGATGCACATCTGGAGGCATTCTGTAATCTGTGGACTATCAGAGTGTTGACGAAACACAGAAATTATATCGGGATTGAATACAACGGTCACCATGCGCCCTTTCCTCCATGGGAGTAATGTCTCTATTGTCATCGATTTGAACGTTCCCTGAAGACCAGTCGTAGTTTCCGATGCACATCTGGAAGCACTCTGTAATCTGTGGTCTATCCGGGTGTTGATCAAACCCAGAAACTGTATCGCCATTGAATACAACAGTCACCAATGCGATCTTTCCTCCTTGGAGTAATGTCTCAAACAGTCTACTCCTTGATCGTTCCCTGGAGGACCAGTTTTCGATGCACATCTGGAGCCATTCTGTAAACTGTGGACTATCAGAGTGTTGTTGAAACACAGAAAATGAATCGCGATTTAATACAACACATACCATGTGCACTTTCCTCCATGGGAGTAATGACTCAAACAGTCTACGATTTGATCGTTCCCTGGAAGACCAATAGTAGTTTCCGATGCACATCTGGAGGCATTCTGTAATCTGATGAATATCTGAGTGTTGATGAAACACAGAAATTGCATTGGGATTGAATACAACAGTCACCATGCGCACTTTCCTCCATGGGAGTAATATCTCAACCAGTCTACGGTTTCATCGTCCCTGGAAGACCAGTAGTTGTGTCCGATGCACATCAGGTGGCATTCTATAGTCTGTGGACTATCAGAGTGTTGTTGAAACACAGAAATTGCATCAGGATTGAATACAACAGTAACCATGTGCACTTTCCTCCATGGGAGTAATATCTCAGTCTACGCTTTGATCGTTCCCTGGAAGACCATTAGTAGTTTCCGATGAACATCTTGAGGCATTCTGTAATCTGCGGACCTTCAAAGTGTTGATGAAACACAGAATTTGCCTCGGGATTGAATACAACAGTCACCATGCGCTCTTTCCTCCATGGGAGTAATGTCTCAAACAGTCTACGGTTTGATCGTTCCCTGGAAGACCAATAGTAGTTTCCGATGCACATCTGGAGGCATTCTGTAATCTGTGGAATATCTCAGAGTGTTGATGAAACACATAAATTACATCGGGATTGTATACAACAGTCACCATGCCCACTTTCCTACATAGGAGTAATGTCTCAAACAGTCTACGCTTTGATCGTTCCCTGGAAGACCAGTAGTAGTTTCCGATGCTCATCTGGAAGCATTCTGTAATCTGTGGACTGTCAGAGTGTTGATGAAACACAGAAATTGCATCGTGATTGAATACAACAGTTACCATGCACACTTTCCCCCATGGGAGTAATGTCTCATACAGTCTATGATTTGATCGTTCCCTCGAAGACCAGTAGTATTTTTCGATGCACATCTGGAGGCATTCTGTAATCTGTGGTTCATCAAAGTGTTGATGAAACCCAGAAATTGCATCGTGATTGAATACAACAGTCACCATGGGTACTTTCCTCCATGGGAGTAATGTCTCAAACAGTCTACTCTTTATTCGTTCCCTGGAAGACCAGTAGTAGTTTCCGATGCACATCTGGAGGCATTCTGTAATCTGATGAATATCTGAGTGTTGATGAAACACAGAAATTGCATTGGGATTGAATACAACAGTCACCATGCGCACTTTCCTCCATGGGAGTATTATCTCAACCAGTCTACGGTTTCATCGTCCCTGGAAGGCCAGTAGTTGTGTCCGATGCACATCAGGTGGCATTCTGTAGTCTGTGGACTATCAGAGTGTTGTTGAAACACAGAAATTGCATCAGGATTGAATACAACAGTAACCATGTGCACTTTCCTCCATGGGAGTAATATCTCAGTCCACGCTTTGATCGTTCCCTGGAAGACCAACAGTAGTTTCCGATGAAAATCTTGAGGCATTCTGTAATCTGTGGACCTTCAAAGTGTTGATGAAACACAGAATTTGCTTCGGGATTGAATACAACAGTCACCATGCGCACTTTCCTCCACGGGAGTAATGTCTCAAACAGTCTACGCTTTGATCGTTGCCTGGAAGAACAGTAGTAGTTTCCGATGCACATCTGGAGGCATTCTGTAATCTGTGGATTATCAGAGTGTTGATGAAACACAGAAATTATATCGGGATTGAATACAACGGTCACCATGCGCCCTTTCCTCCATGGGAGTAATGTCTCTATTGTCATCGATTTGAACGTTCCCTGAAGACCAGTCGTAGTTTCCGATGCACATCTGGAAGCACTCTGTAATCTGTGGTCTATCCGGGTGTTGATCAAACCCAGAAACTGTATCGCCATTGAATACAACAGTCACCAATAAGATCTTTCCTCCTTGGAGTAATGTCTCAAACAGTCTACTCCTTGATCGTTCCCTGGAGGACCAGTTTCCGATGCACATCTGGAGCCATTCTGTAAACTGTGGACTATCAGAGTGTTGTTGAAACACAGAAAATGAATCGCGATTTAATACAACACATACCATGTGCACTTTCCTCCATGGGAGTAATGACTCAAACAGTCTACGATTTGATCGTTCCCTGGAAGACCAGTAGTAGTTTCCGATGCACATCTGGAGGCATTCTGTAATCTGATGAATATCTGAGTGTTGATGAAACACAGAAATTGCATTGGGATTGAATACAACAGTCACCATGCGCACTTTCCTCCAATGGAGTAATATCTCAACCAGTCTACGGTTTCATCGTCCCTGGAAGACCAGTAGTTGTGTCCGATGCACATCAGGTGGCATTCTATAGTCTGTGGACTATCAGAGTGTTGTTGAAACACAGAAATTGCATCAGGATTGAATACAACAGTAACCATGTGCACTTTCCTCCATGGGAGTAATGTCTCAAACAGTCTACGGTTTGATCGTTCCCTTGAAGACCAATAGTAGTTTTTGATGCACATCTGGAGGCATTCTGTAATCTGTGGAATATCTCAGAGTGTTGATGAAACACATAAATTACATCGGGATTGTATACAACAGTCACCATGCCCACTTTCCTACATAGGAGTAATGTCTCAAACAGTCTACGCTTTGATCGTTCCCTGGAAGACCAGTAGTAGTTTCCGATGCTCATCTGGAAGCATTCTGTAATCTGTGGACTGTCAGAGTGTTGATGAAACACAGAAATTACATCGGGGTTTAATACAACGGTCACCATGCGCACTATCCTCCATGGGAGTAATGTCTCAAACTGTTATCGGTTTGATCGTCCCCTGAAGACCAGTAGTAGTTTCCGATGCACATCTGGATGCATACTGTAATCTGTGGTCCATCCGGGTGTTGATCAAACCCAGAAAGTGTATCGCCATTGAATACAACAGTCACCAATGCGATCTTTCCTCCTTGGAGTAATGTCTCAAACAGTCTACTCCTTGATCGTTCCCTGGAGGACCAGTAGTACTTTCCGATGCACATCTGGAGCCATTCTGTAAACTGTGGAATATCAGAGTGTTGTTGAAATACAGAAATTGAATCGCGATTTAATACAACACACACCATGTGCACTTTCCTCCATGGGAGTAATGACTCAAACAGTCTACGATTTGATCGTTCCCTGGAAGACCAGTAGTAGTTTCCGATGCACATCTGGAGGCATTCTGTAATCTGATGAATATCTGAGTGTTGATGAAACACAGAAATTGCATTGGGATTGAATACAACAGTCACCATGCGCACTTTCCTCCATGGGAGTAATATCTCAACCAGTCTACGGTTTCATCGTCCCTGGAAGGCCAGTAGTTGTGTCCGATGCACATCAGGTGGCATTCTGTAGTCTGTGGACTATCAGAGTGTTGTTGAAACACAGAAATTGCATCAGGATTGAATACAACAGTAACCATGTGCACTTTCCTCCATGGGAGTAATATCTCAGTCTAAGCTTTGATCGTTCCCTGGAAGACCATTAGTAGTTTCCGATGAACATCTTGAGGCATTCTGTAATCTGTGGACCTTCTAAGTGTTGATGAAACACAGAATTTGCCTCGGGATTGAATACAACAGTCACCATGCGCTCTTTCCTCCATGGGAGTAATGTCTCAAACAGTCTACGCTTTGATCGTTCCCTGGAAGAACTGTAGTAGTTTCCGATTCACATCTGGAGGCATTCTGTAATCTGTGGACTATCAGAGTGTCGATGAAACACAAAAATTGCTTCGGGATTGAATACAACAGTCACCATGCGTACTTTCCTCCATGGGAGTAATGTCTCAAACAGTCTACGGTTTGATCGTTCCCTGGAAGACCAATAGTAGTTTCCGATGCACATCTGGAGGCATTCTGTAATCTGTGGAATATCAGAGTGTTGATGAAACACAGAAATTACATCGGGATTGTATACAACAGTCACCATGCCCACTTTCCTACATAGGAGTAATGTCTCAAACAGTCTACGCTTTGATCGTTCCCTGGAAGACCAGTAGTAGTTTCCGATGCACATCTGGAAGCATTCTGTAATCTGTGGACTATGAGAGTTTTGATGAACACAGAAAATGCATCGGGATTGAATACAACAGTTACCATGTGCACTTTCCCCCATGGGAGTAATGTCTGAACAGTCTATGATTTGATCGTTCCCTCGAAGACCAGTGGTAGTTTCCGATGCACATCTGGAGGAATTCTGTAATCTGTAGACCTTCAAAGTGTTGATGAACACAGAAATTGCATCGGGATTGAATACAACAGTCACCATGACCACTTTCCTCCATGGGAGTAATTCTCAAACAGTCTACGACTTGATCGTTCCCTGGAAGACCAGTAGTAGTTTCCGATGCACATCTGGAGGCATGCTGTAATCTGTGGACTAACTGAGTGTTGATGAAACAAGGAAATTGCATCGGGATTGAATACAACAGTCAAGACGCGCACTTTCTTCCACGGGAGTAATGTCTCAAACAGTCTATGCTTTGATCGTTTCCTCGATGACCAGTAGTAGTTTCCGATGCACATCTGGAGGCATTCTGTAATCTGTGGACTATCAGAGTGTTGATGAAACACAGAAATTACATCGGGATTGAATACAACAGTCACCATTCGCACTTTCATCCATGGGAGTAATGTCTCAAAGAGTCTACGCTTTGATCGTTCCCTGGAAGACCAGTAGCACTTTCCGATGCACATCTGGAGGCATTCTGTAATCTGTGGACTATCAGAGTGTTGATGAAGCAAAGAAATTGCATCGGGATTGAATACAACAGTCACCATGCGCACTTTCCTCCATGGGAGAAATGTCTCAAACAGTCTACGCTTTGATCGTACCCTGGAAGACCAGTAGTAGTTTCCGATCGACATCTGGAGGCATTGTGTAATCTGTGGACTATCAGAGTGTTGATGAAACACAGAAATTACATCGGGATTGAATACAACAGTCACCATGCGCACCTTCCTACATAGGAGTTATGCCTCAAACAGTCTACGCCTTGATCGTTCCCTGGAAGACCAGTATTAGTTTCCGATGCTCATCTGGAAGCATTCTGTAATCTGTGGACTGTCAGAGTGTTGATGAAACACAGAAATTGCATCGTGATTGAATACAACTGTTACCATGCGCACTTTCCCCCATGGGAGTAATGTCTCATACAGTCTATGATTTGATCGTTCCCTCGAAGACCAGTAGTATTTTTCGATGCACATCTGGAGGCATTCTGTAATCTTTGGTTCATCAAAGTGTTGATGAAACCCAGAAATTGCATCGTGATTGAATACAACAGTCACCATGGGTACTTTCCTCCATGGGAGTAATGTCTCAAACAGTCTACTCTTTTATCGTTCCCTGGATGACCAGTGGTAGTTTCCGATGCACATCTGGGGACATTCTGTAATCTGTGGACTATCAGATTGTTGTTGAAACACAGAAATAGCAGCGGGATTGAATACAAGAGTCACCATGCGCACTTTCCTCCATGGGAGTAATGTCTCAAACAGTCTACGGTTTCATCGTCCCTGGAAGACCAGTAGTTGTTTCCGATGCACATCAGGTATAATTCTGTAGTCTGTGGACTATCAGAGTGTTGTTGAAACACAGAAATTGCATCAGGATTGAATAGAAAAGTACCCACGTGCACTTTCCTCCATGCGAGTAATATCTCAGTCTACGATTTGATCGTTGACAGGAAGACCAATAGTAGTTTCCGATGAACATCTTGACGCATTCTGTAATCTGTGGACCTTCAAAGTGTTGGTGAAACACAGAATTTGCCTCGCGATTGAACACAACAGTCACCATGCCCACTTTCCTCCATGGGAGTAATGTCTCAAACAGTCTACGCTTTGATCGTTCACTGGAAGAACAGTAGTAGTTTCCGATGCACATCTGGAGGCATTCTGTAATCTGTGGACTATCAGAGTGTTGATGAAACACAGAAATTACATCGGGATTGAATACAACGGTCACCATGCGCACTTTCCTCCATGGGAGTAATGTCTCAATTGTCATCGATTTGATCGTTCCCTAAAGACCAGTAGTAGTTTCCGATGCACATCTGGAAGCACTCTGTAATCTGTGGCCTACACGGGTGTTGATGAAACCCAGAAAGTGTATCGGCATTGAATACTACAGTCACCAATGCGACCTTTCCTAATTGGAGTAATGTCTCAAACAGTCTACTCCTTGATCGTTCCCTGGAGGACCAGTAGTAGTTTCCGATGCACATCTGGAGCCATTCTGCAAACTGTGGACTATCAGAGTGTTGTTGAAACACAGAAATTGAATCGCGATTTAATACAACACACACCATGTGCACGTTCCTCCATGGGAGTAATGACTGAAACAGTCTACGATTTGATCGTTCCCTGGAAGACCAGTAGTAGTTTCCGATGCACATCTTTAGGCATTCTGTAATCTGATGAATATCTGAGTGTTGATGAAACATAGAAATTGCATTGGGATTGAATACAACAGTCACCATGCGCACTTTCCTCCATGGGAGTATTATCTCAACCAGTCTACGGTTTCATCGTCCCTGGAAGACCAGTAGTTGTTTCCGATGCCCATCAGGTGGCATTCTGTAGTCTGTGGACTATCAGAGTGTTGTTGAAACACAGAAATTGCATCAGGATTGAATACAACAGTAACCATGAGCACTTTCCTCCATGGGAGTAATATCTCAGTCTACGCTTTGATCGTACCCTGGAAGACCATTAGTAGTTTCCGATGAACATCTTGAGGCATTCTGTAATCTGTGGACCTTCAAAGTGTTGATGAAACACAGAATTTGCCTCGGAATTGAATACAACAGTCACCATGCGCACTTTCCTCCATGGGAGTAATGTCTCAAACAGTCTACGCTTTGATCGTTCCCTGGAAGAACAGTAGTAGATTCCGATGCACATCTGGAGGCATTCTGTAATCTGTGGACTATCAGAGTGTTGATGAAACACAGAAATTACATCGGGATTTAATACAACGGTCACCATGCGCACTATCCTCCATGGGAGTAATGTCTCAAACTGTCATCGGTTTGATCGTCCCCTGAAGACCAGTAGTAGTTTCCGATGCACATCTGGATGCATACTGTAATCTGTGGTCCATCCGGGTGTTGATGAAACACAGAAATTGCATTGGGATTGAATACAACTGTAACCATGCGCACTTTCCTCCATGGGAGTAATATCTCAGTCTACGCTTTGATCGTTCCCTGGAAGACCAATAGTAGTTTCCGATGAACATCTTGAGGCATTCTGTAATCTGTGGACCTTCAAAGTGTTGATGAAACACAGAATTTGCCTCGGGATTGAATACAACAGTCACCATGCGCACTTTCCTCCACGGGAGTAATGTCTCAAACAGTCTACGCTTTGATCGTTGCCTGGAAGAACAGTAGTAGTTTCCGATGCACATCTGGAGGCATTCTGTAATCTGTGGACTATCAGAGTGTTGATGAAACACAGAAATTATATCAGGATTGAATACAATGGTCACCATGCGCCCTTTCCTCCATGGGAGTAATGTCTCAATTGTCATCGATTTGAACGTTCCCTGAAGACCAGTCGTAATTTCCGATGCACATCTGGAAGCACTCTGTAATCTGTGGTCTATCCGGGTGTTGATGAAACCCAGAAAGTGTATCGCCATTGAATACAACAGTCACCAATGCGATCTTTCCTCCTTGGAGTAATGTCTCAAACAGTCTACTTCTTGATCGTTCCCTGGAGGACCAGTAGTAGTTTCCGATGCACATCTGGAGCCATTCTGTAAACTGTGGACTATCAGAGTGTTGTTGAAACACAGAAATTGAATCGCGATTTAATACAACACACACCATGTGCACTTTCCTCCATGGGAGTAGTGACTCAAACAGTCTACTATTTGATCGTTCCCTGGAAGACCAGTAGTAGTATCCGATGCCCATCTGGAGGCATTGTGTAATCTGATGAATATCTGAGTGTTGATGAAACACAGAAATTGCATTGGGATTGAATACAACAGTCACCATGCGCACTTTCCTCCATGGGAGTAATATCTCAACCAGTCTACGGTTTCATCGTCCCTGGAAGACCAGTAGTTGTTTCCGATGCACATCAGGTGGCATTCTGTAGTCTGTGGACTATCAGAGTGTTGTTGAAACACAGAAATTGCATCAGGATTGAATACAACAGTAACCATGTGCACTTTCCTCCATGGGAGTAATATCTCAGTCTACGCTTTGATCGTTCCCTGGAAGACCATTAGTAGTTTCCGATGAACATCTTGAGGCATTGTGTAATCTGATGAATATCTGAGTGTTGATGAAACACAGAAATTGCATTGGGATTGAATACAACAGTCACCATGCGCACTTTCCTCCATGGGAGTAATGTCTCAAACAGTCTACGCTTTGATCGTTCCCTGGAAGACCAGTAGTAGTTTCCGATGCACATCTGGAAGCATTCTGTAATCTGTGGACTATGAGAGTTTTGATGAACACAGAAAATGCATCGGGATTGAATACAACAGTTACCATGTGCACTTTCCCCCATGGGAGTAATGTCTGAACAGTCTATGATTTGATCGTTCCCTCGAAGACCAGTGGTAGTTTCCGATGCACATCTGGAGGAATTCTGTAATCTGTAGACCTTCAAAGTGTTGATGAACACAGAAATTGCATCGGGATTGAATACAACAGTCACCATGACCACTTTCCTCCATGGGAGTAATTCTCAAACAGTCTACGACTTGATCGTTCCCTGGAAGACCAGTAGTAGTTTCCGATGCACATCTGGAGGCATGCTGTAATCTGTGGACTAACTGAGTGTTGATGAAACAAGGAAATTGCATCGGGATTGAATACAACAGTCAAGACGCGCACTTTCTTCCACGGGAGTAATGTCTCAAACAGTCTATGCTTTGATCGTTTCCTCGATGACCAGTAGTAGTTTCCGATGCACATCTGGAGGCATTCTGTAATCTGTGGACTATCAGAGTGTTGATGAAACACAGAAATTACATCGGGATTGAATACAACAGTCACCATTCGCACTTTCATCCATGGGAGTAATGTCTCAAAGAGTCTACGCTTTGATCGTTCCCTGGAAGACCAGTAGCACTTTCCGATGCACATCTGGAGGCATTCTGTAATCTGTGGACTATCAGAGTGTTGATGAAGCAAAGAAATTGCATCGGGATTGAATACAACAGTCACCATGCGCACTTTCCTCCATGGGAGAAATGTCTCAAACAGTCTACGCTTTGATCGTACCCTGGAAGACCAGTAGTAGTTTCCGATCGACATCTGGAGGCATTGTGTAATCTGTGGACTATCAGAGTGTTGATGAAACACAGAAATTACATCGGGATTGAATACAACAGTCACCATGCGCACCTTCCTACATAGGAGTTATGCCTCAAACAGTCTACGCCTTGATCGTTCCCTGGAAGACCAGTATTAGTTTCCGATGCTCATCTGGAAGCATTCTGTAATCTGTGGACTGTCAGAGTGTTGATGAAACACAGAAATTGCATCGTGATTGAATACAACTGTTACCATGCGCACTTTCCCCCATGGGAGTAATGTCTCATACAGTCTATGATTTGATCGTTCCCTCGAAGACCAGTAGTATTTTTCGATGCACATCTGGAGGCATTCTGTAATCTTTGGTTCATCAAAGTGTTGATGAAACCCAGAAATTGCATCGTGATTGAATACAACAGTCACCATGGGTACTTTCCTCCATGGGAGTAATGTCTCAAACAGTCTACTCTTTTATCGTTCCCTGGATGACCAGTGGTAGTTTCCGATGCACATCTGGGGACATTCTGTAATCTGTGGACTATCAGATTGTTGTTGAAACACAGAAATAGCAGCGGGATTGAATACAAGAGTCACCATGCGCACTTTCCTCCATGGGAGTAATGTCTCAAACAGTCTACGGTTTCATCGTCCCTGGAAGACCAGTAGTTGTTTCCGATGCACATCAGGTATAATTCTGTAGTCTGTGGACTATCAGAGTGTTGTTGAAACACAGAAATTGCATCAGGATTGAATAGAAAAGTACCCACGTGCACTTTCCTCCATGCGAGTAATATCTCAGTCTACGATTTGATCGTTCCCAGGAAGACCAATAGTAGTTTCCGATGAACATCTTGACGCATTCTGTAATCTGTGGACCTTCAAAGTGTTGGTGAAACACAGAATTTGCCTCGCGATTGAACACAACAGTCACCATGCCCACTTTCCTCCATGGGAGTAATGTCTCAAACAGTCTACGCTTTGATCGTTCACTGGAAGAACAGTAGTAGTTTCCGATGCACATCTGGAGGCATTCTGTAATCTGTGGACTATCAGAGTGTTGATGAAACACAGAAATTACATCGGGATTGAATACAACGGTCACCATGCGCACTTTCCTCCATGGGAGTAATGTCTCAATTGTCATCGATTTGATCGTTCCCTAAAGACCAGTAGTAGTTTCCGATGCACATCTGGAAGCACTCTGTAATCTGTGGCCTACACGGGTGTTGATGAAACCCAGAAAGTGTATCGGCATTGAATACTACAGTCACCAATGCGACCTTTCCTCCTTGGAGTAATGTCTCAAACAGTCTACTCCTTGATCGTTCCCTGGAGGACCAGTAGTAGTTTCCGATGCACATCTGGAGCCATTCTGCAAACTGTGGACTATCAGAGTGTTGTTGAAACACAGAAATTGAATCGCGATTTAATACAACACACACCATGTGCACGTTCCTCCATGGGAGTAATGACTGAAACAGTCTACGATTTGATCGTTCCCTGGAAGACCAGTAGTAGTTTCCGATGCACATCTTTAGGCATTCTGTAATCTGATGAATATCTGAGTGTTGATGAAACATAGAAATTGCATTGGGATTGAATACAACAGTCACCATGCGCACTTTCCTCCATGGGAGTATTATCTCAACCAGTCTACGGTTTCATCGTCCCTGGAAGACCAGTAGTTGTTTCCGATGCCCATCAGGTGGCATTCTGTAGTCTGTGGACTATCAGAGTGTTGTTGAAACACAGAAATTGCATCAGGATTGAATACAACAGTAACCATGAGCACTTTCCTCCATGGGAGTAATATCTCAGTCTACGCTTTGATCGTACCCTGGAAGACCATTAGTAGTTTCCGATGAACATCTTGAGGCATTCTGTAATCTGTGGACCTTCAAAGTGTTGATGAAACACAGAATTTGCCTCGGAATTGAATACAACAGTCACCATGCGCACTTTCCTCCATGGGAGTAATGTCTCAAACAGTCTACGCTTTGATCGTTCCCTGGAAGAACAGTAGTAGATTCCGATGCACATCTGGAGGCATTCTGTAATCTGTGGACTATCAGAGTGTTGATGAAACACAGAAATTACATCGGGATTTAATACAACGGTCACCATGCGCACTATCCTCCATGGGAGTAATGTCTCAAACTGTCATCGGTTTGATCGTCCCCTGAAGACCAGTAGTAGTTTCCGATGCACATCTGGATGCATACTGTAATCTGTGGTCCATCCGGGTGTTGATGAAACACAGAAATTGCATTGGGATTGAATACAACTGTAACCATGCGCACTTTCCTCCATGGGAGTAATATCTCAGTCTACGCTTTGATCGTTCCCTGGAAGACCAATAGTAGTTTCCGATGAACATCTTGAGGCATTCTGTAATCTGTGGACCTTCAAAGTGTTGATGAAACACAGAATTTGCCTCGGGATTGAATACAACAGTCACCATGCGCACTTTCCTCCATGGGAGTAATGTCTCAAACAGTCTACGCTTTGATCGTTGCCTGGAAGAACAGTAGTAGTTTCCGATGCACATCTGGAGGCATTCTGTAATCTGTGGACTATCAGAGTGTTGATGAAACACAGAAATTATATCAGGATTGAATACAATGGTCACCATGCGCCCTTTCCTCCATGGGAGTAATGTCTCAATTGTCATCGATTTGAACGTTCCCTGAAGACCAGTCGTAATTTCCGATGCACATCTGGATGCACTCTGTAATCTGTGGTCTATCCGGGTGTTGATGAAACCCAGAAAGTGTATCGCCATTGAATACAACAGTCACCAATGCGCTCTTTCCTCCTTGGAGTAATGTCTCAAACAGTCTACTTCTTGATCGTTCCCTGGAGGACCAGTAGTAGTTTCCGATGCACATCTGGAGCCATTCTGTAAACTGTGGACTATCAGAGTGCTGTTGAAACACAGAAATTGAATCGCGATTTAATACAACACACACCATGTGCACTTTCCTCCATGGGAGTAGTGACTCAAACAGTCTACTATTTGATCGTTCCCTGGAAGACCAGTAGTAGTATCCGATGCACATCTGGAGGCATTGTGTAATCTGATGAATATCTGAGTGTTGATGAAACACAGAAATTGCATTGGGATTGAATACAACAGTCACCATGCGCACTTTCCTCCATGGGAGTAATATCTCAACCAGTCTACGGTTTCATCGTCCCTGGAAGACCAGTAGTTGTTTCCGATGCACATCAGGTGGCATTCTGTAGTCTGTGGACTATCAGAGTGTTGTTGAAACACAGAAATTGCATCAGGATTGAATACAACAGTAACCATGTGCACTTTCCTCCATGGGAGTAATATCTCAGTCTACGCTTTGATCGTTCCCTGGAAGACCATTAGTAGTTTCCGATGAACATCTTGAGGCATTCTGTAATCTGTGGACCTTCAAAGTGTTGATGAAACACAGAATTTGCCTCGGGATTGAATACAACAGTCACCAAGCGCTCTTTCCTCCATGGGAGTAATGTCTCAAACAGTCTACGCTTTGATCGTTCCCTGGAAGAACAGTAGTAGTTTCCGATGCACATCTGGAGGCATTCTGTAATCTGTGGACTATCAGAGTGTTGATGAAACACAGAAATTACATCGGGATTTAATACAACGGTCACCATGCGCACTTTCCTCCATGGGAGTAATGTCTCAAACTGTCATCGGTTTGATCGTCCCCTGACGACCAGTAGTAGTTTCCGATGCACATCTGGATGCATTCTGTAATCTGTGGTCTATCCGGGTGTTGATGAAAACAGAAACTGCATTGGGATTGAATACAACAGTAACCATGCGCACTTTCCTCCATGGGAGTAATATCTCAGTCTACGCTTTGATCGTTCCCTGGAAGACCAATAGTAGTTTCCGATGAACATCTTGAGGCATTCTGTAATCTGTAGACCTTCAAAGTGTTGATGAAACACAGAATTTGCCTCGGGATTGAATACAACAGTCACCATGCGCACTTTCCTCCACGGGAGTAATGTCTCAAACAGTCTACGCTTTGATCGTTGCCTGGAAGAACAGTAGTAGTTTCCGATGCACATCTGGAGGCATTCTGTAATCTGTGGATTATCAGAGTGTTGATGAAATACAGAAATTACATCGGGATTGAATACAACGGTCACCATGCGCCCTTTCCTCCATGGGAGTAATGTCTCAATTGTCATCGACTTGATCGTTCCCTGAAGACCAGTCGTAGTTTCCGATGCACATCTGGAAGCACTCTGTAATCTGTGCTCTATCCGGGTGTTGATGAAACCCAGAAAGTGTATCGCCATTGAATACAACAGTCACCAATGCGATCTTTCCTCCTTGGAGTAATGTCTCAAACAGTCTACTCCTTGATCGTTCCCTGGAGGACCAGTAGTAGTTTCCGATGCACATCTGGAGCCATTCTGTAAACTGTGGACTATCAGAGTGTTCTTGAAACACAGAAATTGAATCGCGATTTAATACAACACACACCATGCGCACTTTCCTCCATGGGAGTTATGACTCAAACAGTCTACGATTTGATCGTTCCCTGGAAGACCAGTAGTAGTTTCCGATGCACATCTGGAGGCATTCTGTAATCTGATGAATATCTGAGTGTTGATGAAACACAGAAATTGCATTGGGATTGAATACAACAGTCACCATGCGCACTTTCCTCCATGGGAGTAATGTCTCAAACAGTCTACGCTTTGATCGTTCCCAGGAAGACCAGCATTAGTTTCCGATTCTCATCTGGAAGCATTCTGTAATCTTTAGACTGTCAGCGTGTTGATGAAACACAGAAATAGCATCGTGATTGAATACAACTGTTACCATGCGCACTTTCCCCCATGGGAGAAATGTCTCATACAGTCTATGATTTGATCGTTCCCTCGAAGAGCAGTAGTATTTTTCGATGCACATCTGGAGGCATTCTGTAATCTGTGGACCTTCAAAGTGTTGATGAAACACAGAAATTGCATCGTGATTGAATACATCAGTCACCATGCGCACTTTCCTCCATGGGAGTAATGTCTGAAACAGTCTATGATTTGATCGTTCCCTCGAAGACCAGTAACGGTTTCCGATGCACATCTAGAGGTATTCAGTAATCTGTGGTCTATCTGGGTGTTGATAAAAGACAGCAATTGCATCGTGATTGAATACAACAGTCACCATGGGTACTTTCCTCCATGGGGGTAATGTCCCAAACAGTCTACTCTTTGATCGTTCCCTGGAAGACCAGTAGTAGTTTCCGATGCACATCTGGAGGCATTCTGTAATCTGTGGACCTTCAAAGTGTTGATGAAACACAGAATTTGCCTCGGGATTGAATACAACAGTCACCATGCGCACTTTCATCCACGGGAGTAATGTCTCAAACAGTCTACGCTTTGATCGTTGCCTGGAAGAACAGTAGTAGTTTCCGATGCACATCTGGAGGCATTCTGTAATCTGCGGATTATCAGAGTGTTGATGAAACACAGAAATAGCTGCGGGATTGAATACATCAGTCACCATGCGCACTTTCCTCCATGGGAGTAATGTCTCAAACAGTCTACGGTTTCATCGTCCCTGGAAGACCAGTAGTTGTTTCCGATGCACATCAGGTGGCATTCTGTAGTCTGTGGACTATCAGAGTGTTGTTGAAACACAGAAATTGCATCAGGATTGAATACAACAGTAACCATGCGCACTTTCCTCCATGGGAGTAATATCTCAGTCTACGCTTTGATCGTTCCCTGGTAGACCAATAGTAGTTTCCGATGAACATCTTGAGTCATTCTGTAATCTGTGGACCTTCAAAGTGTTGATGAAACACAGAATTTGCCTCGGGATTGAATACAACAGTCACCATGCGCACTTTCATCCACGGGAGTAATGTCTCAAACAGTCTACGCTTTGATCGTTGCCTGGAAGAACAGTAGTAGTTTCCGATGCACATCTGGAGGCATTCTGTAATCTGCGGATTATCAGAGTGTTGATGAAACACAGAAATTACATCGGGATGAATACAACGGTCACCATGAGCACTTTCCTCCATGGGAGTAATGTCTCAATTGTCATCGATTTGATCGTTCCCTGGAAGACCAGTAGTAGATTCCGATGCAAATCTTTAGTCATTCTGTTATCTGTGGACTATCATAGTGTTGTTGAAACACAGAAATTGCATCGCGATTTAATACAACACACACCATGCGCACTTTCCTCCATAGGAGTAATGACTCAATCAGTCTTCGATTTGATCGTTCCCTGGAAGACCAGTAGTAGTTTCCGATGCACATCTGGAGGCATTCTGTAATCTGATGAATATCTGAGTGTTGATGAAACACAGAAATAGCATTGGGATTGAATACAACAGTCACCATGCGTACTTTCCTCAATGGGAGTAATGTCTCATACAGTCTACGGTTTGATCGTTCCCTGGAAGATCAATAGTAGTTTCCGATGCACATATAGAGGCATTCTGTATTCTGTGGACTATCAGAGTGTTGATGAAAAACAGAAATTACATCGGGATTGTATACAACAGTCACCATTCGCACTTTCCTACATTGGAGTAATGTCTCTAACAGTCTACGCTTTGATCGTTCCCTGGGAGACCAGTAGTAGTTTCCGATGCACATCTGGAAGCATTCTGTAATCTGTGGACTATGAGAGTGTTGATGAATACAGAAATTGCATCGGGATTGAATACAACAGTTACCATGCGCACTTTCCCCCATGGGAGTAATGTCTGAAACAGTCTATGATTTGATCGTTCCCTCGAAGACCAGTAGTAGTTTCCGATGCACATCTGGAGGCATGCTGTAATCTGTAGACCTTCAAAGTGTTGATGAAACACAGAAATTACATCGGGATTGAATACAACAGTCACCATGACCACTTTCCTCCATGGGAGTAATTCTCAAACAGTCTACGTCTTGATCGTTCCTGGAAAACCGGTAGTAGTTTCCGATGCACATCTGGAGGCATTCTGTAATCTGTGGACTAACTGAGTGTTGATGAAACATAGAAATTGCATCGGGATTGAATACAACAGTCACCACGCGCACTTTCTTCCATGGGAATAATGTCTCAAACAGTCTATGTTTTGATCGTTTCCTCGATGACGAGTAGTAGTTTCCAATGCACATCTGGAGGCATTCTGTAATCTGTGGACTATCAGAGTGTTGATGAAACACAGAAATTGCACCGGGATTGAATACAACAGTCACCATTCGCACTTCCTTCCATGGGAGTAATGTCTCAAACAGTCTACGCTTTGATCGTTCCCTGGAAGACCAGTAGCAGTTTCCGATGCACATCTGGAGGCATTCTGTAATCTGTGGACTATCAGAGTGTTGATGAAGCAAAGAAATTGCATCGGGATTGAAAACAACAGTCACCATGCGCACTTTCCTCCATGGGAGAAATGTCTCAAACAGTCTACGCTTTGATCGTACCCTGGAAGACCAGTAGTAGTTTCCGATGCACATCTGGAGGCATTGTGTAATCTGTGGACTATCAGAGTGTTGATGAAACACAGAAATTACAACGGGATTGAATACAACAGTCACCATGCGCACTTTCCTACATAGGAGTTATGTCTGAAACAGTCTACGCTTTGATCGTTCCCTGGAAGACCAGTAGTAGTTTCCGATGCTCATCTGGAAGCATTGTGTAAACTGTGGACTGTCGGAGTGTTGATGAAACAGAGAAATTGCATCGTGATTGAATACAACATTTACCATGCACACTTTCCGCCATAGGAGTATTGTCTCATACAGTCTATGATTTGATCGTTCCCTGAAGACCAGTAGTAGTTTCAGATGCACATCTGGAAGCACTCTGTAATCTGTGGTCTATCCGGGTGTTGATGAAACCCAGAAAGTGTATCGGCATTGAATACAACAGTCACCAATGCGATCTTTCCTCCTTGGAGTAATGTCTCAAACAGTCTACTCATTGATCGTTCCCTGGAGGACCAGTAGTAGTTTCCGATGCACATCTGGAGGCATTCTGTAATCAGATGAATATCTGAGTGTTGATGAAACACAGAAATTGCATTGGGATTGAATACAACAGTCACCATGCGCACTTTCCTCCGTGGGAGTAATGTCTCAAACAGTCTACGCTTTGATCGTTCCCAGGAAGACCAGTAGTAGTTTCCGATGCACATCTGGAGGCAATCTGTAATCTGTGGACTAACAGAGTGTTGATGAAACTCAGAGATTGCATCTGGATTGAATACAACAGTCACCATGGGAACTTTCCTCCGTGGGAGTAATGTCACAAACAGTCTACGCTTTGATCGTTCCCAGGAAGACCAGTAGTAGTTTCCGATGCACATCTGGAGGCATTCTGTAATCTGTGGACTATCTGAGTGTTGATGAAACTCAGAGATTGCATCTGGATTGAATACAACAGTCACCATGGGCACTTTCCTCCGTGGGAGTAATGTCACAAACAGTCTACGCTTTGATCATTCCCTGGAAGACCAGTAGTAGTTTCCGATGCACATCTGGAGGCATTCTGTAATCTGATGAATATCTGGGTGTTGATGAAACACAGAAATAGCATTGGGATTGAATACAACAGTCACCATGCGTACTTTCCTCAATGGGAGTAATGTCTCAAACAGTCTACGGTTTGATCGTTTCCAGGAAGACCAATAGCAGTTTCCGATGAACATCTAGAGGCATTCTGTAATCTATGGACTATCAGAGTGTTGATGAAAAACAGAAATTACATCGGGATTGTATACAACATTCACCATGCGCACTTTCCTACATAGGAGTAATGTCTCAAACAGTCTACATTTGGTCGTTCCCTGGAAGACCAGTAGTAGTTTCCGATGCACATCTGGAAGCATTCTGTAATCTGTGGACTATGAGAGTGTTGATGAATACAGAAATTGCATCGGGAATGAATACAACAGTTACCATGCGCACTTTCCCCCATGGGAGTAATGTCTGAAACAGTCTATGATTTGATCGTTCCCTCGAAGACCAGTAGTAGTTTCCGATGCACATCTGGAGGCATGCTGTAATCTGTAGACCTTCATAGTGTTGATGAAACACAGAAATTGCACCGGGATTGAATACAACAGTCACCATTCGCACTTCCTTCCATGGGAGTAATGTCTCAAACAGTCTACGATTTGATCGTTCCCTGGAAGACCAGTTGCAGTTGCCGATGCACATCTGGAGGCATTCTGTAATCTGTGGACTATCAGAGTGTTGATGAAGCAAAGAAATTGCATCGGGATTGAAAACAACAGTCACCATGCGCACTTTCCTCCATGGGAGAAATGTCTCAAACAGTCTACGCTTTGATCGTACCCTGGAAGACCAGTAGTAGTTTCCGATGCACATCTGGAGGCATTGTGTAATCTGTGGACTATCAGAGTGTCGATGAAACACAGAAATTGCATCGTGATTGAATACAATAGTTACCATGCGCACTTTCCCCCATAGGAGTATTGTCTCATACAGTCTATGATTTGATCGTTCCCTAAAAGACCAGTAGTATTTTTCGATGCACATCTGGAGGCATTCTGTAATCTGTGGAGTATCAGAGTGTTGATGAAACACAGAAATTGCACCGGGATTGAATACAACAGTCACCATTCGCACTTCCTTCCATGGGAGTAATGTCTCAAACAGTCTACGCTTTTATCGTTCCCTGGAAGACCAGTAGTAGTTTCCAATGCACATCTGGAAGCATTGTGTAAACTGTGGACTGTCGGAGTGTTGATGAAACACAGAAATTGCATCGTGATTGAATACAACATTTACCATGCGCACTTTCCCCCATAGGAGTATTGTCTCATACAGTCTATGATTTGATCGTTCCCTGAAGACCATTAGTAGTTTCAGATGCACATCTGGAAGCACTCTGTAATCTGTGGTCTATCCGGGTGTTGATGAAACCCAGAAAGTGTATCGGCATTGAATACAACAGTCACCAATGCGATCTTTCCTCCTTGGAGTAATGTCTCAAACAGTCTACTCATTGATCGTTCCCTGGAGGACCAGTAGTAGTTTCCGATGCACATCTGGAGGCATTTTGTAATCTGATGAATATCTGAGTGTTGATGAAACACAGAAATTGCATTGGGATTGAATACATCAGTCACCATGCGCACTTTCCTCTGTGGGAGTAATGTCTCAAACAGTCTACGCTTTGATCGTTCCCAGGAAGACCAGTAGTAGTTTCCGATGCACATCTGGAGGCAATCTGTAATCTGTGGACTAACAGAGTGTTGATGAAACTCAGAGATTGCATCTGGATTGAATACAACAGTCACCATGGGCACTTTCCTCCGTGGGAGTAATGTCACAAACAGTCTACGCTTTGATCGTTCCCAGGAAGACCAGTAGTAGTTTCCGATGCACATCTGGAGGCATTCTGTAATCTGTGGACTATCTGAGTGTTGATGAAACTCAGAGAATGCATCTGGATTGAATACAACAGTCACCATGGGCACTTTCCTCCGTGGGAGTAATGTCACAAACAGTCTACGCTTTGATCATTCCCTGGAAGACCAGTAGTAGTTTCCGATGCACATCTGGAGGCATTCTGTAATCTGATGAATATCTGAGTGTTGATGAGACACAGAAATAGCATTGGGATTGAATACAACAGTCACCATGCGTACTTTCCACAATGGGAGTAATGTCTCAAACAGTCTACGGTTTGATCGTTCCCTGGAAGACCAATAGCAGTTTCCGATGAACATCTAGAGGCATTCTGTAATCTGTGGACTATCAGAGTGTTGATGAAAAACAGAAATTACATCGGGATTGTATACAACAGTCACCATGCGCACTTTCCTACATAGGAGTAATGTCTCAAACAGTCTACGTTTGGTCGTTCCCTGGAAGACCAGTAGTAGTTTCCGATGCACATCTGGAAGCATTCTGTAATCTGTGGACTATGAGAGTGTTGATGAATACAGAAATTGCATCGGGAATGAATACAACAGTTACCATGCGCACTTTCCCCCATGGGAGTAATGTCTGAAACAGTCTATGATTTGATCGTTCCCTCGAAGACCAGTAGTAGTTTCCGATGCACATCTGGAGGCATGCTGTAATCTGTAGACCTTCATAGTGTTGATGAAACACAGAAATTGCACCGGGATTAAATACAACAGTCACCATTCGCACTTCCTTAAATGGGAGTAATGTCTCAAACAGTCTACGATTTGATCGTTCCCTGGAAGACCAGTTGCAGTTGCCGATGCACATCTGGAGGCATTCTGTAATCTGTGGACTATCAGAGTGTTGATGAAGCAAAGAAATTGCATCGGGATTGAAAACAACAGTCACCATGCGCACTTTCCTCCATGGGAGAAATGTCTCAAACAGTCTACGCTTTGATCGTACCCTGGAAGACCAGTAGTAGTTTCCGATGCACATCTGGAGGCATTGTGTAATCTGTGGACTATCAGAGTGTCGATGAAACACAGAAATTGCATCGTGATTGAATACAACAGTTACCATGCGCACTTTCCCCCATAGGAGTATTGTCTCATACAGTCTATGATTTGATCGTTCCCTAAAAGACCAGTAGTATTTTTCGATGCACATCTGGAGGCATTCTGTAATCTGTGGAGTATCAGAGTGTTGATGAAACACAGAAATTGCACCGGGATTGAATACAACAGTCACCATTCGCACTTCCTTCCATGGGAGTAATGTCTCAAACAGTCTACGCTTTTATCGTTCCCTGGAAGACCAGTAGTAGTTTCCGAAGCACATCTGGAGGCAATCTGTAATCTGTGGGCTATCAGAGTGTTGATGAAACTCAGAAATTGCATCGGGATTGAATACAACAGTCACCATTCGCAATTTCCTCCGTGGGAGTAATGTCTCAAACAGTCTACGCTTTGATCGTTCCCTGGAAAACCAGTAGTAGTTTCCGATGCACATCTGGAGGCATTCTGTAGTCTGTGGACTATCAGAGTGTTGTTGAAACACAGAAATTGCATCGGGATTTAATACAACAGTTACCATGCGCACTTTCCCCCATGGGAGGAATGTCTGAAACAGTCTATGATTTGATCGTTCCCTCGAAGACCAGTAGTAGTTTCCGATGCACAACTGGAGGCATTCTGTAATCTGTAGACCTTCAAAGTGTTGATGAAACACCGAAATTGCATCGGGATTGATTACAACAGTCACCATGACCACTTTCCTCCATATGAGTAATTCTCAAACAGTCTACGCATTGATCGTTCCCTGGAAGACCAGTAGTAGTTTCCGATGCACATCTGGAGGCATTCTGTAATCTGTGGACTAACTGAGTGTTGATGAAACATAGAAATTGCATCGGGATTGAATACAACAGTCACCACGCGCACTTTCTTCCACGGGAGTAATGTCTCAAACAGTCTATGCTTTGATCGTTTCCTCGATGACCAGTAGTAGTTTCCGATGCACATCTGAAGGCATTCTGTAATCTGTGGACTATCAGAGTGTTGATGAAACACAGAAATTGCATCGGGATTGAATACAACAGTCACCATTCGCACTTTCATCCATGGGAGTAATGTCTCAAACAGTCTACGCTTTGATCGTTCCCTGGAAGACCAGTAGCAGTTTCCGATGCACATCTGGAGGCATTCTGTAATCTGTGGACTATCAGAGTATGGTGAAGCAAAGAAATTGCATCGGGATTGAATGCAACAGTCACCATGCGCACTTTCCTACATAGGAGTTATGTCTCAAACAGTCTACGCTTTGATCGTTCCCTGGAAGACCAGTAGTAGTTTCCGATGCTCATTTGGAAGCATTCTGTAAACTGTGGACTGTCAGAGTGACGATGAAACACAGAAATTGCATCGTAATTGAATACAAGAGTTACCATGCGCACTTTCCCCCATGGGAGTAATGTCTCATACAGTCTATGATTTGATCGTTCCCTCGAAGACCAGTAGTATTTTTCGATGCACATCTGGAGGCATTCTGTAATCTGTGGACCTTCAAAGTGTTGATGAAACACAGAAATTGCATCGTGATTGAATACATCAGTCACCATGCGCACTTTCCTCCATGGGAGTAATGTCTGAAACAGTCTATGATTTGATCGTTCCCTCGAAGACCAGTAGTAGTTTCCGATGCACATCTGGAGGTATTCTGTAATCTGTGGACTATCAGAGTGTTGTTGACACACAGAAATTGCAGCGGGATTGAATACAAGAGTCACCATGCGCACTTTCCACCATGGGAGTAATGTCTCAAACAGTCTACGGTTTCATCGTCCCCTGGAAGACCAGTAGTTGTTTCTGATGCATATCAGGTGGCATTCTGTAGTCTGTGGACTATCAGAGTGTTGTTGAAACACAGAAATTGCATCAGGATTGAATACAACAGTAACCATGCGCACTTTCCTCCATGGGAGTAATATCTCAGTCTACGCTTTGATCGTTCCCTGGATGACCAATAGTAGTTTCCGATGAACATCTAGAGGGATTCTGTAATCTGTGGACCTTCAAAGTGTTGATGAAACACAGAATTTGCCTCGGGATTGAATACAACAGTCACCATGCGCACTTTAACCCATGGGAGTGATGTCTCAAACAGTCTACGCTTTTATCGTTCCCTGGAAGAACAGTAGTAGTTTCCGATGCACATCTGGAGGCATTCTGTAATCTGTGGACTATCAGGGTGTTGATGAAACAAAGAAATTGCATCGGGATTGAATACAACAGTCACCATGCGCACTTTCCTCCGTGGGAGTAATGTCTCATACAGTCTACGCATTGATCGTTCCATGGAAGACCAGTAGTAGTTTCCGATGCACATCTGGAGGAATTTTGTAATCGGTGGACTATAAGAGTGTTGATGAACACAGAAATTGCATCGGGATTGAATACAACTGTCACCATGCGCACTTTCCTCCACAGGAGTAATGTCTCAAACAGTCTATGCTTTGAACGTTCCCTCGTAGGATAGTAGTAGTTTCCGATACACATCTGGAGGCATTCTGTAATCTGTGTCCTTCAAAGTGTTGATGAAACACAGAAATTACATCGTGATTGAATACAACAGTCACCATGGTCACTTTCCTACATGGGAGTTATGTCTCAAACAGTCTATGCTTTGATCGTTACCAGGAAGACCAGTAGTAGTTTCCGATGCACATCTGGAGGCATTCTGTAATCTGTGGACCTTCAAAGTGTTGATGAAACACAGAAATTGCATCGGGATTGAATACAACAGTCACCATGCACACTTCCCTCCATAAGAGTATATCTCAAACAGTCTACGCCTTGATCGTTCGATGGAAGACCAGTAGTAGTTTCCGATGCACCTCTGGAGGCATTCTGTAATCTGTGGACTATCTGAGTGTTGATGAATCACAGAAATTGCTTCGGGATTGAATACAACAGTCACCATGCGCACTTTCCTCCATTGGAGTAATGTCTCAAACAGTTTACGCTTTGATCGTTCCCTGGAAGACCAGTAGTAGTTTCCGATGCACATCTGGAGGCATTCTGTAATCTGTGAACTATCAGAGTGTTGATGAAACAAAGAAATTGCATCGGGATTGAATACAACAGTCACCATGCGCACTTTTCTCCGTGGGAGTAATGTCTCAAACAGTCTACGCATTGATCGTTCCATGGAAGACCAGTAGTAGTTTCCGATGCACATCTGGAGGAATTTTGTAATCTGTGGACTATAAGAGTGTTGATGAACACAGAAATTGCATCGGGATTGAATACAACAGTTACCATGCACACTTTCCCCAATGGGAGTAATGCCTCAAACAGTCTACGCTTTGATCGCTCCCTGGAAGACCAGTAGTAGTTTCCGATGCACATCTGGAGGCATTCTGTAGTCTATGGACTATCAGAGTGTTGATGAAACACAGAAATTGCATCGGGATTGCATACAAAAGTCAACATCGCACTTTCCTACATAGGAGTAATGTCTCAACAGTCTACACTTTGATCGTTCCCTGGAAGACCAGTAGTAGGTTCCGATGCACGTCTTTAGGCATTCTGTTATCTGTTTACTATCAGAGTGTTGTTGAAACACAGAAATTGCATCGGGATTTAATACAACAGTCACCATGCGGACTTCCTTCCATGGGAGTAATGTCTCAAACAGTCAACGCTTTGATCGATCCCTGGAAGACCAGTAGTAGTTTCCGAACACATCTGGAGGCATTCTGTAATCTGTGGACTATCAGAGTGTTGTTGAAACAATGAAATTGCATCGGGATTGAATACAACAGTCACCATGCGCACTTTCATCCATGGGAGTAATGTCTCAAGAAGTCTAAGCTTTGATCGTTCCCTTGAAGACCAGTAGTAGTTTCGATTCACATATGGAGGCATTCTGTAATCTGTGGACCTTCGAAGTGTTGATGAAACACAGAAATTGCATCGGGATTTAATACGACAGTCACCATGCACACTTTCCTCCATTGGAGTAATGTCTCAAACTTTCTACGCCTTTATCGTTCCCTGGAAGACCAGTAGTGGTTTCCGATGCACGTCTGGTGGCATTCTGTAAGCTGTGGACTATCAGAGTGGTCTTGAAACACAGAAATTGCATCGGGATTGAATACAACAGTAACCGTGCGCACTTTCCTCCATGGGAGTAATATCTTAAACAGTCTACTCTTTGATCGTTCCCTGGAAAACCAGTAGTAGTTTCCGATGCACATCTCGAGGCATTCTGTAATCTGTGGACCTTCAAAGTGTTGATGAAACACAGAAAATGCATCGGGATTGAATAAACAGTCACCATGCGCACTTTCCTCCATGGGAGTAACGTCTCAAACTGTCATCGATTTGATCGTTCCCTGAAGAGCAGTAGTAGTTTCCAATGCACATCTGGAGACATTCTGTAATTTGTGGTCTATCCGGGTGTTGATGAAACACAGAAATTGCATCGGCATTGAATACAACAGTCACCATGCGAACTTTCCTCCATGGGAGTAATGTCTCAAACAGTGTACGCCTTGATCGTTCCCTGGTAGAAAAGTAGTAGTTTCCGATGCACATCTGGGGGCATTCTGTAATTTGTGGTCTATCCGGGTGTTGATGAAACACAGAAATGGCATCGGGATAGAATACAACAGTCACCATGCGCACTTTCTTCCACGGAAGTAATGTCTCAAACAGTCTATGCTTTGATCGTTTCCTCGAAGACCAGTAGTAGTTTCCGATGCACATCTGGAGGCATTCTGTAATCTGTGGACCTTCAAAGTGTTGCTGAAACACAGAAATTGCATCGTTATTGAATACAACAGTCACCATGCGCATTTTCCTCCATGGGAGTAATACCTCAAACAGTCTACACTTTGATCGTTCCCAGGAAGACCAGTAGTGGTTTCCGATGCACATCTGGTGGCATTCTCTAATCTGTGGACTATCAGAGTTTTGATGAAACACAGACATTGCATCGGGATTGAATACAACAGCCACCATTCGCCTTTTCCTCCATGGGAGTAATGTCTCAAAGAGTCTACGGTTTGATCGTTCCCTGGAAGACCAGTAGTTGTTTCCGATGCACATCTGGTGGCGTTCTGTAATCTGTGGACTATCAGGGTGTTGATGAAACACAGAAATTGCATCGGGATTGAATAGAACGGTCACCATGCGGACATTCCTCCATGGGAGTAATGTCTCAAACAGTCTATTCTTTGATCGTTCAAAGGAAGACCAGTAGTAGTTTCCGATGCATATCTGGAGGAAATCTGTAATCTGTGGACTATCAGAGTGTTGATGAATCACAGAAATTGCTTCAGGATTGAATACAACAGTCACCATGCGCACTTTCCTCCATGGGAGTAATGTCTCAAACAGTCTACGTTTTGATCGTTCCCTGGAGGACCAGTAGTAGTTTCCGATGCACGTCTTTAGGCATTCTGTTATCTGTTTACTATCAGAGTGTTTTTGAAACACAGAAATTGCCTCGGGATTGAATACAACAGTAACCATGCGGACTTCCCTCCATGGGAGTAATGTCTCAAACAGTCAACGCTTTGATCGATACCTGGAAGACCAGTAGTAGTTTCCGATACACATCTGAAGATATTCTGTAATCTGTGGACTATCAGAGTGTTGTTGAAACACTGAAATTGCATCGGGATTGAATACAACAGTCACCATGCGCACTTTCATCCATGGGAGTAATGTCTCAAACAGTCTATGCTTTGATCGTTTCCTCGAAGCCAGTAGTAGTTTCCGATGCACATCTGGAAGCATTCTGTAATCTGTTCACTATCAGAGTGTTGTTGAAACACAGAAATTGCATCGGGATTGAATACAACAGTCACCATGCGGACTTTCCTCAATGGGAGTAACATCTCAAACAGTCTAAGCTTTGATGGTTCCCTGGAAGACCACTAGTAGTTTCCGATGCACATCTGGTGGCATTCTGTAATCTGTAGACTATCGGAGTGTTGTTGAAACACAGAAATTGCATCGGGATTGAATACAACAGTCACCATGCGCACTTTCATCCATGGGAGTAATGTCTCAAACAGTCTATGCTTTGATCGTTTCCTCGAAGCCAGTAGTAGTTTCCGATGCACATCTGGAAGCATTCTGTAATCTGTTCACTATCAGAGTGTTGTTGAAACACAGAAATTGCATCGGGATTGAATACAACAGTCACCATGCGCACTTTCCTCCATGGGAGTAAAGTTTCAAACAGTCTACGCTTTGATCGTTCCCTGGAAGACCAGTAGAATATTCCGAAGCACATCTGGAGGCATTTTGTAATCTGTGGACCTTCAAAGTGTTGATGAAACACAGAAATTGCATCGGGATTTAATACGACAGTCACCATGCGCACTTTCCTCCATTGGAGTAATGTCTCAAACAGTCTACGCCCTCATCGTTCCCTGGAAGACCAGTAGTTGTTTCCGATGAACATCTGGTGGCATTCCGTAAGCAGTGGACTGTCAGAGTGTTGATGAAACACAGAAATTGCATCGGGATCGAATACAACAGTCACCATCGCACTTTCCTACATAGGAGTAATGTCTCAACAGTCTACGCTTTGATCGTTCCCTGGAAGATAAGTAGTAGTTTCCGATGCACGTCTTTACGCACTCTGTTATCTGTTTACTATCAGAGTGTTGTTGAAACACAGAAATTGCCCTGGGATTGAATACAACAGTCACCATGCGGACTTCCCTCCATGGGAGTAATGTCTCAAACAGTCAACGCTTTGATCGATACCTGGAAAACCAGTAGTAGTTTCCGATGCACATCTGGAGATATTCTGTAATCTGTGGACTATCAGAGTGTTGTTGAAACACTGAAATTGCATTGGGATTGAATACAACAGTCACAATGCGCCCTTTCCTCCATTGGAGTAATGTCTCTAACAGTCTAAGCTTTGATCGTTCCGTGGAAGACCAGTAGTAGTTTCGATTCACATATGGAGGCATTCTGTAATCTGTGGACCTTCAAAGTGTTGATGAAACACAGAAATTGCATCGAGATTGAAAACAACAGTCACCATGCGAACTTTCCTCCTTGGGAGTAATGTCTCAAAGAGTCTACGCTTTGATCGTTCCCTGGAAGACCAGTAGTAGATTCCGATGCACATCTGGAAGCATTCTGTAATCTGTGAACTATCAGAGTGTTGTTGAAACACAGAAATAACAATCGGGATTGAATACAACAGTCACCAGGCGCACTTTCCTCCATGGGAGTAATGTCTCAAACAGTCTACGCTTGATCGTTCCCTGGAAGACCAGTAGAAGATTCCGATGCACATCTGGAGGCATTTTGTAATTTGTGGACCTTCAAAGTGTTGATGATAGACTGAAATTGCATCGGGATTGAATACAACAGTAACCGTGCGCACTTTCCTCCATGGGAGGAATATCTTAAACAGTCTACTCTTTGATCGCTCCCTGGAAAACCAGTAGTAGTTTCCGATGCACATCTCGAGGCATTCTGTAATCTGTGGACCTTCAAAGTGTTGATGAAACACAGAAATGGCATTGGGATTGAATACAACAGTCACCATGCGCACTTTCCTCCTTGGGAATAATGTTTCATACAGTCTACGGTTTGATCGTTCCCTGTAAGACCAGTAGTAGTTTCCGATGCACATCTGGAGGCATTCTGTAAACTGTGGACTAACTGAGTGTTGATGAAACACAGAAATTGCATCGGGATTGAATACAACAGTCACCATGCGCACTTTCCCCAATGGGAGTAATGCCTCAAACAGTCTACGCTTTGATCGCTCCCTGGAAGACCAGTAGTAGTTTCCGATGCACATCTGGAGGCATTCTGTAATCTGTGGAACTTCAAAGTGTTGATGAAACACAGAAATTGCATCGGGATTGAATATAACAGTCACCATGACCACTTTCCTCCATGGGAGTAATTCTCAAACAGTCTACGCCTTGATCGTTCCCTGGAAGACCAGTAGTGGTTTCCGATAAACATCTGGAGGCATTCTGTAATCTGTGGACTATCTGAGTGTTGACGAAACACAGAAATTCCTTCGGGATTGAATACAACAGTCACCATGCGCACTTTCCCCCATGGGAATAATGTCTCAAACATTCAACGCTTTGATCGTTCCCTGTTAGACCAGTAGTAGTTTCCGATGCACATCTGGAGGCATTCTGTAATCTGTGGACTATCAGAGTGTTGATGAAAAACAGATATTGCTGCGGGATTGAATACAACAGTCAACATGCGCACTCTCCTCCATGGGAGTAATGTCTCAAACAGTCTACGCTTTGATCGGTCCCTGGAAGACCACTAGTGGTTTGCGATGCACATCTGGAGGCATTCTGTAAGCTGTGGACTATCAGAGTATTAATGAAACACAGAAATTGCATCGTGATTGAATACAACAGTCACCATGCGGACTTTCCTCCATGGGAGTAATGTCTCAAACTGTTTACGCTTTGATCGTTCCCTGGAAGTCCAGTAGTAGTTTCCGATGCAGATCTGGAGGCATTCTGTAATCTGTGGACTATCAGAGTGTTGATGAAACACAGAAATTGCATCGGGATTGAATACAACAGTCACCATGCGCACTTTCCTACATAGGAGTAATGTCTCAAGCAGTCTACGCTTTGTTCGTTCCCTGGAAGACCAGTAGTAGTTTACGATGCACATCTGGAGGCATTCTGTAATCTTTGGACTATGAGAGTGTTGATGAACACAGAAATTGCATCGGGTTGAATACAACAGTTACTATGCGCACTTTCCCCAATGGGAGTAATGCCTCAAACAGTCTACGCTTTGATCGCTCCCTGGAAGACCAGTAGTAGTTTCCAATGCACTTCTGGAGGCATTCTGTAATCTGTGGACTATCAGAGTGTTGATGAAACACAGAAATTGCATCGGGATTGAGTACAACAGTCACCATGCGCACTTTCCTCCGTGGAAGTAATGTCTCAAAGTCTACGCTTTGATCGTTCCCCGGAAGTCCAGTAGTAGTTTCCGATGCACATCTGGAGGCATTCTGTTATCTGTTTACAATCAGAGTGTTGTTGAAACACAGAAATTGCCTCGGGATTGAATACAACAGTCACCATGCGGACTTTCCTCCATGGGTGTAATGTCTCAAACAGTCTACGCTTTGATCGTTCCTGGAAGACCAGTAGTAGTTTCCGATGCACATCTGGAAGCACACTGTAATCTGTGGACTATCAGAGTACTGATGAAACACCGTAATTGCATCGGAATTGAATTCAACAGTCATAATGCGCACTTTCCTCCATGGGAGTAATGTCTGAAACAGTTTACGCTTTGATCTCTCCCTGGAAGATCAGTAGTAGAATCCGATGCACATCTGGTTGCATTCTGTAACCTGTGGACTATCAGAGTGTTGATGAACTCAGAAATTGCTCCGGGATTGAATACAACAGTCACCATGCGGACTTTCCTCCATGGGAGTAATGTCTCAAACAGTCTACGCTTTCATCGTTCCCTGGAAGACCAGTAGCAGTTTCAGGTGCACAACTCAAGGCATTCTGTAATCTGTGGACTATCAGAGTATTGATGAAACACCAAAATTGCATTGGGATTGAATACAACAGTCACCATGCGCACTTTCCTCAATGGGTGTAATGTCTCAAACACACTACGCTTTGATCGCTCCCTGGAAGACCGGTAGTAGTTTCCGATGCACATCTGGAGGCATTCTGTAATCTGTGGGATATCCGAATGTTGTTGAAACACAGAAATTACTCCGGGATTGAATACAACAGTCACCATGCGGACTTTCCTCCATGGGAGTAATGTCTCAAACAGTCTACGCTTTGATAGTTCCCTGGAAGACCAGTAGCAGTTTCAGGTGCACAACCGAAGTCATTCTGTAATCTGTGGACTATCTGAGTATTGATGAAACAAAAAAATTGCATCGGGATTGAATACAACAGTCACCATGCGCACTTTCCTCCATGGGAGTAATGTCTCAAACTGTTTACGCTTTGATCGTTCCCTGGAAGACCAGTAGCAGTTTCAGGTGCACAACTGAGGTCATTCTGAAATCTGTGGACTATCAGAGTATTGACGAAACACAAAAATTGCATCGGGATTGAATACAACAGTCACCATGCGCACTTTCCTCCATGGGAGTAATGTCTCAAACTGTTTACGCTTTGATCGTTCCCTGGAAGACCAGTAGTAGTTTCCAATGCACATCTGGTGGCATTCTGTTATCTGTGGAGCTTCAAAGTGTTGATGAAACACAGAAATTGCATCGGGATTTAATACGACAGTCACCATGCGCACTTTCCTCCATTGGAGTAATGTCTCAAAGAGTCTAGGCCTTGATCGTTCCCTGGAAGGCCAGTAGTTGTTTCCGATGCACATCTGGTGGCATTTTGTATGCTATGGACAATCAGAGTAGTGTTGAAACACAGAAATTGCATCGGGATTGAATACAACAGTAACCATGCGCACTTTCCTCCACGGGCGTAGTATCTCAAAGTCTACACTTTGATCGTTCCCTGGAAAACCAGTAGTAGTTTTCGATGCACATCTCGAGGCATTCTGTAATCTGTGGACCATCAAAGTGATGATGAAACACAGAAATTGCATCGGGATTGAATACAACAGTAACCATGCGCACTTTCCTCCACGGGCGTAGTATCTCAAAGTCTACTGTTTGATCGTTCCCTGAAGACCAGTAGTAGTTTCCAATGCACATCTGGAGTCATTCTGTAATTTGTGGTCTATCCGGGTGTTGATGAAGCACAGAAATTGCATCGAGATTGAATACAACAGTCACCATGCGCACTTTCCTCCACAAGAGTAATGTCTCAAACAGTCTGCGATTTGAACGTTCCCTGGAAGACCAGTAGTTATTTCCGATGCACATCTGGTATCATTCTGTTATCTGTGCACTATCAGAGTGTTGATGAAACACAGAAATTGCATCGGGATTGAATACAACAGTCACCATGCGCACTTTCTTCCACGGGAGTAATGTCTCAAACAGTCTACGCTTTGATCGTTCCCTGGAAGACCAGTAGTAGTTTCCGATGCACATCTGGAGGCATTCTGTAATCTGTGGACTAACTGAGTGTTGATGAAACACAGAAATTGCATCGGGATTGAATACCACAGTCACCATGCGCACTTTCTTCCACGGGAGTAATGTCTCAAACAGTCTATGCTTTGATCGTTTTCTCGAAGACCAGTGGTAGTTTCCGAAGCACATCTGGAGGCATTCTGTAATCTGTGGACCTTCAAAGTGTTGATGAAACACAGAAATTGCATCGTGATTGAATACAACAGTAACCATGCGCATTTTCCTCCATGGGAGTAATGCCTCAAACAGTCTATGCTTTGATCGTTCCCTGGAAGACCAGTAGTAGTTTCCGATGCACATCTGGAGGCAAAATGTAATCTGTGGACTATCAGAGTGTTGATGAAACACAGAAATTGCATCGGGATTGAATACAACAGTCACCATGCGCATTTTCCCCCACGGGAGTAATGTCTCAGACAGTCTATGCTTTGATCGATTCCACGAAGACCAGTAGTCGTTTCCGATGCACATCCTGAGGCATTCTGTAATCTGTGGACCATCAAAGTGTTGATCAAACACAGAAATTGCATCGTGATTGAATACAACAGTCACCAAGCGCACTTTCCTCCATTGGAGTAATGTCTCAAACATTCCACGCTTCGATCGTTCCCTGTTAGACCAAAAGTAGTTTCCGATGCACATCTGGAGGCATTCTGTAATCTGTGGACTATCAGAGTGTTGATGAAACACAGAAATTGCTTCGGGATTGAATACAACAGTCACCATGCGCACTTTACTCCATGGGAGTGATGTCTCAATCAGAGTACGCTTTGATCGTTCCCTGGAAGACCAGTAGTAGTTTCAGATGCACATCTGGAGGCATTTTGTGATCTGTGGACTATCAGAGTGTTGATGCAACAAAGAAATTGCATCGGGATTGAATACAACAGTCACCATGCGCACATTTCTCCATGGGAGTAATGTCTCAAACGGTCTACGCTTTGATCGTTCCCTGGAAGACCAGTAGTAGTTTCCGATGCACATCTGGAGGCATTCTGTAATCTGCGGTCTATCAGAGTGATGATGAAACACAGAAATTACATCGGGATTGAATACAACAATCACCATGCGCACTTTCCTACTTAGGAGTAATGTCTCAAACAGTCTACGCTTTGATCGTTGCCTGGAAGACCAGTAGTAGTTTCCAATGCACATCTGGAGGCATTCTGTAATCTGTGGACTATCAGAGTGTTGTTGAAACACAGAAATTACATCGTGATTGAATACAACAGTCACCATCCGCACTTTCCTGCATGGGAGTAACGCCTCAAACTGTCTACGCTTTGATCGTTCCCTGTAAGACCAGTAGTAGTTTCCGATGCACATCTGGAGGCATTCTGTAACCAGTGGACTATCAGAGTGTTGTTGAAACACATTATTTGCAACGGGATTGAATACAACAGTCACCATGCACACTTTCCTCCATGGGAGTAATGTCTCAAGCAGTCTACGCTTTGATCGTTCCCTGGAAGACCAGTAGTAGATTTGGATGCACATCTGGAGGCATTCCGTAATCTGTGGACCTTCAAAGTGTTGATGAAACGCAGAAATTGCATCGGGATTGAATACAACAGGCACCGTGCGTACATTTCTACATTGGAGTAATGTCTCAAACTGTCATCGCATTGATCGTTCCCTCAAGACCAGTAGTAGTTTCCTATGCACATCTGGAGGCCTTCTGTAATCTGTGGACTATCCGAGTGCTAATGAAACACAGAAATTGCATCGGGATTGAATACAACAGTCACCATGCGCACTTTCCTCCATGGGAGTAATGTCTCAAACAGTCTACACTTTAATCGTTCCCTGGAAAACCAGTAGTAGTTTCCGATGCACATCTCGAGGCATTCTGTAATCTGTGGACCATCAAAGTGATGATGAAACACAGAAATTGCATCGGGATTGAATACAACAGTAACCATGCGCACTTTCCTCCATAAGAGTAACATCTCAAACTGTCATCGATTTGATCGTTCCCTGAAGACCGGTAGTAGTTTCCAATGCACATCTGGAGGCATTCTGTAATTTGTGGTCTATCCGGGTGTTGATGAAGCACAGAAATTGCATCGGGATTGAATACAACAGTCACCATGCGCACTTTCCTTCACTGGAGTAATGTCTCAAACAGTCTACGCTTTGATCGTTCCCTGTAAGACCAGTAGTAGTTTCCGATGCACATCTGGTGGCATTCTGTAGTTTGTGGACTATCAGAGTGTTAATGAAACACAGAAATTGCATCGGGATTGAATACAACAGACACCATTCGCATTTTCCTCCATGGGAGTAATGTCTCAAACAGAGTACGCTTTGATCTTTCCCTGGAAGACCAGTAGTAGTTTCCGATGCACATCTGGAGGCATTCTGTAATCTGTGGACTAACTGAGTGTTGATGAAACACAGAAATTGCATCGGGATTGAATACAACAGTCACCATGCGCACTTTCTTCCACGGGAGTAATGTCTCAAACAGTCTACGCTTTGATCGTTCCCTGTAAGACCAGTAGTAGTTTCCGATGCACATCTGGTGGCATTCAGTAATTTGTGGACTATCAGAGTGTTGATGAAACACAGAAATTGCATCGGGATTGAATACAACAGTCACCATTCGCATTTTCCGCCATGGGAGTAATGTCTCTAACAGTCTACGCTTTGATCGTTTCCTGGAAGACCAGTAGTAGTTTCCGATGCACATCTGGAGGCATTCTGTAATCTGTGGACTAACTGAGTGTTGATGAAACACAGAAATTGCATCGGGATTGAATACAACAGTCACCATGCGCACTTTCTTCCACGGGAGTAATGTCTCAAACAGTCTATGCTTTGATCGTTTCCTCGAAGACCAGTAGTAGTTTCCGAAGCACATCTGGAGGCATTCTGTAATCTGTGGACTATCAGAGTGTTGATGAAACACAGAAATTGCATCGTGATTGAATACAACAGTGACCATGCGCATTTTCCTCCATGGGAGTAATGCCTCAAAGAGTCTATGCTTTGATCGTTCCCTGGAAGACCAGTAGTAGTTTCCGATGCACATCTGGAGGCAAACTGTAATGTGTGGACTATCAGAGTGTTGATGAAACACAGAAATTGCATCGGGATTGAATACAACAGTCACCATGCGCATTTTCCCCCACGGGAGTAATGTCTCAAACAGTCTATGCTTTGATCGTTTCCACGAAGACCAGTAGTAGTTTCCGATGCATATCGGGAGGCATTCTGTAATCTGTGGACCTTCAAAGTGTTGATCAAACACAGAAAATGCATCGTGATTGAATACAACAGTCACCAAGCGCACTTTCCTCCATTGGAGTAATGTCTCAAACATTCCACGCTTCGAACGTTCCCTGTTAGACCAAAAGTAGTTAACGATGCACATCTGGAGGCATTCTGTAATCTGTGGACTATCAGAGTGTTGATGAAACACAGAAATTGCTTCGGGATTGAATACAACAGTCACCAAGCGCACTTTCCTCCATTGGAGTAATGTCTCAAACAGTCTACGCTTTGATCGTGCCCAGGAAGACCACTAGTGGTTTCCGATGCACATCTGGAGGCATTCTGCAATCTGTGGACTATCAGAGTATTAATGAAACACAGAAATCCCATCGGGATTGATTACAACAGTCACCATGCGCACTTTACTCCATGGGACTAATGTCTCAAGCAGAGTACGCTTTGATCGTTCCCTGGAAGACCAGTAGTAGTTTCAGATGCACATCTGGAGGCATTCTGTGTTCTGTGGACTATCAGAGTGTTGATGCAACAAAGAAATTGCATCGGGATTGAATACAACAGTCACCATGCGCACATTCCTCCATGGGAGTAATGTCTCAAACGGTCTACGCTTTGATCGTTCCCTGGAAGACCAGTAGTAGTTTCCGATGAACATCTGGAGGCATTCTGTAATCTGTGGACTATCAGAGTGTTGTTGAAACACAGAAATTGCATCGTGATTGAATACAACAGTCACCATCTACACTTTCCTGCATGGGAGTAATGTCTCAAATAGTCTAAGTTTTGATCGTTCCCTGGAAGACCAGTAGTAGTTTCCGATGCACATCTGGAGGCATTCTGTATTCTGTGGACTAACTGAGTGTTGATGAAACACAGAAATTGCATCGGGATTGAATACAACAGTCACCATGCGCACTTTCTTCCACGGGAGTAATGTCTCAAACAGTCTATGCTTTGATCGTTTCCTCGAAGACCAGTAGTAGTTTCCGATGCACATCTGGAGGCATTCTGTAATCTGTGGACCTTCAAAGTGTTGATGAAACACAGAAATTGCATCGTTATTGAATACAACAGTCACCATGCGCACTTTCCTCCATGGGAGTAAAGTTTCAAACAGTCTACGCTTTGATCGTTCCCTGTAAGACCAGTAGTAGTTTCCGATGCACATCTGGTGGCATTCTGTAGTTTGTGGACTATCAGAGTGTTAATGAAACACAGAAATTGCATCGGGATTGAATACAACAGACACCATTCGCATTTTCCTCCATGGGAGTAATGTCTCAAACAGAGTACGCTTTGATCTTTCCCTGGAAGACCAGTAGTAGTTTCCGATGCACATCTGGAGGCATTCTGTAATCTGTGGACTAACTGAGTGTTGATGAAACACAGAAATTGCATCGGGATTGAATACAACAGTCACCATGCGCACTTTCTTCCACGGGAGTAATGTCTCAAACAGTCTACGCTTTGATCGTTCCCTGTAAGACCAGTAGTAGTTTCCGATGCACATCTGGTGGCATTCAGTAATTTGTGGACTATCAGAGTGTTGATGAAACACAGAAATTGCATCGGGATTGAATACAACAGTCACCATTCGCATTTTCCGCCATGGGAGTAATGTCTCTAACAGTCTACGCTTTGATCGTTTCCTGGAAGACCAGTAGTAGTTTCCGATGCACATCTGGAGGCATTCTGTAATCTGTGGACTAACTGAGTGTTGATGAAACACAGAAATTGCATCGGGATTGAATACAACAGTCACCATGCGCACTTTCTTCCACGGGAGTAATGTCTCAAACAGTCTATGCTTTGATCGTTTCCTCGAAGACCAGTAGTAGTTTCCGAAGCACATCTGGAGGCATTCTGTAATCTGTGGACTATCAGAGTGTTGATGAAACACAGAAATTGCATCGTGATTGAATACAACAGTGACCATGCGCATTTTCCTCCATGGGAGTAATGCCTCAAAGAGTCTATGCTTTGATCGTTCCCTGGAAGACCAGTAGTAGTTTCCGATGCACATCTGGAGGCAAACTGTAATGTGTGGACTATCAGAGTGTTGATGAAACACAGAAATTGCATCGGGATTGAATACAACAGTCACCATGCGCATTTTCCCCCACGGGAGTAATGTCTCAAACAGTCTATGCTTTGATCGTTTCCACGAAGACCAGTAGTAGTTTCCGATGCATATCGGGAGGCATTCTGTAATCTGTGGACCTTCAAAGTGTTGATCAAACACAGAAAATGCATCGTGATTGAATACAACAGTCACCAAGCGCACTTTCCTCCATTGGAGTAATGTCTCAAACATTCCACGCTTCGAACGTTCCCTGTTAGACCAAAAGTAGTTAACGATGCACATCTGGAGGCATTCTGTAATCTGTGGACTATCAGAGTGTTGATGAAACACAGAAATTGCTTCGGGATTGAATACAACAGTCACCAAGCGCACTTTCCTCCATTGGAGTAATGTCTCAAACAGTCTACGCTTTGATCGTGCCCAGGAAGACCACTAGTGGTTTCCGATGCACATCTGGAGGCATTCTGCAATCTGTGGACTATCAGAGTATTAATGAAACACAGAAATCCCATCGGGATTGATTACAACAGTCACCATGCGCACTTTACTCCATGGGACTAATGTCTCAAGCAGAGTACGCTTTGATCGTTCCCTGGAAGACCAGTAGTAGTTTCAGATGCACATCTGGAGGCATTCTGTGTTCTGTGGACTATCAGAGTGTTGATGCAACAAAGAAATTGCATCGGGATTGAATACAACAGTCACCATGCGCACATTCCTCCATGGGAGTAATGTCTCAAACGGTCTACGCTTTGATCGTTCCCTGGAAGACCAGTAGTAGTTTCCGATGAACATCTGGAGGCATTCTGTAATCTGTGGACTATCAGAGTGTTGTTGAAACACAGAAATTGCATCGTGATTGAATACAACAGTCACCATCTACACTTTCCTGCATGGGAGTAATGTCTCAAATAGTCTAAGTTTTGATCGTTCCCTGGAAGACCAGTAGTAGTTTCCGATGCACATCTGGAGGCATTCTGTATTCTGTGGACTAACTGAGTGTTGATGAAACACAGAAATTGCATCGGGATTGAATACAACAGTCACCATGCGCACTTTCTTCCACGGGAGTAATGTCTCAAACAGTCTATGCTTTGATCGTTTCCTCGAAGACCAGTAGTAGTTTCCGATGCACATCTGGAGGCATTCTGTAATCTGTGGACCTTCAAAGTGTTGATGAAACACAGAAATTGCATCGTTATTGAATACAACAGTCACCATGCGCACTTTCCTCCATGGGAGTAAAGTTTCAAACAGTCTACGCTTTGATCGTTCCCTGGAAGACCAGTAGAATATTCCGAAGCACATCTGGAGGCATTTTGTAATCTGTGGACCTTCAAAGTGTTGATGAAACACAGAAATTGCATCGGGATTTAATACGACAGTCACCATGCGCACTTTCCTCCATTGGAGTAATGTCTCAAACAGTCTACGCCCTCATCGTTCCCTGGAAGACCAGTAGTTGTTTCCGATGAACATCTGGTGGCATTCCGTAAGCAGTGGACTGTCAGAGTGTTGATGAAACACAGAAATTGCATCGGGATGGAATACAACAGTCACCATCGCACTTTCCTACATAGGAGTAATGTCTCAACAGTCTACGATTTGATCGTTCCCTGGAAGATAAGTAGTAGTTTCCGATGCACGTCTTTACGCACTCTGTTATCTGTTTACAATCAGAGTGTTGATGAATCACAGAAATTGCCCTGGGATTGAATACAACAGTCACCATGCGGACTTCCCTCCATGGGAGTAATGTCTCAAACAGTCAACGCTTTGATCGATACCTGGAAAACCAGTAGTAGTTTCCGATGCACATCTGGAGATATTCTGTAATCTGTGGACTATCAGAGTGTTGTTGAAACACAGAAATAACAATCGGGATTGAATACAACAGTCACCAGGCGCACTTTCCTCCATGGGAGTAATGTCTCAAACAGTCTACGCTTTGATCGTTCCCTGGAAGACCAGTAGATGATTCCGATGCACATCTGGAGGCATTTTGTAATTTGTGGACCTTCAAAGTGTTGATGATACACAGAAATTGCATCGGGATTGAATACAACAGTAACCGTGCGCACTTTCCTCCATGGGAGGAATATCTTAAACAGTCTACTCTTTGATCGCTCCCTGGAAAACCAGTAGTAGTTTCCGATGCACATCTCGAGGCATTCTGTAATCTGTGGACCTTCAAAGTGTTGATGAAACACAGAAATGGCATTGGGATTGAATACAACAGTCACCATGCGCACTTTCCTCCTTGGGAATAATGTCTCATACAGTCTACGGTTTGATCGTTCCCTGTAAGACCAGTAGTAGTTTCCGATGCACATCTGGAGGCATTCTGTAAACTGTGGACTAACTGAGTGTTGATGAAACACAGAAATTGCATCGGGATTGATTACAACAGTCACCATGCGCACTTTCCCCAATGGGAGTAATGCCTCAAACAGTCTACGCTTTAATCGCTCCCTGGAAGACCAGTAGTAGTTTCCGATGCACATCTGGTGGCATTCTGTAATTTGTGGACTATCAGAGTGTTGATGAAACACAGAAATTGCATCGGGATTGAATACAACAGTCACCATTCGCATTTTCCGCCATGGGAGTAATGTCTCTAACAGTCTACGCTTTGATCGTTTCCTGGAAGACCAGTAGTAGTTTCCGATGCACATCTGGAGGCATTCTGTAATCTGTGGACTAACTGAGTGTTGATGAAACACAGAAATTGCATCGGGATTGAATACAACAGTCACCATGCGCACTTTCTTCCACGGGAGTAATGTCTCAAACAGTCTATGCTTTGATCGTTTCCTCGAAGACCAGTAGTAGTTTCCGAAGCACATCTGGAGGCATTCTGTAATCTGTGGACTATCAGAGTGTTGATGAAACACAGAAATTGCATCGTGATTGAATACAACAGTGACCATGCGCATTTTCCTCCATGGGAGTAATGCCTCAAAGAGTCTATGCTTTGATCGTTCCCTGGAAGACCAGTAGTAGTTTCCGATGCACATCTGGAGGCAAACTGTAATGTGTGGACTATCAGAGTGTTGATGAAACACAGAAATTGCATCGGGATTGAATACAACAGTCACCATGCGCATTTTCCCCCACGGGAGTAATGTCTCAAACAGTCTATGCTTTGATCGTTTCCACGAAGACCAGTAGTAGTTTCCGATGCATATCGGGAGGCATTCTGTAATCTGTGGACCTTCAAAGTGTTGATCAAACACAGAAAATGCATCGTGATTGAATACAACAGTCACCAAGCGCACTTTCCTCCATTGGAGTAATGTCTCAAACATTCCACGCTTCGAACGTTCCCTGTTAGACCAAAAGTAGTTAACGATGCACATCTGGAGGCATTCTGTAATCTGTGGACTATCAGAGTGTTGATGAAACACAGAAATTGCTTCGGGATTGAATACAACAGTCACCAAGCGCACTTTCCTCCATTGGAGTAATGTCTCAAACAGTCTACGCTTTGATCGTGCCCAGGAAGACCACTAGTGGTTTCCGATGCACATCTGGAGGCATTCTGCAATCTGTGGACTATCAGAGTATTAATGAAACACAGAAATCCCATCGGGATTGATTACAACAGTCACCATGCGCACTTTACTCCATGGGACTAATGTCTCAAGCAGAGTACGCTTTGATCGTTCCCTGGAAGACCAGTAGTAGTTTCAGATGCACATCTGGAGGCATTCTGTGTTCTGTGGACTATCAGAGTGTTGATGCAACAAAGAAATTGCATCGGGATTGAATACAACAGTCACCATGCGCACATTCCTCCATGGGAGTAATGTCTCAAACGGTCTACGCTTTGATCGTTCCCTGGAAGACCAGTAGTAATTTCCGATGAACATCTGGAGGCATTCTGTAATCTGTGGACTATCAGAGTGTTGTTGAAACACAGAAATTGCATCGTGATTGAATACAACAGTCACCATCTACACTTTCCTGCATGGGAGTAATGTCTCAAATAGTCTAAGTTTTGATCGTTCCCTGGAAGACCAGTAGTAGTTTCCGATGCACATCTGGAGGCATTCTGTATTCTGTGGACTAACTGAGTGTTGATGAAACACAGAAATTGCATCGGGATTGAATACAACAGTCACCATGCGCACTTTCTTCCACGGGAGTAATGTCTCAAACAGTCTATGCTTTGATCGTTTCCTCGAAGACCAGTAGTAGTTTCCGATGCACATCTGGAGGCATTCTGTAATCTGTGGACCTTCAAAGTGTTGATGAAACACAGAAATTGCATCGTTATTGAATACAACAGTCACCATGCGCACTTTCCTCCATGGGAGTAATGTCTCAACAGTCTACGCTTTGATCGTTCCCTGGAAGACCAGTAGTAGTTTCCGATGCACGTCTTTAGGCATTCTGTTATCTGTTTACTATCAGAGTGTTGTTGAAACACAGAAATTGCATCGGGATTTAATACAACAGTCACCATGCGGACTTCCTTCCATGGGAGTAATGTCTCAAACAGTCAACGGTTTGATCGATCCCTGGAAGACCAGTAGTAGTTTCCGAACACATCTGGAGGCATTCTGTAATCTGTGGACTATCAGAGTGTTGTTGAAACAATGAAATTGCATCGGGATTGAATACAACAGTCACCATGCGCACTTTCATCCATGGGAGTAATGTCTCAAGAAGTCTAAGCGTTGATCGTTCCCTTGAAGACCAGTAGTAGTTTCGATTCACATATGGAGGCATTCTGTAATCTGTGGACCTTCGAAGTGTTGATGAAACACAGAAATTGCATCGGGATTGCATACAACAGTCACCATGCGCACTTTTCTCCGTGGGAGTAATGTCTCAAACAGTCTACGCATGGATCGTTCCATGGAAGACCAGTAGTAGTTTCCGATGCACATCTGGAGGAATTTTGTAATCTGTGGACTATAAGAGTGTTGATGAACACAGAAATTGCATCGGGATTGAATACAACAGTCACAATGCGCCCCTTCCTCCATGGGAGTAATGTCTCAAACAGTCTAAACTTTGATCGTTCCCTGGAAGACCAGTAGTAGTTTCGATTCACATATGGAGGCATTCTGTAATCTGTGAACTATCAGAGTGTTGTTGAAACACAGAAATTGCAATCGGGATTGAATACAACAGTCACCATGCGCACTTTCCTCCATGGGAGTAAAGTTTCAAACAGTCTACGCTTTGATCGTTCCCTGGAAGACCAGTAGAATATTCCGAAGCACATCTGGAGGCATTTTGTAATCTGTGGACCTTCAAAGTGTTGATGAAACACAGAAATTGCATCGGGATTTAATACGACAGTCACCATGCGCACTTTCCTCCATTGGAGTAATGTCTCAAACAGTCTACGCCCTCATCGTTCCCTGGAAGACCAGTAGTTGTTTCCGATGAACATCTGGTGGCATTCCGTAAGCAGTGGACTGTCAGAGTGTTGATGAAACACAGAAATTGCATCGGGATGGAATACAACAGTCACCATCGCACTTTCCTACATAGGAGTAATGTCTCAACAGTCTACGCTTTGATCGTTCCCTGGAAGATAAGTAGTAGTTTCCGATGCACGTCTTTACGCACTCTGTTATCTGTTTACAATCAGAGTGTTGATGAATCACAGAAATTGCCCTGGGATTGAATACAACAGTCACCATGCGGACTTCCCTCCATGGGAGTAATGTCTCAAACAGTCAACGCTTTGATCGATACCTGGAAAACCAGTAGTAGTTTCCGATGCACATCTGGAGATATTCTGTAATCTGTGGACTATCAGAGTGTTGTTGAAACACAGAAATAACAATCGGGATTGAATACAACAGTCACCAGGCGCACTTTCCTCCATGGGAGTAATGTCTCAAACAGTCTACGCTTTGATCGTTCCCTGGAAGACCAGTAGATGATTCCGATGCACATCTGGAGGCATTTTGTAATTTGTGGACCTTCAAAGTGTTGATGATACACAGAAATTGCATCGGGATTGAATACAACAGTAACCGTGCGCACTTTCCTCCATGGGAGGAATATCTTAAACAGTCTACTCTTTGATCGCTCCCTGGAAAACCAGTAGTAGTTTCCGATGCACATCTCGAGGCATTCTGTAATCTGTGGACCTTCAAAGTGTTGATGAAACACAGAAATGGCATTGGGATTGAATACAACAGTCACCATGCGCACTTTCCTCCTTGGGAATAATGTCTCATACAGTCTACGGTTTGATCGTTCCCTGTAAGACCAGTAGTAGTTTCCGATGCACATCTGGAGGCATTCTGTAAACTGTGGACTAACTGAGTGTTGATGAAACACAGAAATTGCATCGGGATTGATTACAACAGTCACCATGCGCACTTTCCCCAATGGGAGTAATGCCTCAAACAGTCTACGCTTTAATCGCTCCCTGGAAGACCAGTAGTAGTTTCCGATGCACATCTGGAGGCATTCTGTAATCTGTGGAACTTCAAAGTATTGATGAAACACAGAAATTGCATCGGGATTGAATATAACAGTCACCATGACCACTTTCCTCCGTGGGAGTAATTCTCAAACAGTCTACGCCTTGATCGTTCCCTGGAAGACCAGTAGTGGTTTCCGATAAACATCTGGAGGCATTCTGTAATCTGTGGACTATCTGAGTGTTGACGAAACACAGAAATTCCTTCGGGATTGAATACAACAGTCACCATGCGCACTTCCCCCATGGGAATAATGTCTCAAACTTTCAACGCTTTGATCGTTCCCTGTTAGACCAGTAGTAGTTTCCGATGCACATCTGGAGGCATTCTGTAATCTGTGGACTACCAGAGTGTTGATGAAACACAGATATTGCTGCGGGATTGAATACAACAGTCAACATGCGCACTCTCCTCCATGGGAGTAATGTCTCAAACAGTCTACGCTTTGATCGGTCCCTGGAAGACCACTAGTGGTTTGCGATGCACATCTGGAGGCATTCTGTAAGCTGTGGACTATCAGAGTATTAATGAAACACAGAAATTGCATCGGGATTGAATACAACAGTCACCATGCGGACTTTCCTCCATGAGAGTAATGTCTCAAACTGTTTACGCTTTGATCGTTCCCTGGAAGTCCAGTAGTAGTTTCCGATGCAGATCTGGAGGCATTCTGTAATCTGTGGACTATCAGAGTGTTGATGAAACACAGAAATTGCATCGGGATTGAATACAAAAGTCACCATGCGCACTTTCCTACATAGGAGTAATGTCTCAAGCAGTCTACGCTTTGTTCGTTCCCTGGAAGACCATTAGTAGTTTCCGATGCACATCTGGAAGCATTCTGTAATCTGTGGACTATCAGAGTCTTGATAAAACACATAAATTGCATCGTGATTGAATACAATAGTCACCATGCGCACTTTCCTCCATGGGAGTAATGTCTCAAACAGTTTACGCTTTGATCGTTCCCTGGAAGACCAGTAGTAGTTTACGATGCACATCTGGAGGCATTCTGTAATCTTTGGACTATGAGAGTGTTGATGAACACAGAAATTGCATCGGGTTGAATACAACAGTTACTATGCGCACTTTCCCCAATGGGAGTAATGCCTCAAACAGTCTACGCTTTGATCGCTCCCTGGAAGACCAGTAGTAGTTTCCAATGCACTTCTGGAGGCATTCTGTAATCTGTGGTCTATCAGAGTGTTGATGAAACACAGAAATTGCATCGGGATTGAGTACAACAGTCACCATGCGCACTTTCCTCCGTGGAAGTAATGTCTCAAAGTCTACGCTTTGATCGTTCCCCGGAAGACCAGTAGTAGTTTCCGATGCACATCTGGAGGCATTCTGTTATCTGTTTACTATCAGAGTGTTGTTGAAACACAGAAATTGCCTCGGGATTGAATACAACAGTCACCATGCGGACTTTCCTCCATGGGTGTAATCTCTCAAACAGTCTACGCTTTGATCGTTCCTGGAAGACCAGTAGTAGTTTCCGATGCACATCTGGAAGCACACTGTAATCTGTGGACTATCAGAGTACTGATGAAACACCGTAATTGCATCGGAATTGAATTCAACAGTCATAATGCGCACTTTCCTCCATGGGAGTAATGTCTGAAACAGTTTACGCTTTGATCTCTCCCTGGAAGACCAGTAGTAGAATCCGATGCACATCTGGTTGCATTATGTAACCTGTGGACTATCAGAGTGTTGATGAACTCAGAAATTGCTCCGGGATTGAATACAACAGTCACCATGCGGACTTTCCTCCATGGGAGTAATGTCTCAAACAGTCTACGCTTTCATCGTTCCCTGGAAGACCAGTAGCAGTTTCAGGTGCACAACTGAAGGCATTCTGTAATCTGTGGACTATCAGAGTATTGATGAAACACCAAAATTGCATTGGGATTGAATACAACAGTCACCATGCGCACTTTCCTCAATGGGTGTAATGTCTCAAACACACTACGCTTTGATCGCTCCCTGGAAGACCGGTAGTAGTTTCCGATGCACATCTGGAGGCATTCTGTAATCTGTGGGATATCCGAATGTTGTTGAAACACAGAAATTACTCCGGGATTGAATACAACAGTCACCATGCGGACTTTCCTCCATGGGAGTAATGTCTCAAACAGTCTACGCTTTGATAGTTCCCTGGAAGACCAGTGGCAGTTTCAGGTGCACAACCGAAGTCATTCTGTAATCTGTGGACTATCTGAGTATTGATGAAACAAAAAAATTGCATCGGGATTGAATACAACAGTCACCATGCGCACTTTCCTCCATGGGAGTAATGTCTCAAACTGTTTACGCTTTGATCGTTCCCTGGAAGACCAGTAGCAGTTTCAGGTGCACAACTGAGGTCATTCTGAAATCTGTGGCCTATCAGAGTATTGACGAAACACAATAATTGCATCGGGATTGAATACAACAGTCACCATGCGCACTTTCCTCCATGGGAGTAATGTCTCAAACTGTTTACGCTTTGATCGTTCCCTGGAAGACCAGTAGTAGTTTCCAATGCACATCTGGTGGCATTCTGTTATCTGTGGAGCTTCAAAGTGTTGATGAAACACAGAAATTGCATCGGGATTTAATACGACAGTCACCATGCGCACTTTCCTCCATTGGAGTAATGTCTCAAAGAGTCTAGGCCTTGATCGTTCCCTGGAAGGCCAGTAGTTGTTTCCGATGCACATCTGGTGGCATTCTGTATGCTATGGACTATCAGAGTAGTGTTGAAACACAGAAATTGCATCGGGATTGAATACAACAGTAACCATGCGCACTTTCCTCCACGGGCGTAGTATCTCAAAGTCTACTCTTTGATCGTTCCCTGGAAAACCAGTAGTAGTTTCCGATGCACATCTCGAGGCATTCTGTAATCTGTGGACCATCAAAGTGATGATGAAACACAGAAATTGCATCGGGATTGAATACAACAGTAACCATGCACACTTTCCTCCACGGGCGTAGTATCTCAAAGTCTACTGTTTGATCGTTCCCTGAAGACCAGTAGTAGTTTCCAATGCTCATCTGGAGTCATTCTGTAATTTGTGGTCTATCCGGGTGTTGATGAAGCACAGAAATTGCATCGAGATTGAATACAACAGTCACCATGCGCACTTTCCTCCACAAGAGTAATGTCTCAAACAGTCTGCGATTTGAACGTTCCCTGGAAGACCAGTAGTTATTTCCGATGCACATCTGGTATCATTCTGTTATCTGTGCACTATCAGAGTGTTGATGAAACACAGAAATTGCATCGGGATTGAATACAACAGTCACCATGCGCACTTTCTTCCACGGGAGTAATGTCTCAAACAGTCTACGCTTTGATCGTTCCCTGGAAGACCAGTAGTAGTTTCCGATGCACATCTGGAGGCATTCTGTAATCTGTGGACTAACTGAGTGTTGATGAAACACAGAAATTGCATCGGGATTGAATACCACAGTCACCATGCGCACTTTCTTCCACGGGAGTAATGTCTCAAACAGTCTATGCTTTGATCGTTTCCTCGAAGACCAGTGGTAGTTTCCGAAGCACATCTGGAGGCATTCTGTAATCTGTGGACCTTCAAAGTGTTGATGAAACACAGAAATTGCATCGTGATTGAATACAACAGTAACCATGCGCATTTTCCTCCATGGGAGTAATGCCTCAAACAGTCTATGCTTTGATCGTTCCCTGAAGACCAGTAGTAGTTTCCAATGCTCATCTGGAGTCATTCTGTAATTTGTGGTCTATCCGGGTGTTGATGAAGCACAGAAATTGCATCGAGATTGAATACAACAGTCACCATGCGCACTTTCCTCCACAAGAGTAATGTCTCAAACAGTCTGCGATTTGAACGTTCCCTGGAAGACCAGTAGTTATTTCCGATGCACATCTGGTATCATTCTGTTATCTGTGCACTATCAGAGTGTTGATCAAACACAGAAATTGCATCGTGATTGAATACAACAGTCACCAAGCGCACTTTCCTCCATTGGAGTAATGTCTCAAACATTCCACGCTTCGATCGTTCCCTGTTAGACCAAAAGTAGTTTCCGATGCACATCTGGAGGCATTCTGTAATCTGTGGACTATCAGAGTGTTGATGAAACACAGAAATTGCTTCGGGATTGAATACAAGAGTCACCATGCGCACTTTACTCCATGGGAGTGATGTCTCAATCAGAGTACGCTTTGATCGTTCCCTGGAAGACCAGTAGTAGTTTCAGATGCACATCTGGAGGCATTTTGTGATCTGTGGACTCTCAGAGTGTTGATGCAACAAAGAAATTGCATCGGGATTGAATACAACAGTCACCATGCGCACATTTCTCCATGGGAGTAATGTCTCAAACGGTCTACGCTTTGATCGTTCCCTGGAAGACCAGTAGTAGTTTCCGATGCACATCTGGAGGCACTCTGTAATCTGTGGTCTATCAGAGTGATGATGAAACACAGAAATTACATCGGGATTGAATACAACAATCACCATGCGCACTTTCCTACTTAGGAGTAATGTCTCAAACAGTCTACGCTTTGATCGTTGCCTGGAAGACCAGTAGTAGTTTCCAATGCACATCTGGAGGCATTCTGTAATCTGTGGACTATCAGAGTGTTGTTGAAACACTGAAATTACATCGTGATTGAATACAACAGTCACCATCCGCACTTTCCTGCATGGGAGTAACGCCTCAAACTGTCTACGCTTTGATCGTTCCCTGTAAGACCAGTAGTAGTTTCCGATGCACATCTGGAGGCATTCTGTAACCAGTGGACTATCAGAGTGTTGTTGAAACACATTATTTGCAACGGGATTGAATACAACAGTCACCATGCACACTTTCCTCCATGGGAGTAATGTCTCAAACAGTCTACGCTTTGATCGTTCCCTGGAAGACCAGTAGTAGATTCGGATGCACATCTGGAGGCATTCCGTAATCTGTGGACCTTCAAAGTGTTGATGAAACGCAGAAATTGCATCGGGATTGAATACAACAGGCACCATGCGTACATTTCTACATTGGAGTAATGTCTCAAACTGCCATCGCATTGATCGTTCCCTCAGGACCAGTAGTAGTTTCCTATGCACATCTGGAGGCCTTCTGTAATCTGTGGACTATCCGAGTGCTAATGAAACACAGAAATTGCATCGGGATTGAATACAACAGTCACCATGCGCACTTTCCTCCATGGGAGTAATGTCTCAAACAGTCTACTCTTTGATCGTTCCCTGGAAAACCAGTAGTAGTTTCCGATGCACATCTCGAGGCATTCTGTAATCTGTGGACCATCAAAGTGATGATGAAACACAGAAATTGCATCGGGATTGAATACAACAGTAACCATGCGCACTTTCCTCCATAAGAGTAACATCTCAAACTGTCATCGATTTGATCGTTCCCTGAAGACCGGTAGTAGTTTCCAATGCACATCTGGAGCATTCTGTAATTTGTGGTCTATCCGGGTGTTGATGAAGCACAGAAATTGCATCGGGATTGAATACAACAGTCACCATGCGCACTTTCCTTCACTGGAGTAATGTCTCAAACAGTCTACGCTTTGATCGTTCCCTGTAAGACCAGTAGTAGTTTCCGATGCACATCTGGAGGCATTCTGTAATCTGTGGACTAACTGAGTGTTGATGAAACACAGAAATTGCATCGGGATTGAATACAACAGTCACCATGCGCACTTTCTTCCACGGGAGTAATGTCTCAAACAGTCTACGCTTTGATCGTTCCCTGTAAGACCAGTAGTAGTTTCCGATGCACATCTGGTGGCATTCTGTAATTTGTGGACTATCAGAGTGTTGATGAAACACAGAAATTGCATCGGGATTGAATACAACAGTCACCATTCGCATTTTCCGCCATGGGAGTAATGTCTCTAACAGTCTACGCTTTGATCGTTCCCTGGAAGACCAGTAGTAGTTTCCGATGCACATCTGGAGGCATTCTGTAATCTGTGGACTAACTGAGTGTTGATGAAACACAGAAATTGCATCGGGATTGAATACAACAGTCACCATGCGCACTTTCTTCCACGGGAGTAATGTCTCAAACAGTCTATGCTTTGATCGCTTCCTCGAAGACCAGTAGTAGTTTCCGAAGCACATCTGGAGGCATTCTGTAATCTGTGGACTATCAGAGTGTTGATGAAACACAGAAATTGCATCGTGACTGAAAACAACAGTGACCATGCGCATTTTCCTCCATGGGAGTAATGCCTCAAAGAGTCTATGCTTTGATCGTTCCCTGGAAGACCAGTAGTAGTTTCCGATGCACATCTGGAGGCAAACTGTAATGTGTGGACTATCAGAGTGTTGATGAAACACAGAAATTGCATCGGGATTGAATACAACAGTCACCATGCGCATTTTCCCCCACGGGAGTAATGTCTCAAACAGTCTATGCTTTGATCGTTTCCACGAAGACCAGTAGTAGTTTCCGATGCATATCGGGAGGCATTCTGTAATCTGTGGACCTTCAAAGTGTTGATCAAACACAGAAATTGCATCGTGATTGAATACAACAGTCACCAAGCGCACTTTCCTCCATTGGAGTAATGTCTCAAACATTCCACGCTTCGAACGTTCCCTGTTAGACCAAAAGTAGTTAACGATGCACATCTGGAGGCATTCTGTAATCTGTGGACTATCAGAGTGTTGATGACACACAGAAATTGCTTCGGGATTGAATACAACAGTCACCAAGCGCACTTTCCTCCATTGGAGTAATGTCTCAAACAGTCTACGCTTTGATCGTGCCCAGGAAGACCACTAGTGGTTTCCGATGCACATCTGGAGGCATTCTGCAATCTGTGGACTATCAGAGTATTAATGAAACACAGAAATCCCATCGGGATTGATTACAACAGTCACCATGCGCACTTTACTCCATGGGAGTAATGTCTCAAGCAGAGTACGCTTTGATCGTTCCCTGGAAGACCAGTAGTAGTTTCAGATGCGCATCTGGAGGCATTCTGTGTTCTGTGGACTATCAGAGTGTTGATGCAACAAAGAAATTGCATCGGGATTGAATACAACAGTCACCATGCGCACATTCCTCCATGGGAGTAATGTCTCAAACGGTCTACGCTTTGATCGTTCCCTGGAAGACCAGTAGTAGTTTCCGATGCATATCGGGAGGCATTCTGTAATCTGTGGACCTTCAAAGTGTTGATCAAACACAGAAATTGCATCGTGATTGAATACAACAGTCACCATGCGCACTTTCCTCCATGGGAGTAATGTCTCAAACAGTCTACGCTTTGATCTTTCCCTGCAAGACCAGTAGAAGATTCCGATCCACATCTGGAGGCATTCTCTAATCTGTAGACCTTCAAAGTGTTGATGAAACACAGAAATTGCATCGGGATTTAATACGACAGTCACCATGCGCACTTTCCTCCATTGGAGTAATGTCTCAAACAGTCTATGCCTTGATCGTTCCCTGGAAGACCAGTAGTAGTTTCCAATGCACATCTGGTGGCATTCTGTAATCTGTGGACTATCAGAATGTTGTTGAAACACAGAAATTGCATCGGGATGTAATACAACAGTCACCATCCACACTTTCCTGCATGAGAGTAATGTCTCAAACAGTCTAGGCTTTGATCGTTCCCTGGAAGACCAGTAGTAGTTTCGATTCACATATGGAGGCATTCTGTAATCTGTGGTCTTTCAAAGTGTTGATGAAACACAGAAACTTCATCGGGATTGAATACAACAATCACCATGCGCACTTTAATCCGTGGAAGTAATGTCTCAACAGTCTACGCTTTGATCGTTCAATGGAAGACCAGTAGTAGTTTCCGATGCACATCTGGAGGCATTCTGTTATCTGTTTACTATCAGAGTGTTGTTGAAACACAGAAATAGCCTCGGGATTGAATACAACAGTCACTATGCGGACTTTCCTCCATGGGAGTAATGTCTCAAACAGTCTACGCTTTGATCGTTCCTGGAAGACCAGTAGTAGTTTCCGATGCACATCTGGAGGCATTCTGTAATCTGTGGACTATCAGAGTGTTGATGAAACACAGAAATTGCATCGGGATTGAATACAACAGTCACCATGCGCACTTTCCTACATAGGAGTAATGTCTCAAACAGTCTACGCTTTGTTCGTTCCCTGGAAGACCATTAGTAGCTTCCGATGCACATCTGGAAGCATACTGTAATCTGTGGACTATCAGAGTATTGATGAAACACCGAAATTGCATCGGAATTGAATTCAACAGTCATAATGCGCACTTTCCTAAATGGGAGTAATGTCTGAAACAGTTTACGCTTTGATCTCTCCCTGGAAGACCAGTTGAAGAATCCGATGCACATCTGGTTGCATTCTGTAATCTGTGGACTATCAGAGTGTTGATGAACTCAGAAATTGCTCCGTGATTGAATACAACAGTCACCATGCGGACTTTCCTCCATGGGAGTAATGTCTCAAAGAGTCTACGCTTTGATCGTTCCCTGGAAGACCAGTAGAAGATTCCGATCCACATCTGGAGGCATTCTCTAATCTGTGGACCTTCAAAGTGTTGATGAAACACAGAAATTGCATCGGGATTTAATACGACAGTCACCATGCGTACATTTCTACATTGGAGTAATGTCTCAAACTGTCATCGCATTGATCGTTCCCTCAAGACCAGTAGTAGTTTCCGATGCACATCTGGAGGCCTTCTGTAATCTGTGGACTATCCGAGTGCTAATGAAACACAGAAATTGCATCGGGATTGAATACAACAGTCACCATGCGCACTTTCCTCCATGGGAGTAATGTCTCAAACTGATTACGCTTTGATCGTTCCCTGGAAGTCCAGTAGTAGTTTCCGATGCACATCTGGAGGCATTCTGTATACTGTGGACTATCAGAGTGTTGATGAAACACAGAAATTGCATCGGGATTGTATACAACAGTCGCCATGCGCACTTTCCTACATTGTAGTAATGTCGCAAACAGTCTACGCTTTGTTCGTTCCCTGGAAGACCATTAGTAGTTTCCGATGCACATCTGGAAGCATTCTGTAATCTGTGAACTATCCGAGTGCTAATGAAACACAGAAATTGCATCGGCATTGAATACAACAGTCACCATGACCTCTTTCGTCCATGGGAGTAATGTCTCAAACAGTCTACGCTTTGATCGTTCCCTGGAAGACCAGTAGTAGTTTCGATTCACATATGGAGGCATTCTGTAATCTGTGGACCTTCAAAGTGTTGATGAAACACAGAAATTGCATCGGGATTGAATACAACAGTCACCATGCGCACTTTCCTCCGTGAAAGTAATGTCTCAACAGTCTACGCTTTGATCGTTCCCTGGAAGACCAGTAGTAGCTTCCGATGCACATCTGGAGGCATTCTGTTATCTGTTTACTATCAGAGTGTTGTTGAAACACAGAAATTGCCTCGGGATTGAATACAACAGTCACTATGCGGACTGCCCTCCATGGGAGTAATGTCTCAAACAGTCTACGCTTTGATCGTTCCTGGAAGACCAGTAGTAGTTTCCGATGCACATCTGGAGGCATTCTGTAATCTGTGGACTATCAGAGTGTTGATGAAACACAGATATTGCATCGGGATTGAATACAACAGTCACCATGCGCACTTTCCTAATAAGGAGTGATGTCTCAAACAGTCTACGCTTTGTTCGTTCCCTGGAAGACCATTAGTAGCTTCCGATGCACATCTGGGAGCATACTGTAATCTGTGGACTATCAGAGTATTGATGAAACACCGAAATTGCATCGGAATTGAATTCAACAGTCAAAATGCGCACTTTCCTCCATGGGAGTAATGTCTGAAACAGTTTACGCTTTGATCTCTCCCTGGAAGACCACTTGTAGAATCCGATGCACATCTGGAGGCATTCTGTAATCAGTGGACTATCAGAGTGTTGTTGAAACACTTTATTTGCAACGGGATTGAATACAACAGTCACCATGCGCACTTTCCTCCATGGGAGTAATGTCTCAAACAATCTACGCTTTGATCTTTCCCTGCAAGACCAGTAGAAGATTCCGATCCACATCTGGAGGCATTCTCTAATCTGTGGACCTTCAAAGTGTTGATGAAACACAGAAATTGCATCGGGATTTAATACGACAGTCACCATGCGCACTTTCCTCCATTGGAGTAATGTCTCAAACAGTCTATGCCTTGATCGTTCCCTGGAAGACCAGTAGTTGTTTCCAATGCACATCTGGTGGCATTCTGTAAGCTATGGACTATCAGAGTAGTGTTGAAACACAGAAATTGCTCGGGATTGAATACAACAGTAACCATGCGCACTTTCCTCCACGGGAGTAATATCTCAAACAGTCTACTCTTTGATCGTTCCCTGGAAAACCAGTAGTAGTTTACGATGCACATCTCGAGGCATTCTGTAATCGGTGGACCATCAAAGTGATGATGAAACACAGATATTGCATCGGGATTGAATACAACAGTAACCATGCGCACTTTCCTCCATAAGAGTAACGTCTCAAACTGTCATCGATTTGATCGTTCCCTGAAGACCGGTAGTAGTTTCCAATGCACATCTGGAGGCATTCTGTAATTTGTGGTCTATCCGGGTGTTGATGAAGCACAGAAATTGCATCGGGATTGAATACAACAGTCACCATGCGCACTTTCCTTCACTGGAGTAATGTCTCAAACAGTTTACGCTTTGATCGTTCCCTGTAAGACCAGTAGTAGTTTCCGATGCTCATCTGGTGGCATTCTGTAATTTGTGGACTATCAAAGTGTTGATGAAACACAGAAATTGCATCGGGATTGAATACAACAGTCACCATTCGCATTTTCCTCCATGGGAGTAATGTCTCAAACAGTCTACGCTTTGATCGTTCCCTGGAAGACCAGTAGCAGTTTCCGATGCACATCTGGAGGCATTCTGTAATCTGTGGACTAACTGAGTGTTGATGAAACACAGAAATTGCATCGGGATTGAATACAACAGTCACCATGCGCACTTTCCTCCACGGGAGTAATGTCTCAAACAGTCTGCGATTTGATCGTTCCCTGGAAGACCAGTAGTTATTTCCGATGCACATCTGGTATCATTCTGTTATCTGTGCACTATCAGAGTGTTGATGAAACACAGAAATTGCATCGGGATTGAATACAACAGCCACCATGCGCACTTTCTTCCACGGGAGTAATGTCTCAAACAGTCTACGCTTTGATCGTTCCCTGTAAGACCAGTAGTAGTTTCCGATGCACATCTGGTTGCATTCTGTAATTTGTGGACTATCAGAGTGTTGATGAAACACAGAAATTGCATCGGGATTGAATACAACAGACACCATTCGCATTTTCCTCCATGGGAGTAATGTCTCAAACAGTCTACGCTTTGATCGTTCCCTGGAAGACCAGTAGTAGTTTCCGATGCACATCTGGAGGCATTCTGTAACCTGTGGACTAACTGAGTGTTGATGAAACACAGAAATTGCATCTGGATTGAATACAACAGTCACCATGCGCACTTTCTTCCACGGGAGTAATGTCTCAAACAGTCTATGATTTGATCGTTTCCTCGAAGACCAGTAGTAGTTTCCGATGCACATCTGGAGGCATTCTGTAATCTGTGGACCTTCAAAGAGTTGATGAAACACAGAAATTGCATCGGGATTTAATACGACAGTCACCATGCGCACTTTCGTCCATTGGAGTAATGTCTCAAACAGTCTATGCCTTGATCGTTCCCTGGAAGACCAGTAGTTGTTTCCGATGCACATCTGGTGGCATTCTGTAAGCTATGGACTATCAGAGTAGTGTTGAAACACAGAAATTGCATCGGGATTGAATACAACAGTAACCATGCGCACTTTCCTCCACAGGAGTAATATCTCAAACAGTCTACTCTTTGACGTTCCCTGGAAAACCAGTAGTAGTTTCCGATGCACATCTCGAGGCATTCTGTAATCTGTGGACCATCAAAGTGATGATGAAACACAGAAATTGCATCGGGATTGAATACAACAGACACCATTCGCATTTTCCTCCATGGGAGTAATGTCTCAAACAGTCTACGATTTGATCGTTCCCTGGAAGACCAGTGGTAGTTTCCGATGCACACCTGGAGGCTTTCCGTCATCTGTGGACTATCAGAGTGTTGATGAAACACAGAAATTGCATCGGGATTGAATACAACAGTCACCATGCGCACTTTCGTTCACTGGAGTAATGTCTCAAACAGTCTACGCTTTGATCGTTCCCTGTAAGACCAGTAGTAGTTTCCGATGCACATCTGGAAGCATTCTGTAATTTGTGGACTATCAGAGTGTTAATGAAACACAGGAATTGCATCGGGATTGAATACAACAGACACCATTCGCATTTTCCTCCATGGGAGTAATGTCTCAAACAGTCTACGCTTTGATCGTTCCCTGGAAGACCAGTAGTTGTTTCCGATGCACATCTGGAGGCATTCTGTAATCTGTGGACTAACTGAGTGTTGATGAAACACAGAAATTGCATCGGGATTGAATACAACAGTCACCATGTGCACTTTCCTCCACGGGAGTAATGTCTCAAACAGTCTGCGATTTGATCGTTCCCTGGAAGACCAGTAGTTATTTCCGATGCACATCTGGTATCATTCTGTTATCTGTGCACTATCAGAGTGTTGATGAAACACAGAAATTGCATCGGGATTGAATACAACAGTCACCATGTGCACTTTCCTCCACGGGAGTAATGTCTCAAACAGTCTATGCTTTGATCGTTTCCTCGAATACCAGTAGTAGTTTCCGAAGCACATCTGGAGGCATTCTGTAATCTGTGGACCTTCAAAGTGTTGATGAAACACAGAAATTGCATCGTGATTGAATACAACAGTGACCATGCGCATTTTCCTCCATGGGAGTAATGCCTCAAAGAGTCTATGCTTTGATCGTTTTCTGGAAGACCAGTAGTAGATTCCGATGCATATCGGGAGGCATTGAGTAATCTGTGGACCTTCAAAGTGTTGATCAAACACAGAAATAGCATCGTGATTGAATACAACAGTTACCAAGCGCACTTTCCTCCATTGGAGTAATGTCTCAAACATTCCACGCTTCGATCGTTCCCTGTTAGACCAAAAGTAGTTAACGATGCACATCTGGAGGCATTCTGTAATCTGTGGACCATCAGAGTGTTGATGAAACACAGAAATTGCTTCGGGATTGAATACAACAGTCACCAAGCGCACTTTCCTCCATTGGAGTAATGTCTGACACAGTCTACGCTTTGATCGTGCCCTGGATGACCAGTAGTGGTTTCCGATTCACATCTGGAGGCATTCTGCAATCTGTGGACTATCAGAGTATTGATGAAACACCGAAATTGCATCGGAATTGAATTCAACAGTCAAAATGCGCACTTTCCTCCATGGGAGTAATGTCTGAAACAGTTTACGCCTTGATCTCTCCCTGGAAGACCAGTTGTAGAATCCGATGCACATCTGGTTGCATTCTGTAATCTGTGGGCTATCAGAGTGTTGATGAACTCAGAAATTGCTCCGGGATTGAATACAACAGTCACCATGCGGACTTTCCTCCATGGGAGTAACGCCTCAAACTGTCTACGCTTTGATCGTTCCCTGTAAGACCAGTAGTAGTTTCCGATGCACATCTGGAGGCATTCTGTAATCAGTGGACTATCAGAGTGTTGTTGAAACACTTTATTTGCAACGGGATTGAATACAACAGTCACCATGCGCACTTTCCTCCATGGGAGTAATGTCTCAAACAGTCTACGCTTTGATCTTTCCCTGCAAGACCAGTAGAAGATTCCGATCCACATCTGGAGGCATTCTCTAATCTGTGGACCTTCAAAGTGTTGATGTAACACAGAAATTGCATCGGGATTTAATACGACAGTCACCATGCGCACTTTCCTCCATTGGAGTAATGTCTCAAACAGTCTATGCCTTGATCGTTCCCTGGAAGACCAGTAGTTGTTTCCAATGCACATCTGGTGGCATTCTGTAAGCTATGGACTATCAGAGTAGTGTTGAAACACAGAAATTGCTCGGGATTGAATACAACAGTAACCATGCGCACTTTCCTCCACGGGAGTAATATCTCAAACAGCCTACTCTTTGATCGTTCCCTGGAAAACCAATAGTAGTTTCCGATGCACATCTCGAGGCATTCTGTAATCGGTGGACCATCAAAGTGATGATGAAACACAGAAATTGCATCGGGATTGAATACAACAGTAACCATGCGCACTTTCCTCCATAAGAGTAACGTCTCAAACTGTCATCGATTTGATCGTTCCCTGAAGACCGGTAGTAGTTTCCAATGCACATCTGGAGGCATTCTGTAATTTGTGGTCTATCCGGGTGTTGATGAAGCACAGAAATCGCATCGGGATTGAATACAACAGTCACCATGCGCACTTTCCTTCACTGGAGTAATGTCTCAAACAGTCTACGCTTTGATCGTTCCCTGTAAGACCAGTAGTAGTTTCCGATGCACATCTGGTGGCATTCTGTAATTTGTGGACTATCAGAGTGTTGATGAAACACAGAAATTGCATCGGGATTGAATACAACAGTCACCATTCGCATTTTCCTCCATGGGAGTAATGTCTCAAACAGTCTACGCTTTGATCGTTCCCTGGAAGACCAGTAGCAGTTTCCGATGCACATCTGGAGGCATTCTGTAATCTGTGGACTAACTGAGTGTTGATGAAACACAGAAATTGCATCGGGATTGAATACAACAGTCACCATGCGCACTTTCCTCCACGGGAGTAATGTCTCAAACAGTCTGCGATTTGATCGTTCCCTGGAAGACCAGTAGTTATTTCCGATGCACATCTGGTATCATTCTGTTATCTGTGCACTATCAGAGTGTTGATGAAACACAGAAATTGCATCGGGATTGAATACAACAGCCACCATGCGCACTTTCTTCCACGGGAGTAATGTCTCAAACAGTCTACGCTTTGATCGTTCCCTGTAAGACCAGTAGTAGTTTCCGAGGCACATCTGGTTGCATTCTGTAATTTGTGGACTATCAGAGTGTTGATGAAAGACAGAAATTGCATCGGGATTGAATACAACAGACACCATTCGCATTTTCCTCCATGGGAGTAATGTCTCAAACAGTCTACGCTTTGAACGTTCCCTGGAAGACCAGTAGTAGTTTCCGATGCACATCTGGAGGCATTCTGTAATCTGTGGACTAACTGAGTGTTGATGAAACACAGAAATTGCATCGGGATTGAATACAACAGTCACCATGCGCACTTTCTTCCACGGGAGTAATGTCTCAAACAGTCTATGATTTGATCGTTTCCTCGAAGACCAGTAGTAGTTTCCGAAGCACATCTGGAGGCATTCTGTATTCTGTGGACCTTCAAAGAGTTGATGAAACACAGAAATTGCATCGGGATTTAATACGACAGTCACCATGCGCACTTTCCTCCATTGGAGTAATGTCTCAAACAGTCTATGCCTTGATCGTTCCCTGGAAGACCAGTAGTTGTTTCCGATGCACATCTGGTGGCATTCTGTAAGCTATGGACTATCAGAGTAGTGTTGAAACACAGAAATTGCATCGGGATTGAATACAACAGTAACCATGCGCACTTTCCTCCACGGGAGTAATTTCTCAAACTCTCTACTCTTTGACGTTCCCTGGAAAACCAGTAGTAGTTTCCGATGCACATCTCGAGGCATTCTTTAATCTGTGGACCATCAAAGTGATGATGAAACACAGAAATTGCATCGGGATTGAATACAACAGACACCATTCGCATTTTCCTCCATGGGAGTAATGTCTCAAACAGTCTACGATTTGATCGTTCCCTGGAAGACCAGTAGTAGTTTCCGATGCACATCTGGAGGCTTTCCGTCATCTGTGGACTATCAGAGTGTTGATGAAACACAGAAATTGCATCGGGATTGAATACAACAGTCACCATGCGCACTTTCCTTCACTGGAGTAATGTCTCAAACAGTCTACGCTTTGATCGTTCCCTGTAAGACCAGTAGTAGTTTCCGATGCACACCTGGTGGCATTCTGTAATTTGTGGACTAACTGAGTGTTGATGAAACACAGAAATTGCATCGGGATTGAATACAACAGTCACCATGCGCACTTTCCTCCACGGGAGTAATGTCTCAAACAGTCTGCGATTTGATCGTTCCCTGGAAGACCAGTAGTTATTTCCGATGCACATCTGGTATCATTCTGTGATCTGTGCACTATCAGAGTGTTGATGAAACACAGAAATTGCATCGTGATTGAATACAACAGTCACCATGCGCACTTTCCTTCACTGGAGTAATGTCTCAAACAGTCTACGCTTTGATCGTTCCCTGTAAGACCAATAGTAGTTTCCGATGCACATCTGGTGGCATTCTGTAATTTGTGGACTATCAGAGTGTTGATGAAGCACAGAAATTGCATCGGGATTGAATTTAACAGTCACCATTCGCATTTTCCTCCATGGGAGTAATGTCTCAAACAGTCTACGCTTTGATCGTTCCCTGGAAGACCAGTAGAAGTTTCCGATGCACTTCTGGAGGCATTCTGTAATCTGTGGACTAACTGAGTGTTGATGAAACACAGAAATTGCATCGGGATTGAATACAACAGTCACCATGTGCACTTTCCTCCACGGGAGTAATGTCTCAAACAGTCTGCGATTTGATCGTTCCCTGGAAGACCAGTAGTTATTTCCGATGCAAATCTGGTATCATTCTGTTATCTGTGCACTATCAGAGTGTTGATGAAACACAGAAATTGCATCGGGATTGAATACAACAGTCACCATGCGCACTTTCTTCCACGGGAGTAATGTCTCAAACAGTCTACGCTTTGATCGTTCCCTGTAAGACCAGTAGTAGTTTCCGAGGCACATCTGGTTGCATTCTGTAATTTGTGGACTATCAGAGTGTTGATGAAAGACAGAAATTGCATCGGGATTGAATACAACAGACACCATTCGCATTTTCCTCCATGGGAGTAATGTCTCAAACAGTCTACGCTTTGAACGTTCCCTGGAAGACCAGTAGTAGTTTCCGATGCACATCTGGAGGCATTCTGTAATCTGTGGACTAACTGAGTGTTGATGAAACACAGAAATTGCATCGGGATTGAATACAACAGTCACCATGCGCACTTTCTTCCACGGGAGTAATGTCTCAAACAGTCTATGATTTGATCGTTTCCTCGAAGACCAGTAGTAGTTTCCGAAGCACATCTGGAGGCATTCTGTATTCTGTGGACCTTCAAAGAGTTGATGAAACACAGAAATAGCATCGGGATTTAATACGACAGTCACCATGCGCACTTTCCTCCATTGGAGTAATGTCTCAAACAGTCTATGCCTTGATCGTTCCCTGGAAGACCAGTAGTTGTTTCCGATGCACATCTGGTGGCATTCTGTAAGCTATGGACTATCAGAGTAGTGTTGAAACACAGAAATTGCATCGGGATTGAATACAACAGTAACCATGCGCACTTTCCTCCACGGGAGTAATTTCTCAAACTCTCTACTCTTTGACGTTCCCTGGAAAACCAGTAGTAGTTTCCGATGCACATCTCGAGGCATTCTTTAATCTGTGGACCATCAAAGTGATGATGAAACACAGAAATTGCATCGGGATTGAATACAACAGACACCATTCGCATTTTCCTCCATGGGAGTAATGTCTCAAACAGTCTACGATTTGATCGTTCCCTGGAAGACCAGTAGTAGTTTCCGATGCACATCTGGAGGCTTTCCGTCATCTGTGGACTATCAGAGTGTTGATGAAACACAGAAATTGCATCGGGATTGAATACAACAGTCACCATGCGCACTTTCCTTCACTGGAGTAATGTCTCAAACAGTCTACGCTTTGATCGTTCCCTGTAAGACCAGTAGTAGTTTCCGATGCACACCTGGTGGCATTCTGTAATTTGTGGACTATCAGAGTGTTAATGAAACACAGGAATTGCATCGGGATTGAATACAACAGACACCATTCGCATATTCCTCCATGGGAGTAATGTCTCAAACAGTCTACGCTTTGATCGTTCCCTGGAAGACCAGTAGTTGTTTCCGATGCACATCTGGAGGCATTCTGTAATCTGTGGACTAACTGAGTGTTGATGAAACACAGAAATTGCATCGGGATTGAATACAACAGTCACCATGCGCACTTTCCTCCACGGGAGTAATGTCTCAAACAGTCTGCGATTTGATCGTTCCCTGGAAGACCAGTAGTTATTTCCGATGCACATCTGGTATCATTCTGTGATCTGTGCACTATCAGAGTGTTGATGAAACACAGAAATTGCATCGTGATTGAATACAACAGTCACCATGCGCACTTTCCTTCACTGGAGTAATGTCTCAAACAGTCTACGCTTTGATCGTTCCCTGTAAGACCAATAGTAGTTTCCGATGCACATCTGGTGGCATTCTGTAATTTGTGGACTATCAGAGTGTTGATGAAGCACAGAAATTGCATCGGGATTGAATTTAACAGTCACCATTCGCATTTTCCTCCATGGGAGTAATGTCTCAAACAGTCTACGCTTTGATCGTTCCCTGGAAGACCAGTAGAAGTTTCCGATGCACTTCTGGAGGCATTCTGTAATCTGTGGACTAACTGAGTGTTGATGAAACACAGAAATTGCATCGGGATTGAATACAACAGTCACCATGTGCACTTTCCTCCACGGGAGTAATGTCTCAAACAGTCTGCGATTTGATCGTTCCCTGGAAGACCAGTAGTTATTTCCGATGCACATCTGGTATCATTCTGTTATCTGTGCACTATCAGAGTGTTGATGAAACACAGAAATTGCATCGGGATTGAATACAACAGTCACCATGCGCACTTTCCTACATAGGAGTTATGTCTCAAACAGTCTACGCTTTGATCGTTCCCTGTAAGACCAGTAGTAGTTTCCGATGCACATCTGGTGGCATTCTGTAATTTGTGGACTATCAGAGTGTTGATGAAACACAGAAATTGCATCGGGATTGAATACAACAGACACCATTCTCATTTTCCTCCATGGGAGTAATGTCTCAAACAGTCTACGCTTTGATCGTTTCCTCGAATACCAGTAGTAGTTTCCGAAGCACATCTGGAGGCATTCTGTAATCTGTGGACCTTCAAAGTGTTGATGAAACACAGAAATTGCATCGTGATTGAATACAACAGTGACCATGCGCATTTTCCTCCATGGGAGTAATGCCTCAAACAGTCTATGCTTTGATCGTTTTCTGGAAGACCAGTAGTAGATTCCGATGCACATCTGGAGGCAAACTGTAATCTGTGGACTATCAGAGTGTTGATGAAACACAGAAATTGCATCGGGATTGAATACAACAGTCACCATGCGCATTTTCCCCCACGGGAGTAATGTCTCAAACAGTCTATGCTTTGATCGTTTCCACGAGGACCCGTAGTAGTTTCCGATGCATATCGGGAGGCATTCTGTAATCTGTGGACCTTCAAAGTGTTGATCAAACACAGAAATTGCATCGGAATTGAATTCAACAGTCATAATGCGCACTTTCCTCCATGGGAGTAATGTCTGAAACAGTTTACGCTTTGATGTCTCCCTGGAAGACCAGTTGTAGAATCCGATGCACATCTGGTTGCATTCTGTAATCTGTGGACTATCAGAGTGTTGATGAACTCAGAAATTGCTCCGGGATTGAATACAACAGTCACCATGCGGACTTTCCTCCATGGGAGTAATGTCTCAAAGAGTCTACGCTTTGATCGTTCCCTGGAAGACCAGTAGTAGATTCCGATGCACATCTGGAGGCATTCTGTAATCTGTGGACTTTCAGAGTGTTGTTGAAACACATAAATTGCATCGGGATTGAATACGACAGTCACCATGCGCACATTCCTCCATGGGGGTAATGTCTCAAACAGTCTATGCTTTGATCGTTTCCACGAAGACCAGTAGTAGTTTCCGATGCACATCTGGAGGCATTCTGTAATCTGTTTACCATCAAAGTGTTGATCAAACACAGAAATTGCATCGCGATTGAATACAACAGTCACCAAGCGCACTTTCCTCCATTGGAGTAATGTCTCAAACAGTCTACGCTTTGATCGTTCCCTGGAAGACCACTAGTGGTTTCCGGATCACATCTGGAGGCATTCTGCAATCTGTGGACTATCAGAGTATTAATGAAACACAGAAATTGCATCGGGACTGAATACAACAGTCACCATGCGCACTTTACTCCATGGGAGTAATGTCTCAAACAGTTTACGCTTTGATCGTTCCCTGGAAGACCAGTAGTAGTTTCCGATGCACATCTGGAGGCATTCTGTAATCTGTGGACTATCAAAGTGTTGATGAAACACAGAAATTGCATCGGGATTGAATACAACAGTATCCATGCGCACTTTCCTCCATAAGAGTAACGTCTCAAACTGTCATCGAGTTGATCGTTCCCTGAAGACCAGTAGTAGTTTCCGATGCACATCTAGAGGCATTCTGTAATTTGTGTTCTATCCGGGTGTTGATGAAACACAGAAATTGCATCGGGGTTGAATACAACAGTCACCATTCGCATTTTCCTCCATGGGAGTAATGTCTCAAACAGTCTACGCTTTGATCGTTCACTGGAAGACCAGTAGTAGTTTCCGTTGCTCATCTGGAGGCATTCTGTAATCTGTGGACTAACTGAGTGTTGATGAAACGCAGAATTTGTATCGGGATTGAATACAACAAACACCATGCGCATTTTCCTCCATGGGAGTAATGCCTCAAACAGACTACGCTTTGATCGTTCCCAGGAAGACCAGTAGTAGTTTCCGATGCACATCTGGAGGCATTCTGTAATCTGTTGACTATCAGAGTGTTGTTGAAACACAGAAATTGCATCGCGATTTAATACAACAGTCAGCAAGCGCACTTTCCTCCATGGGAGTAATGTCTCAAACTGCTTACGCTTTGATCGTTCCCTGGAAGACCAGTAGCAGCTTCCGATGCACATCTGGAGGCATTCTGTGATCTGTGGACTATCAGAGTGTTGATGAAACAAAGAAATTGCATCGGTATTGAATACAAGAGTCACAATGCGCACTTTCCTCCATGGGAGTAATGTCTCAAACAGTCTACGCTTTGATCGTTCCCTGGAAGACCAGTAGTAGTTTCCGATGCACATCTGGAGGCATTATGTAATCTGTGGACTATCAGAGTGTTGATGAAACACATAAATTGCATCGGGATTGAATACAACAGTCACCATGCGCACTTTCTTCCACGGGAGTAATGTCTCAAACAGTCAATGCTTTGATCGTTTCCTCGAAGACCAGTAGTAGTTTCCGATGCACATCTGGAGGCATTCTGTAATCTGTGGACCTTCAAAGTGTTGATGAAACACAGAAATTGCATCGTGATTGAATACAACAGTAACCATGCGCATTTTCCTCCATGGGAGGAATGTCTCAAACAGTCTACGCTTTGATCGTTCCCTGGAAGTCCAGTAGTAGTTTCCGATGCACATCTGGAGGCAATCTGTAATCTGTGGACTATCAGAGTGTTGATGAAACACAGAAATTGCATCGGGATTTAATACAACAGTCACCATGCGCATTTTCCCCCACGGGAGTAATGTCTCAAACAGTCTATGATCTGATCGTTTCCTCGAAGACCAGTAGTAGTTTCCGATGCACATCTGGAGGCATTCTGTAATCTGTGGACCTTCAAAGTGTTGATCAAACACAGAAATTGCATCGCGATTGAATACAACAGTCACCATGCGCATTTTCCTCCATGGGAGTAATGCCTCAAACAGTCTATGCTTTGATCGGTTCCAGGAAGACCAGTAGTAGTTTCCGATGCACATCTGGAGGCAATCTGTAATCTGTGGACTATCGGAGTGTTGATGAAACACAGAAATTTCATCGGGATTGAATACAACAGTCACCATGCGCACTTTCCCCCATGGGAGTAATGTCTCAAACAGTCTACGCTTTGATCGTTCCCTGGAAGGCCAGTAGTAGTTTCCGATGCACATCTGGAGGCATTCTGTAGTCTGTGGACTATCAGAGTGTTGATGAAATACAGAAATTACATCGGGATTTAATACAAAAATCGCTATGCGCACTTTCCTACTTAGGAGTAATGTCTCAAACAGTCTACGCTTTGATCTTTCCCTGGAAGACCAGTAGTAGTTTCCGATGCACATCTGGGGGCATTCTGTAATCTGTGGACTATCAGAGTGTTGATGAAACACAGAAATTGCATCGGGATTTAATACGACAGTCACCATGTGCACTTTCCTCCATTGGAGTAATGTCTGAAACAGTGTACGTCTTGATCGTTCCCTGGAAGACCAGTAGTTGTTTCCGATGCACATCTGGTGGCATTCTGTAAGCTGTGGACTTTCAGAGTAGTGTTGAAACAAAGGAATTGCATCGGGATTGAATATAACAGTCACCATCCGCACTTTCCTCCATGGGAGTAATGTCTGAAACATTCCACGCTTTGATCGTTCCCTGGAAGACCAGTAGTAGTTTCCGTGCACATCTGGAGGCATTCTGTAATCTGTGGACTATCAGAGTGTTGATGAACACAGAAATTGTATCGGGATTGAATACAACAGTCACCATGCGGACTTTCCTCCACGGGAGTAATGTCTCAAACAGTCTGTGTTTGATCGTTCCCTGGAAGACCAGTAGTTATTTCCGATGCACATCTGGTATCATTCTGTTATCTGTGCACTATCAGAGTGTTGATGAAACACAGAAATTGCATCGGGATTGAATACAACAGTCACCATGCGCACTTTCCTCCACTGGAGTAATGTCTCAAACAGTCTATGCTTTGATCGTTTCCTCGAAGACCAGTAGTAGTTCGCGATGCACATCTGGAGGAATTCTGTAATCTGTGGACCTTCAAAGTGTTGATGAAACACAGATATTGCAACGTGATTTAATACAACAGTAACCATGCGCGTTTTCCACCATGGGAGTATTGCCTCAAACAGTCTATGCTTTGATCATTCCCAGGAAGACCAGTAGTAGCTTCCGATGCACATCTGGAGGCAATCTGTAATCTGTGGACTATCGGAGTGTTGATGAAACACAGAAATTGCATCGGGATTGAATACAACAGTCACCATGCGCACTTTCCCCCATGGGAGTAATGTCTCAAACATTCCACGCTTCGATCATTCCCTGTTAGACCAGTAGTAGTTCCGATGCACATCTGGAGGCATTCTGTAATCTGTGGACTATCAGAATGTTGATGAAACACAGAAATCGCTTCGGGATTGAATACAACGGTCAACTTGCGCACTTTCCTCCATGGGAGTAATGTCTCAAAGAGTCTACGCTTTGATCGTTCCCTGGAAGACCAGTAGTAGATTCCGATGCACATCTGGAGGCATTCTGTAATCTGTGGACTTTCAGAGTGTTGTTGAAACACATAAATTGCATCGGGATTGAATACGACAGTCACCATGCGCACATTCCTCCATGGGAGTAATGTCTCAAACAGTCTATGCTTTGATCGTTTCCACGAAGACCAGTAGTAGTTTCCGATGCACATCTGGAGGCATTCTGTAATCTGTTTACCATCAAAGTGTTGATCAAACACAGAAATTGCATCGCGATTGAATACAACAGTCACCAAGCGCACTTTCCTCCATTGGAGTAATGTCTCAAACAGTCTACGCTTTGATCGTTCCCTGGAAGACCACTAGTGGTTTCCGGATCACATCTGGAGGCATTCTGCAATCTGTGGACTATCAGAGTATTAATGAAACACAGAAATTGCATCGGGACTGAATACAACAGTCACCATGCGCACTTTACTCCATGGGAGTAATGTCTCAAACAGTTTACGCTTTGATCGTTCCCTGGAAGACCAGTAGTAGTTTCCGATGCACATCTGGAGGCATTCTGTAATCTGTGGACTATCAAAGTGTTGATGAAACACAGAAATTGCATCGGGATTGAATACAACAGTATCCATGCGCACTTTCCTCCATAAGAGTAACGTCTCAAACTGTCATCGAGTTGATCGTTCCCTGAAGACCAGTAGTAGTTTCCGATGCACATCTAGAGGCATTCTGTAATTTGTGTTCTATCCGGGTGTTGATGAAACACAGAAATTGCATCGGGGTTGAATACAACAGTCACCATTCGCATATTCCTCCATGGGAGTAATGTCTCAAACAGTCTACGCTTTGATCGTTCACTGGAAGACCAGTAGTAGTTTCCGTTGCTCATCTGGAGGCATTCTGTAATCTGTGGACTCACTGAGTGTTGATGAAACGCAGAATTTGTATCGGGATTGAATACAACAAACACCATGCGCATTTTCCTCCATGGGAGTAATGCCTCAAACAGACTACGCTTTGATCGTTCCCAGGAAGACCAGTAGTAGTTTCCGATGCACATCTGGAGGCATTCTGTAATCTGTTGACTATCAGAGTGTTGTTGAAACACAGAAATTGCATCGCGATTTAATACAACAGTCAGCAAGCGCACTTTCCTCCATGGGAGTAATGTCTCAAACTGCTTACGCTTTGATCGTTCCCTGGAAGACCAGTAGCAGCTTCCGATGCACATCTGGAGGCATTCTGTGATCTGTGGACTATCAGAGTGTTGATGAAACAAAGAAATTGCATCGGTATTGAATACAAGAGTCACAATGCGCACTTTCCTCCATGGGAGTAATGTCTCAAACAGTCTACGCTTTGATCGTTCCCTGGAAGACCAGTAGTAGTTTCCGATGCACATCTGGAGGCATTATGTAATCTGTGGACTATCAGAGTGTTGATGAAACACATAAATTGCATCGGGATTGAATACAACAGTCACCATGCGCACTTTCTTCCACGGGAGTAATGTCTCAAACAGTCAATGCTTTGATCGTTTCCTCGAAGACCAGTAGTAGTTTCCGATGCACATCTGGAGGCATTCTGTAATCTGTGGACCTTCAAAGTGTTGATGAAACACAGAAATTGCATCGTGATTGAATACAACAGTAACCATGCGCATTTTCCTCCATGGGAGGAATGTCTCAAACAGTCTACGCTTTGATCGTTCCCTGGAAGTCCAGTAGTAGTTTCCGATGCACATCTGGAGGCAATCTGTAATCTGTGGACTATCAGAGTGTTGATGAAACACAGAAATTGCATCGGGATTTAATACAACAGTCACCATGCGCATTTTCCCCCACGGGAGTAATGTCTCAAACAGTCTATGATCTGATCGTTTCCTCGAAGACCAGTAGTAGTTTCCGATGCACATCTGGAGGCATTCTGTAATCTGTGGACCTTCAAAGTGTTGATCAAACACAGAAATTGCATCGCGATTGAATACAACAGTCACCATGCGCATTTTCCTCCATGGGAGTAATGCCTCAAACAGTCTATGCTTTGATCGGTTCCAGGAAGACCAGTAGTAGTTTCCGATGCACATCTGGAGGCAATCTGTAATCTGTGGACTATCGGAGTGTTGATGAAACACAGAAATTTCATCGGGATTGAATACAACAGTCACCATGCGCACTTTCCCCCATGGGAGTAATGTCTCAAACAGTCTACGCTTTGATCGTTCCCTGGAAGGCCAGTAGTAGTTTCCGATGCACATCTGGAGGCATTCTGTAGTCTGTGGACTATCAGAGTGTTGATGAAATACAGAAATTACATCGGGATTTAATACAAAAATCGCTATGCGCACTTTCCTACTTAGGAGTAATGTCTCAAACAGTCTACGCTTTGATCTTTCCCTGGAAGACCAGTAGTAGTTTCCGATGCACATCTGGGGGCATTCTGTAATCTGTGGACTATCAGAGTGTTGATGAAACACAGAAATTGCATCGGGATTTAATACGACAGTCACCATGTGCACTTTCCTCCATTGGAGTAATGTCTGAAACAGTGTACGTCTTGATCGTTCCCTGGAAGACCAGTAGTTGTTTCCGATGCACATCTGGTGGCATTCTGTAAGCTGTGGACTTTCAGAGTAGTGTTGAAACAAAGGAATTGCATCGGGATTGAATATAACAGTCACCATCCGCACTTTCCTCCATGGGAGTAATGTCTGAAACATTCCACGCTTTGATCGTTCCCTGGAAGACCAGTAGTAGTTTCCGTGCACATCTGGAGGCATTCTGTAATCTGTGGACTATCAGAGTGTTGATGAACACAGAAATTGTATCGGGATTGAATACAACAGTCACCATGCGGACTTTCCTCCACGGGAGTAATGTCTCAAACAGTCTGTGTTTGATCGTTCCCTGGAAGACCAGTAGTTATTTCCGATGCACATCTGGTATCATTCTGTTATCTGTGCACTATCAGAGTGTTGATGAAACACAGAAATTGCATCGGGATTGAATACAACAGTCACCATGCGCACTTTCCTCCACTGGAGTAATGTCTCAAACAGTCTATGCTTTGATCGTTTCCTCGAAGACCAGTAGTAGTTCGCGATGCACATCTGGAGGAATTCTGTAATCTGTGGACCTTCAAAGTGTTGATGAAACACAGATATTGCAACGTGATTTAATACAACAGTAACCATGCGCGTTTTCCACCATGGGAGTATTGCCTCAAACAGTCTATGCTTTGATCATTCCCAGGAAGACCAGTAGTAGCTTCCGATGCACATCTGGAGGCAATCTGTAATCTGTGGACTATCGGAGTGTTGATGAAACACAGAAATTGCATCGGGATTGAATACAACAGTCACCATGCGCACTTTCCCCCATGGGAGTAATGTCTCAAACATTCCACGCTTCGATCATTCCCTGTTAGACCAGTAGTAGTTCCGATGCACATCTGGAGGCATTCTGTAATCTGTGGACTATCAGAATGTTGATGAAACACAGAAATCGCTTCGGGATTGAATACAACGGTCAACTTGCGCACTTTCCTCCATTGGAGTAATGTCTTAAACAGTCTAAACTTTGATCGTTCCCTGGAAGACCACTAGTGGTTTCCGATGCACATCTGGAGGCATTCTGTAATCTGTGGACTATCAGAGTATTAATGAAACACAGAAATCTCATCGGGATTGAATACAACAGTCACCATGCGCACTTTCCTCCATGGGAGTAATGTCTCAAACAGTTTACGCTTTGATCGATCCCTGGAAGACCAGTAGTAGTTTACGATGCACATCTGGAGGCATTCGGTGATCTGTGGACTATCAGAGTGTTGATGAAACAAAGAAATTGCATCGGTATTGAATACAACAGTCACAATGCGCACTTTCGTCCATGGGAGTAATGTCTCAAACAGTCTATACGCTTTGATCGTTCCCTGGAAGACCAGTAGTAGTTTCCGATGCACATCTGGAGGCATTCTGTAATATGTGGACTATCAGTGTGTTGATGAAACACAGAAATTACATCGGGATTGAATAAAACAATCACCATGCGCACTTTCCTTCACTGGAGTAATGTCTCAAACAGTCTACGCTTTGATCGTTCCCTGGAAGACCTGTAGTAGTTTCCGATGAACATCTGGTAAGCATTCTGTAATCTGTGGACTATCAGAGTGTTGATGAAACACAGAAATTGCATCGTGATTGAATACAACAGTCACCATGCGCACTTTCCTCCATGGGAGTAATATCTCAAACAGTTTACGCTTTGATCGTTCCCTGGAATACCAGTAGTAGTTTCCGATGCACATCTGGAGGCATTCTGTAATCTGTGGACTATGAGAGTGTTGATGAACACAGAAATTGCATCGGGATTGAATACAACAGTTACCATGCGCACTTTCCCCAATGGGAGTAATGCCTCAAACAGTCTACGCTTGATCGTTCCCTGGAGGACCAGTAGTAGTTTCCGATGCACATCTGGAGGCATTCTGTAATCTGTGCACTATCAGAGTGTTGTTGAAACACTGAAATTGTTTCGGGATTGAATACAACAGTCACCATGCGCACTTTCATCCATGGGAGTAATGTCTCAAAAAGTCTACGCTTTGATCGTTCCCTGGAGACCAGTAGTAGTTTCCAATGCACATCTGGAGGCATTCTATAATCTGTGGACTATCAGAGTATTGATGAAACACCGAAATTGCATCGGGATTGAATTCAACAGCCACCATGCGCACCTTCCTGAATGTGAGTAATGTCTCAAACAGTCTACGCTTTGATCGCTCCCTGGAAGACCTTTAGTAGTTTCCGATGCACATCTGGAGGCATTCTGTAATCTGTGGACTATCAGAGTGTTGTTGAAACACTTTAATTGCATCGGGATTGAATACAACAGTCACCATGCGCACTTTCCTCCATGCTAGTAATGTCTCAAAGAGTCTACGCTTTGATCGTTCCCTGGAAGACCAGTAGTAGATTCCGATGCACATCTGGAGGCACTCTGTAGTCTGTGGACCTTCAAAGTGTTGATGAAACGCAGAAATTGCATAGGGATTGAATACAACAGTCACCATGCGGACTTTCCTCCATGGGGGTAATGTCTCAAACTGTCATCGCTTTGATCGTTCCCTCAAGACCAGTAGTAGTTTCCGATGCACATCTGGAGGCATTCTTTAATCTGTGGACTATCCGAGTCCTAATGAAACACAGAAATTGCAGCGGGATTGAATACAACAGTCACCATGACCACTTTCCCCCATGGGAGTAATGTCTCAAACAGTCTACGCTTTGATCGTTTCCTGGACTGCCAATAGTAGTTTCCGATGGACATCTGGAGGCATTCTGTAATCTGTTTACTATCAGAGTGTTGTTGAAACACAGAAATTGCATCGGGATTGAATACAAGAGTCACCATGCGCACTTTCCTCCATGGGAGTAATTTCTCAAACAGTCTACGCTTTGATCGTTCCCTGGAAGACCAGTAGTAGTTTCCGATGCACATCTGGAGGCATTCTGTAATCTGTGGACTATCAGAGTGTTTTTGAAACACTGAAATTGCATCGGGATTGAATACAACAGTCACCATGCGCACTTTCCTCAATGGGCGTAATGTCTCAAACAGTTCACGCTTTGATCGTTCCCTGGAAGACCAGTAGTAGTTTCCGATGCACATCTGGAAGCATTCTGTAATGTGTGGACTATCAGAGTGTTGATGAAACACAAAAATTGCATCGTGATTGAATACAACAGTCACCATGCGCACTTTCCTCCATGGGAGTAATGTCTCAAACAGTTTACGCTTTGATCGTTCACTGGAAGACCAGTAGTAGTTTCCGATGCGACATGTGGAGGAATTCTGTAATCTGTGGACTATCAGAGTGTTGATGAAACACAGAAATTGCATCGGGATTGAATACAACAGTCACCATCCGCACTTTTCGCCATGGGAGTAATGTCTCAAACAGTCTACGCTTTGATCGTTCCCTGGAAGACCAGTAGTAGTTTCCGATGCGACATGTGGAGGAATTCTGTAATCTGTGGACTATCAGAGTGTTGATGAAACACAGAAATTGCATCGGGATTGAATACAACAGTCACCATCCGCACTTTTCGCCATGGGAGTAATGTCTCAAACAGTCTACGCTTTGATCGTTCCCTGGAAGACCAGTAGTAGTTTTCGATGCACATCTGGAGGTATACTGTAACCTGTGGTCTATCCGGTTGTTGATAAAAGACAGAAATTGCATCGGGATTGAATACAACAGTCACCATGCGCACTTTCCTCCATGGGAGTAATGTCTCAAACAGTCTACGCTTTGATCGTTCCCTGGAAGACCAGTAGTAATTTCGATTCATATCTGGAGGCATTCGGTAAACTGTGGTTCTTCAAAGTGTTGATGACACACAGAAATTGCATCGGGATTGAATACAACAGTCACCATGCGCACTTTTCGCCATGGGAGTAATGTCTCAAACAGTCTACGCTTTGATCGTTCCCTGGAAGACCAGTAGTAGTTTCCGATGCACATCTGGAGGCATTCTGTAATCTGTTTACTATCAGAGTGTTTTTGAAACACAGAAATTGTATCGGGATTGAATACAAAAGTCACCATGCGCACTTTCCTCCATGGGAGTAATGTCTCAAACAGTCTACGCTTTGATCGTTCCCTGGAAGACCAGTAGTAGTTTCCGATGCACATCTGAAGGCATTCTGTAATCTTTGAACCTTCAAAGTGTTGATGAAACACAGAAATTGCATCGTGATTAAATACAACAGGCACAATGCGTACATTTCTCCATTTCAGTAATGTCTCAAAGTGTCATCGCATTGATCGTTCCCTCAAGACCTGTAGTGGTTTCCGATGCACATCTGGAGGCATTCTGTAATCTGTGGACTATCCGAGTGCTAATGAAACACAGAAATTGCACCGGGATTGAATACAACATCACCATGACCACTTTCCTAAATGGGAGTAATGTCTCAAACAGTCTAAGCTTTGATCGTTCCTTGGAAGACCAGTAGTAGTTTCCGATGCACATCTGGAGGCCTTCTGTAATCTGTGGACCTTCAAAGTATTGATGAAACGCAGAAATTGCATCGGGATTGAATACAACATCACCATGACCACTTTCCTCCATGGGAGTAATGTCTCAAACAGTCTAAGCTTTGATCGTCCCTTGGAAGACCAGTAGTAGTTTCCGATGCACATCTGGAGGCATTCTGCAATCTGTTCACTATCAGAGTATTGTTGAAACACAGAAATTGCATCGGGATTGAATACAACAGTCATCATGCGGACTTTCCTCCATGGGAGTAACGTCTCAAACAGTCTACACTTTGATCGTTCGCTGGAAGGCCAGTTGTAGATTCCGATGCACATCTGGAGGCATTCTGTAATCTGTGGACTATCAGAGTGTTGTTGAAACACAGAAATTGCATCGGGATTGAATACAACAGTCACCATCCGCACTTTACTCCATGGGAGTAATGTCTTAAACAGTCTACGCTTTGATCGTTCCCTGGAAGACCAGTAGTACTTTCGATTCACATATGGAGGCATTCTGTAATCTGTGGACCTTCAAAGTGTTGATGAAACACAGAAATTGCATCGGGATTGAATACAACAGTTACCATTCGCACTTTACTCCATGGGAGTAATGTCTGAAACAGTTTACGCTTTGATCTCTCCCTGGAAGACCAGTAGTAGAATCCGATGCACATCTGGTTGCATTCTGTAATCTGTGGACTATCAGAGTGTTGATGAACTCAGAAATTGCTCCGGGGCTGAATACAACAGTCACCATGAGCACTTTCCTCCATGGGAGTAATGTCTCAAACAGTCTACGCTTTGATCGTTCCCTGGAAGACCAGTAGTAGTTTCCGAAGCACATCTGGAGACATTCTGTAATCTGTGGACTACCAGAGTGTCGTTGAAACACTTTAATTGCATCGGGATTGAATACAACAGACACCATGAGCACTTTCCTCCATGGGAGTAATGTCTCAAACAGTCTACGCTTTGATCGTTCCCTGGAAGACCAGTTGTTGATTCCGATGCACATCTGGAGGCATTCTGTAATCTGTGGATCTTCAAAGTATTGATGAAACGCAGAAATTGCATCGGGATTCAATACAACAGGCACCATGCGTACATGTCTACATTGGAGTAATGCCTCAAACTGTCATTGCATTGATCGCTCCCTCAAGACCAGTAGTGGTTTCCGATGTACATCTGGAGGCATTCTGCAATCTGTGGACTATCCGAGTGCTAATGAAACACAGAAATTGCATCGGGATTGAATACAACATCACCATGACCACTTTCCTCCATGGGAGTAATGTCTCAAACGGTCTAAGCTTTGATCGTTCCTTGGAAGACCTGCAGTAGTTTCCGATGCACATCTGGAGGCATTCTGCAATCTGTTCACTATCAGAGTGTTGTTGAAACACAGAAATTGCATCGGGATTGAATACAACAGTCATCATGCGGACATTCCTCCATGGGAGTAACGTCTCAAACAGTCTACGCTTTGATCGTTCCCTGGAAGACCAGTAGTAGCTTCCGATGCACATCTGGTGGCATTCTGTAATGTGTGCACTATCAGAGTGTTGTTGAAACACAGAAATTGCATTGGGATTGAAAATAACAGTCACCATCCGCACTTTACTCCTTGGGAGTAAAGCTTCAAAGAGTCTACGCTTTGATCGTTCGCTGGAAGGCCAGTAGTAGATTCCGATGCACATCTGGAGGCATTCTGTAATCTGTGGAGTAACTGAGTGTTAAAGGAACACAGCAATTGCATTGGGATTGAATACAACAGTCACCATGCGCACTTTCTTCCACGGGAATAATGTCTCAAACAGTCTATGCTTTGATCGTTTCCTCGAAGACCAGTAGTAGTTTCCGATGCACATCTGGAAGCATTCTGTAATCTGTGGACTATCAGAGTGTTTTTGAAACACTGAAATTTCATTTGGATTGAATACAACACGCACCATGCGTACATTTCTGCTTTGGATTAATGTCTCAAACTGTCATCGCTTTGATCGTTCCCTCAAGACCAGTAGTAGTTTCCGATGCACATCTGGAGGCATCCTTTAATCTGTGGACTATCAGAGTGCTAGTGAAACACAGAAATTGCAGCGGGATTGAATACAACAGTCACCATGACCACTTTCCGCCATGGGAGTAATGTCTCAAACAGTCTACGGTTTGATCGGTCGCTGGAATACCAGTAGTAGTTTCCGATGCACATCTGGAGGCATTCTGTAATGTGTTTACTATCAGAGTGTTGTTGAAACACAAAAATTGCATCGGGATTAATTACAAAAGTCACCATGCGGACTTTCCTCCATGGGAGTAATGTCTCAAACTGTCATCGCTTTGATCGTTCCCTCAAGACCAGTAGTAGTTTCCGATGCACATCTGGAGGCATTCATTAATCTGTGGACTATCCGAGTGCTAATGAAACACAGAAATTGCAGCGGGATTGAATACAACAGTCACCATGACCACTTAAACCATGGGAGTAATGTCTCAAACAGTCTACGCTTTGATCGTTCCTTGGATGACCAGTGGTAGTTTCGATTCACATCCGGAGGCATTCTGTAAGCTGTGGACTATCAGAGAAGTGTTGAAACACAGAAATTGCATCGGGATTGGATACAACAGTTACCATGCGCACTTTCCTACATGGGAGTAATATCTCAAACAGTCTACGCTTTTATCGTTCCCTGGAAAACCAGTAGTAGTTTCCGATGCACATCGCGAGACATTCTGTAATCTGTGGACCTTCAAAGTGTTGATGAAACACAGAAATTGCATCGGGATTGAATACAACAGTCACCATGCGGACTTTCCTCCATAGGAGTAATGTCTCAAAGAGTCTACGCTTTGATTGTTCCCTGGAAGACCAGTACTAGTTTCCGATGCACATCTGGAGGAATTCTGTAATCTGTGGACTATCAGAGTGTTGATGAAACACAGAAATTGCATCGGGTTTGAATACAACAGTCACCATGCGCACATTCCGCCATTGGAGTAATGTCTCAAACAGTCTACGCTTTGATCGTTCCCTGGAAGACCAGAAGTAGTTTCCGATGCACATCTGGAGGTATACTGTAATCTGTGGTCTATCCGGGTGTTGATAAAGGATAGAAATTGCATCGGGATTGAATGCAACAGTCACCATGCGCACTTTCCTCCATGCGAAAAATCTCTCAAACAGTCTACGCTTTGATCGTTCCCAGGAAGACCAGTAGTAGTTTCGATTCACATCTGGAGGCATTCGGTAAACTGTGATTCTTCAAAGTGTTGATGACACACAGAAATTACGTCGTAATTGAATACAACAGTTACCATGGGCAATTTCCTCCATGGGAGTAATGTCTCAAACAGTCTACTCCTTTATCGTTCCCTGGAAGGCAAGTAGTAGTTTCTGATGCACATCTGGAGGCATTCTGTAATATGTGGACTATCTGAGTGTAGGTGAAACTCAGAAATTGCATCGGGATTGAATACAACAGTCACCATGCGCACTTTCTTCCATGCGAGTAATGTCTCAAACAGTCTATACTTTGATCGTTTCCTCGAAGACCAGTAGTAGTTTCCGATGCACATCTGGAGGCATTCTGTAATCTGTGGACCTTCAAAGGGTTGATGAAAAACAGAAATTGCATCGTGATTGAATACAACAGTCACCATGCGCATTTTCCTCCATGGGAGTAATGCCTCAAACAGTCTACGCTTGGTCGTTCCCAGGAAGACCAGTAGTAGTTTCCGATGCACATCTGGATTCAATCTGTAATCTGTGGACTATCAGAGTGTTGATGAAACACAGAAATTGCATCGTGATTGAATACAACAGTCACCATGGCACTTTCCTCCATGAGAGTAATGTCTCAAACAGTCTACGCCTTTATCGTTCCCTGGAAGACCAGTAGTAGTTTCCGATGCACGTCTGGAGGGATTCTGTAATCTGTGGACTATCAGAGTGTTGATGAAACACAGAAATTGCATCGGTATTGAATACAACAGTCATCATGCGGACTTTCCTCCATGGGAGTAACGTCTCAAACAGTCTACGCTTTGATCGTTGCCTGGAAGACCAGTAGTAGTTTCCGATACACATCTGGTGGCATTCTGTAATCTGTGGACTATCAGAGTGTTGTTGAAACACAGAAATTGCATCGGGATTGAATATAACAGTCACCATCCGCACTTTACTCCATGGGAGTAATGTCTCAAACCGTCTACGCTTTGATCGTTCGCTGGAAGACCTGTAGTAGTTTCGATTCACATATGGAGGCATTCTGTAATCTGAGGACATTCAAAGTGTTGATGAAACACAGAAATTGCATCGGGATTGAATACAACAGTCACCATGCGCACTTTCCTCCTTGGGAGTAATGTCTCGAAGAGTCTACGCTTTGATCGTTCGCTGGAAGGCCAGTAGTAGATTCCGATGCACATCTGGAGGCATTCTGTAATCTGTGGACTATCAGAGTGTTGTTGAAACACTTTAATTGCATCGGGATTGAATACAACAGTCACCATGTGCACTTTCTACCATGGGAGTAATGTCTCAAACAGTTTACGCTTTGATCGTTCCCTGGAAGACCAGTAGTAGGTTCCGATGCACATCAGGAAGCATTCTGTAATCTGTGGACCTTCAAAGTATTGATGAAACGCAGAAATTGCATCGGGATTGAATACAACAGGCACCATGCGTACATTTCTATATTGGAGTAATGTCTCAAACTGTCATCGCCTTGATCGCTCCCTCAAGACCAGTAGTGGTTTCCGATGCACATCTGGAGGCATTCTGTAATCTGTGGACTATCCGAGTGCTAATGAAACACAGAAATTGCATCGGGATTGAATACAACATCACCATGACCACTTTCCTCCATGGGAGTAATGTCTCAGACAGTCTAAGCTTTGATCGTTCCTTGGAAGACCAGTAGTAGTTTCCGATGCACATCTGGAGGCATTCTGTAATCTGTTCACTATCAGAGGGTTGTTGAAACACTGAAATTGCATCGGGATTGAATACAAGAGTCATCATGCGGACTTTCCTCCATGGGAGTAACGTCTCAAACAGTCTACGCTTTGATCGTTCCGTGGGAGACCAGTAGTAGTTTCCGATGCACATCTGGAGGCATTCTGTAACCAGTGGACTATCAGAGTGTTGATGAAACACAGATATTGCATCGGGATTGAATACAACAGTCACCATGCGCACTTTCCTCCTTGGGAGTAATGTCTCAAAGAGTCTACGCTTTGATCGTTCGCTGGAAGGCCAGTAGTAGATTCCGATGCACATCTGGAGGCATTCTGTAATCTGCGGACTATCAGAATGTTGTTGAAACACAGAAATTGCATCGGGATTGAATACAACAGTCACCATCCGCACTTTCCTCCCTGGGAGTAATGTCTCAAAGAGTCTACGCTTTGATCGTTCGCTGGAAGGCCAGTAGTAGATTCCGATGCACATCTGGAGGCATTCTGTAATCTGTTCACTATCAGAGTGTTGTTGAAACACAGAAATTGCAACGGGATTGAATACAACAGTCACCATGCGCACTTTCCTCCATGGGAGTAATGTCTCAAAGAGTCTACGCTTTGATCTTTCCCTGGAAGACCAGTAGATGATTCCGATACACATCTGGAGGCAGACTGTAATCTGTGGACCTTCAGAGTGTTCATGAAACACAGAAATTGCATCGGGATTAAATACAACAGTCACCATGCGCACTTTCCTCCGTGGGAGTAATGTCTCAAAAGTCTACGCTTTGATCGTTCCCTGGAAGATTAGTAGTAGTTTCCGATGCACATCTGGAGGCATTCTGTTATCTGTTTACTATCAGAGTGTTGTTGAAACACAGAAATTGCATCGGGATTGAATACATCAGTCACCATGCTCACTTTCATCCATGGGAGTAATGTCTCAAAAAGTCTACGCTTTAATCGTTCCCTGGAAGACCAGTAGTAGTTTCCGATGCACGTCTGGAGGCATTCTGTAATTTGTGGACAATCAGAGTGTTGATGAAACACAGAAATTGCATCGGGATTGAATACAACAGTCACCACCGCTCTTTCCTACGTAGGAGTAATGTCTCAAACAGTCTACGCTTTGATCGCTCCCTGGAAGACCAGTAGCAGTTTCATATGCACAACTGGAAGCATTCTGTAATATGTGGACTATCAGAGTATTGATGAAACACCGAAATTGCATCGGAATTGAATTCAACAGTCATAATGCGCACTTTCCTCCATGGGAGTAATGTCTTAAACAGTCTACGATTTGATCGTTCCCTGGAAGACCATTAGTAGTTTCGATTCACATATGGAGGCATTCTGTAATCTGTGGACCTTCAAAGTGTTGATGAAACACAGAAATTGCATCGGGATTGAATACAACAGTCACCATGCGCACTTTCCTCCTTGGGAGTAATGTCTCAAAGAGTCTACGCTTTGATCGTTCGCTGGAAGGCCAGTAGTAGATTCCGATGCACATCTGGAGGCATTCTGTAATCTGTGGACTAACTGAGTGTTAAAGGAACACAGCAATTGCATCGGGATTGAATACAAAAATCACCATGCGAACTTTCTTCCACGGGAGTAATGTCTCAAACAGTCTATGCTTTGATCGTTTCCTCGAAGACCAGTAGTAGCTTCCGATGCACATCTGGAAGCATTCTGTAATCTGTGGACTATCAGAGTGTTGTTGAAACACAGAAATTGCATCGGGATTGAATATAACAGTCACCATCCGCACTTTACTCCATGGGAGTAATGTCTCAAACCGTCTACGCTTTGATCGTTCGCTGGAAGACCTGTAGTAGTTTCGATTCACATATGGAGGCATTCTGTAATCTGAGGACATTCAAAGTGTTGATGAAACACAGAAATTGCATCGGGATTGAATACAACAGTCACCATGCGCACTTTCCTCCTTGGGAGTAATGTCTCAAAGAGTCTACGCTTTGATCGTTCGCTGGAAGGCCAGTAGTAGATTCCGATGCACATCTGGAGGCATTCTGTAATCTGCGGACTATCAGAATGTTGTTGAAACACAGAAATTGCATCGGGATTGAATACAACAGTCACCATCCGCACTTTCCTCCCTGGGAGTAATGTCTCAAAGAGTCTACGCTTTGATCGTTCGCTGGAAGGCCAGTAGTAGATTCCGATGCACATCTGGAGGCATTCTGTAATCTGTTCACTATCAGAGTGTTGTTGAAACACAGAAATTGCAACGGGATTGAATACAACAGTCACCATGCGCACTTTCCTCCATGGGAGTAATGTCTCAAAGAGTCTACGCTTTGATCTTTCCCTGGAAGACCAGTAGATGATTCCGATACACATCTGGAGGCAGACTGTAATCTGTGGACCTTCAGAGTGTTCATGAAACACAGAAATTGCATCGGGATTAAATACAACAGTCACCATGCGCACTTTCCTCCGTGGGAGTAATGTCTCAAAAGTCTACGCTTTGATCGTTCCCTAGAAGATTAGTAGTAGTTTCCGATGCACATCTGGAGGCATTCTGTTATCTGTTTACTATCAGAGTGTTGTTGAAACACAGAAATTGCATCGGGATTGAATACATCAGTCACCATGCTCACTTTCATCCATGGGAGTAATGTCTCAAAAAGTCTACGCTTTAATCGTTCCCTGGAAGACCAGTAGTAGTTTCCGATGCACGTCTGGAGGCATTCTGTAATTTGTGGACAATCAGAGTGTTGATGAAACACAGAAATTGCATCGGGATTGAATACAACAGTCACCACCGCTCTTTCCTACGTAGGAGTAATGTCTCAAACAGTCTACGCTTTGATCGCTCCCTGGAAGACCAGTAGCAGTTTCATATGCACAACTGGAAGCATTCTGTAATATGTGGACTATCAGAGTATTGATGAAACACCGAAATTGCATCGGAATTGAATTCAACAGTCATAATGCGCACTTTCCTCCATGGGAGTAATGTCTTAAACAGTCTACGATTTGATCGTTCCCTGGAAGACCATTAGTAGTTTCGATTCACATATGGAGGCATTCTGTAATCTGTGGACCTTCAAAGTGTTGATGAAACACAGAAATTGCATCGGGATTGAATACAACAGTCACCATGCGCACTTTCCTCCTTGGGAGTAATGTCTCAAAGAGTCTACGCTTTGATCGTTCGCTGGAAGGCCAGTAGTAGATTCCGATGCACATCTGGAGGCATTCTGTAATCTGTGGACTAACTGAGTGTTAAAGGAACACAGCAATTGCATCGGGATTGAATACAAAAATCACCATGCGAACTTTCTTCCACGGGAGTAATGTCTCAAACAGTCTATGCTTTGATCGTTTCCTCGAAGACCAGTAGTAGCTTCCGATGCACATCTGGAAGCATTCTGTAATCTGTGGACTATCAGAGTGTTTTTGAGACACTGAAATTTCATCGGGATCGAATACAACAGGCACCATGCGTACATTTCTGGATTGGATTAATGTCTCAAACTGTCATCGCTTTGATCGTTCCCTCAAGACCAGTAGTAGTTTCCGATGCACATCTGGAGGCATTCTTTAATCTGTTGACTATCCGAGTGCTAATGAAACACAGAAATTGCAGCGGAATTGAATACAACAGTCACCATGACCACTTTCCGCCATGGGAGTAATGTCTCAAACAGTCTACGGTTTGATCGTTCCCTGGAATACCAGTAGTAGTTTCCGATGCACATCTGGAGGCATTCTGTAATGTGTTTACTATGAAAGTGTTGTTGAAACACAAAAATTGCATCGGGATTGAATACAAAAGTCACCATGCGGACTTTCCTCCATGGGAGTAATGTCTCAAACTGTCATCGCTTTGATCGTGCCCTCAAGACCAGTAGTAGTTTCCGATGCACATCTGGAGGCATTCATTAATCTGTGGACTATCCGAGTGCTAATGAAACACAGAAATTGCAGCGGGATTGAATACAACAGTAACCATGACCACTTACAGCCATGGGAGTAATGTCTCAAACTGTCTACGCTTTGACCGTTCCTTGGAAGACCAGTAGTAGTTTCGATTCACATCCGGAGGCATTCTGTAAGCTGTCGACTATCAGACTAGTGTTGAAACACAGAAATTGCATCGGGATTGAATACAACAGTTACCATGCGCACATTCCTACATGGGAGTAATATCTCAAACAGTCTACGCTTTTATCGTTCCCTGGAAAACCAGTAGTAGTTTCCGATGCACATCGCGAGACATTCTGTAATCTGTGGACCTTCAAAGTGTTGATGAAACACAGAAATTGCATCGGGATTGAATACAACAGTGACCATGCGCACTTTCCTCCATGGGAGTTACGTCTCAAACTGTCATCGATTTGATCGTTCCCTGAAGACCAATAGTAGTTTCCAGTGCACATCTGGAGGCATTCTGTAATTTCTGGTCCATCCGGGTGTTGATGAAACACATAAATTGCATCGGGTTTGAATACAACAGTCACCATGCGCACATTCCGCCATTGGAGTAATGTCTCAAACAGTCTACTCCTTTATCGTTCCCCGGAAGGCAAGTAGTAGTTTCCGATGCACATCTGGAGGCATTCTGTAATATGTGGACTATCTGAGTGTTGGTGAAACGCAGAAATTGCATCGGGATTGAATACAACAGTCACCATGCGCACTTTCTTCCATGCGAGTAATGTCTCAAACAGTCTATAATTTGATCGTTTCCTCGAAGACCAGTAGTAGTTTCCGATGCACATCTGGAGGCATTCTGTAATCTGTGGACCTTCAAAGGGTTGATGAAAAACAGAAATTACATCGTGATTGAATACAACAGTCACCATGCGCATTTTCCTCCATGGGAGTAATGCCTCAAACAGTCTACGCTTGGTCGTTCCCAGGAAGACCAGTAGTAGTTTCCGATGCACATCTGGATTCAATCTGTAATCTGTGGACTATCAGAGTGTTGTTGAAACACTTTAATTGCATCGGGATTGAATAAATCAGTCACCATGTGCACTTTCTTCCATGGGAGTAATGTCTCAAACAGTTTACGCTTTGATCGTTCTCTGGAAGACCAGTAGTAGTTTCCGATACACATCAGGAGGCATTCTGTAATCTGTGGACCTTCAAAGTATTGATGAAACGCAGAAATTGCATCGGGATTGAATACAACAGGCACCATGCGTACATTTCTAAATTGGAGTAATGTCTCAAACTGTCATCGCATTGATCGCTCCCTCAAGACCAGTAGTGGTTTCCGATGCACATCTGGAGGCATTCTGTAATCTGTGGACTATCCGAGTGCTAATGAAACACAGAAATTGCATCGGGATTGAATACAACATCACCATGACCACTTTCCTACATGGGAGTAATGTCTCAAACAGTCTAAGCTTTGATCGTTCCTTGGAAGACCAGTAGTAGTTTCCGATGCACATCTGGAGGCATTCTGTAATCTGTTCACTATCAGAGGGTTGTTGAAACACAGAAATTGCATCGGGATTGAATACAACAGTCATCATGCGGACTTTCCTCCATGGGAGTAACGCCTCAAACAGTCTACGCTTTGATCGTTCCGTGAGAGACCAGTAGTAGTTTCCGATGCACATCAGGAGGCATTCTGTAAGCTGTGGACTATCAGAGTGTTGATGAAACACAGATATTGCATCGGGATTGAATACAACAGTCACCATGCGCACTTTCCTCCTTGGGAGTAATGTCTCAAAGAGTTTACGCTTTGATCGTTCGCTGGAAGGCCAGTAGTAGATTCCGATGCACATCTGGAGGCATTCTGTAATCTGTGGACTATCAGAGTGTTGATGAAACGCAGAAATTGCATCGGGATTGAATACAACAGTCACCATGCGCACTTTCTTCCATGCGAGTAATGTCTCAAACAGTCTATCCTTTGATCGTTTCCTCGAAGACCAGTAGTAGTTTCCGATGCACATCTGGAGGCATTCTGTAATCTGTGGACCTTCAAAGGGTTGATGAAAAACAGAAATTGCATCGTGATTGAATACAACAGTCACCATGCGCATTTTCCTCCATGGGAGTAATTCCTCAAACAGTCTACACTTTGATCGTTCCCAGGAAGACCAGTAGTAGTTTCCGATGCACATCTGGATTCAATCTGTAATCTGTGGACTATCAGAGTGTTGATGAAACACAGAAATTGCATCGTGATTGAATACAACAGCCACCATGGCACTTTCCTCCATGAGAGTAATGTCTCAAACAGTCTATCCTTTGATCGTTTCCTCGAAGACCAGTAGTAGTTTCCGATGCACATCTGGAGGCATTCTGTAATCTGTGGACCTTCAAAGGGTTGATGAAAAACAGAAATTGCATCGTTATTGAATACAACAGTCACCATGCGCATTTTCCTCCATGGGAGTAATTCCTCAAACAGTCTACACTTTGATCGTTCCCAGGAAGACCAGTAGTAGTTTCCGATGCACATCTGGATTCAATCTGTAATCTGTGGACTATCAGAGTGTTGATGAAACACAGAAATTGCATCGTGATTGAATACAACAGCCACCATGGCACTTTCCTCCATGAGAGTAATGTCTTAAACAGTTTACGCCTTTATCGTTCCCTGGAAGACCAGTAGTAGTTTCCGATGCACATCTGGAGGCATTCTGGAATCTGTGGACTATCAGGGTGTTGATGAAACACAGAAATTGCATCGGGATTGAATACAACAGTCACCATGCGCACTTTACTCCACGGGAGTAATGTCTCAAACAGTCTATGCTTTGATCGTTCCCTGGAAGACCAGTAGTTCTTTCCGATGCACATCTGGTATTATTCTGTAATCTGTGCACTATTAGAGTGTTGATGAAACACAGAAATTGCATCGGGATTGAAAACAACAGTCACCATGCGCACTTTCCTCCACTGGAGTAATATCTCAACAGTCTACGCTTTGATCGTTCCCTGTAAGACCAGTAGTAGTTTCCGATGCACATCTGGAGGTATACTGTAATCTGTGGTCTATCCGGGTGTTGATAAAAGATAGAAATTGCATCGGGATTGAATACAACAGTCACCATGCGCACTTCCCTCCATGCGAGAAATGTCTCAAACAGTCTACGCTTTGATCGTTCCCAGGAAGACCAGTAGTAGTTTCGATTCACATCTGGAGGCATTCGGTAAACTGTGGTTCTTCAAAGTGTTGATGACACACAGAAATTGCGTCGTAATTGAATACAAGTCACCATGGGCACTTTCCTCCATGGGAGTAATGTCTCAAACAGTCTACTCCTTTATCGTTCCCTGGAAGACAAGTAGTAGTTTCCGATGCACATCTGGAGGCATTCTGTATTATGTGGACTATCTGAGTGTTGATGAAACGCAGAAATTGCATCGGGATTGAATACAACAGTCACCATGGGCACTTTCTTCCATGCGAGTAATGTCTCAAACAGTCTATCCTTTGATCGTTTCCTCGAAGACCAGTAGTAGTTTCCGATGCACATCTGGAGGCATTCTGTAATCTGTGGACCTTCAAAGGGTTGATGAAAAACAGAAATTGCATCGTGATTGAATACAACAGTCACCATGCGCATTTTCCTCCATGGGAGTAATGCCTCAAACAGTCTACGCTTTGTTCGTTCCCAGGAAGACCAGTAGTAGTTTCCGATGCACATCTGGATTCAATCTGTAATCTGTGGACTATCAGAGTGTTGATGAAACACAGAATATGCATCGTGATTGAATACAACAGTCACCATAGCACTTTCCTCCATGAGAGTAATGTCTCAAACAGTTTACGCCTTTATCGTTCCCTGGAAGACCAGTAGTAGTTTCCGATGCACATCTGGAGGCATTCTGTAATCTGTGGACTATCAGGGTGTTGATGAAACACAGAAATTGCATCGGGAATGAATACAACAGTCACCATGCGCACTTTCCTCCACGGGAGTAATGTCTCAAACAGTCTACGCTTTGATCGTTCCCTGGAAGACCAGTAGTTCTTTCCGATGCACATCAGGTATCATTCTGTAATCTGTGCACTATTAGAGTGTTGATGAAACACAGAAATTGCATCGGGATTGAATACAACAGTCACCATGCGCACTTTCCTCCACTGGAGTAATGTCTCAACAGTCTACGCTTTTATCGTTCCCTGTAAGACCAGTAGTAGTTTCCGATGCACATCTTGTGGCATTCTGTAAGCTGTGGACTACAAGAGTGTTGATGAAACACAGAAATTGCATCGCGATTGAATACAACAGTCACCATTCGCATTTCCTCCATGGGAGTAATGTCTCAAAAAGTCTACGCTTTGATCGTTTCCTGGAAGACCAGTGGTAGTTTCCGATGCACATCTGGAGGCATTCTGTAATCTGTGGACTATCAGAGTGTTGTTGAAACACAGAAATTGCATCGGGATTGCATATAACAGTCACCATCCGCACTTTACTCCATGGGAGTAATGTCTTAAACAGTCTACGCTTTGATCGTTCCCTGGAAGACCAGTAGTAGTTTCGATTCACATATGGAGGCATTCTGTAATCTGTGGACCTTCAAAGTGTTGATGAAACACAGAAATTGCATCGGGATTGAATACAACAGTCACCATGCGCACTTTCCTCCTTTGGAGTAATGTCTCAAAGAGTCTACGCTTTTATCGTTCCCTGGAAGACCAGTAGATGATTCCGATGCACATCTGGAGGCATACTGTAATCTGTGGACCTTTAAAGTGTTGATGAAACACAGAAATTGCATCGGGATTGAATACAACAGTCACCATGCGCACTTTATTCCTTGGGAGTAATGTCTCGAAGAGTCTACGCTTTGATCGTTCGCTGGAAGGCCAGTAGTAGGTTCCGATGCACATCTGGAGGCATTCTGTAAACTGTGGACTATCAGAGTGTTGTTGAAACACAGAAATTGCATCGGGATTGAATACAACAGTCACCATGTGCACTTTCTTCCATGGGAGTAATGTCTCAAACAGTTTACGCTTTGATCGTTCCCTGGAATACCAGTAGTAGTTTCCGATGCACATCAGGAGGCATTCTGTAATCTGTGGACTATCAGAGTGTTGATGAACACAGAAGTTGCATCGGGATTGAATACAACACTTACCATGTGCACTTTCCTCAATGGGAGTAATGTCTCAAAGAGTCTACGCTATTATCGTTCCCTGGAAGACCAGTAGATGATTCAGATGCACATCTGGAGGCATACTGTAATCTGTGGACCTTCAAAGTATTGATGAAACGCAGAAATTGCATCGGGATTGAATACAACAGGCACCATGCGTACATTTCTACATTGGAGTAATGTCTCAAACTGTCATCGCATTGATCGCTCCCTCAACACCAGTAGTGGTTTCCGATGCACATCTGGAGGCATTCTGTAATCTGTGGACTATCCGAGTGCTAATGAAACACAGAAATTGCATCGGGATTGAATACAACATCACCATGACCACTTTTCTCCATGGGAGTAAAGTCTCAAACGGTCTAAGCTTTGATCGTTCCTTGGAAGACCAGTAGTAGTTTCCGATGCACATCTGGAGGTATACTGTAATCTGTGGTCTATCCGGGTGTTGATAAAGGACAGAAATTGCATCGGGATTGAATACAACAGTCACCATGCGCACTTTCCTCCATGCGAGAAATGTCTCAAACAGTCTACGCTTTGATCGTTCCCTGGAAGACCAGTAGTAGTTTCGGATGCACATCTGGAGGCATTCTGTAATCTGTGGACTAACTGAGTGTTGATGAAACACAGAAATTGCATCGGGATTGAATACAACAGTCACCACGCGCACTTTCTTCCATGCGAGTAACGTCTCAAACAGTCTATGCTTTGATCGTTTCCTCGAAGACCAGTAGTAGTTTCCGATACACATCTGGAGGCATTCTGTAATCAGTGGACCTTCAAAGGGTTAATGAAACACAGAAATTGCATCGTGATTGAATACAACAGTCACCATGGCACTTTCCTCCATGAGTGTAATGTCTCAAACAGTCTACGCCTTTATCGTTCCCTGTAAGACCAGTAGTAGTTTCCGATGCACATCTGGAGGCATTCTGTAATCTGTGGACTATCAGAGTGTTGAAGAAACACAGAAATGGCATCGGGATTGAATACAACAGTCACCATGCGCACTTTCCTCCACGGGAGTAATGTCTGAAACAGTCTACGCTTTGATCGTTCCCTGGAAGACCAGTAGTTCTTTCCGATGCACATCTGGTATCATTCTGTAATCTGTGCACTATCAGAGTGTTGATGAAACACAGAAATTGCATCAGGATTGAGTACAACAGTCACCATGCGCACTTTCCTCCACTGGAGTAATGTCTCAACAGTCTACGCTTTGATCGGTCCCTGTAAGACCAGTAGTAGTTTCCGATGCACATCTGGTGGCATTCTGTAAGCTGTGGACTATCAGAGTGTTGCTGAAACACAGAAATTGCATCGGGATTGAATACAACAGTCACCTTTCGCACTTTCCTCAATGGGAGTAATGTCTCAAACAGTCTACGATTTGATCGTCCCCTGGAAGACCAGTTGCAGATTCCGATGCACATCTGGAGGCATTCTGTAATCTGCGGACTATCCGAGTGCTAATGAAACACAGAAATTGCATCGGGATTGAATACAACAGTCACCACCGCACTTTCCTACGTAGGAGTAATGTCTCAAACAGTCTACGCTTTGATCGCTCCCTGGAAGACCAGTAGCAGTTTCATATGCACAACTGGAAGCATTCTGTAATCTGTGGACTATCAGAGTATTGATGAAACACCGAAAGTGCATCGTAATTGAATTCAACAGTCATAATGCGCACTTTCCTCCATGGGAGTAATGTCTGAAACAGTTTACGCTTTGATTTCTCCCTGGAAGACCAGTAGTAGAATCCGATGCACATCTGGTTGCATTCTGTAATCTGTGGACTATCAGAGTGTTGATGATCTCAGAAATTGCTCCGGGATTTAATACAACAGTCACCATGCGGACTTTCCTCCATGGGAGTAATGTCTCAAACAGTCTACGCTTTGATCGTTCCCTGGAAGACCAGTAGTAGTTTCCGATGCACATCTGGAGGCATTCTGTAATCTGTGGACTATCAGAGTGTCGTTGAAACACTTTAATTGCATCGGGATTGAGTACAACAGACACCATGCGCACTTTCCTCCATGGGAGTAACGTCTCAAACAGTCTACGCTTGATCGTTCCCTGGAGGACCAGTTGTAGATTCCGATGCACATCTGGAGGCATTCTGTAATCTGTGGACCTTCAAAGTATTGATGAAACGCAGAAATTGCATCGGGATTGAATACAACAGGCACCATGCGTACATTTCTACATTGGAGTAATGTCTCAAACTGTCATCGCATTGATCGCTCCCTCAACACCAGTAGTGGTTTCCGATGCACATCTGGAGGCATTCTGTAATCTGTGGACTATCCGAGTGCTAATGAAACACAGAAATTGCATCGGGATTGAATACAACATCACCATGACCACTTTTCTCCATGGGAGTAAAGTCTCAAACGGTCTAAGCTTTGATCGTTCCTTGGAAGACCAGTAATAGTTTCCGATGCACATCTGGAGGTATACTGTAATCTGTGGTCTATCCGGGTGTTGATAAAGGACAGAAATTGCATCGGGATTGAATACAACAGTCACCATGCGCACTTTCCTCCATGCGAGAAATGTCTCAAACAGTCTACGCTTTGATCGTTCCCTGGAAGACCAGTAGTAGTTTCGGATGCACATCTGGAGGCATTCTGTAATCTGTGGACTAACTGAGTGTTGATGAAACACAGAAATTGCATCGGGATTGAATACAACAGTCACCATGCGCACTTTCTTCCATGCGAGTAACGTCTCAAACAGTCTATGATTTGATCGTTTCCTCGAAGACCAGTAGTAGTTTCCGATACACATCTGGAGGCATTCTGTAATCAGTGGACCTTCAAAGGGTTAATGAAACACAGAAATTGCATCGTGATTGAATACAACAGTCACCATGGCACTTTCCTCCATGAGTGTAATGTCTCAAACAGTCTACGCCTTTATCGTTCCCTGGAAGACCAGTAGTAGTTTCCGATGCACATCTGGAGGCATTCTGTAATCTGTGGACTATCAGAGTGTTGATGAAACACAGAAATTGCATCGGAATTGAATACAACAGTCACCATGCGCACTTTCCTCCACTGGAGTAATGTCTCAACAGTCTACGCTTTGATCGGTCCCTGTAAGACCAGTAGTAGTTTCCGATGCACATCTGGTGGCATTCTGTAAGCTGTGGACTATCAGAGTGTTGCTGAAACACAGAAATTGCATCGGGATTGAATACAACAGTCACCATTCGCACTTTCCTCAATGGGAGTAATGTCTCAAACAGTCTACGATTTGATCGTCCCCTGGAAGACCAGTTGCAGATTCCGATGCACATCTGGAGGCATTCTGTAATCTGCGGACTATCCGAGTGCTAATGAAACACAGAAATTGCATCGGGATTGAATGCAACAGGCACCATGCGTACATTTCTACATTGGAGTAATGTCTCAAACTGTCATCGCATTGATCGCTCCCTCTAGACCAGTAGTGGTTTCCGATGCACATCTGGAGGCATTCTGTAATCTGCGGACTATCCGAGTGCTAATGAAACACAGAAATTGCTTCGGGATTGAATACAACATCACCATGACCACTTTCCTCCATGGGAGTAATGTCTCAAACAGTCTAAGCTTTGATCGTTCCTTCTATCAGAGTGTTGTTGAAACACACAAATTGCATCGGGAATGAATACAACAGTCATCATGAGCACTTTCCTCCATGGAAGTAACGTCTCAAACAGTCTACGCTTTGATCGTTCCCTGGAAGACCAGTAGTAGTTTCCGATGCACATCTGGTGGCATTCTGTAATCTGTGGACTATCAGAGTGTTGTTGAAACACAGAAATTGCATCGGGATTGAATATAACAGTCACCATCCGCACTTTACTCCACAGGAGTAATGTCTTAAACAGTCTACGCTTTGATCGTTCCCTGGAAGACCAGTAGTAGTATCGATTCACATATGGAGGCATTCTGTAATCTGTGGACCTTCAAAGTGTTGTTGAAACACAGAAATTGCATCGGGATTGAATACAACAGTCACCATGCGCACTTTCCTCCTTGGGAGTAATGTCTCGTAGAGTCTACGCTTTGATCGTTCGCTGGAAGGCCAGTAGTAGATTCCGATGCACATCTGGGGGCATTCTGTAATCTGTGGATTATCAGAGTGTGGTTGAAACACAGAAATTGCATCGGGATTGAATACAACAGTCACCATGTGCACTTTCTTCCATGGGAGTAATGTCTCAAACAGTTTACGATTTGATCGTTCCCTGGAAGACCAGTAGTAGTTTCCGATGCACATCTGGAGGCATTCTGTAACCTGTGGACTATCAGAGTGTTGATGAAACACATATATTGCATCGGGATTGAATACAACAGTCACCATGCGCACTTTCCTCAATGGGGGTAATGTCTCAAACAGTCTACGATTTGATCGTTCCCTGGAAGACCAGTTGCAGATTCCGATGCACATCTGGAGGCATTCTGTAATCTGCGGACTATCCGAGTGCTAATGAAACACAGAAATTGCATCGGGATTGAATACAACTGTCACCATGCGCACTTTCCTCCATGGGAGTAATGTCTCAAACAGTCTACGCTTTGATCGTTCCCTGGAAGACCAGTAGTTCTTTCCGATGCACATCTGGTATCATTCTGTAATCTGTGCACTATTGGAGTGTTGATGAAACACAGAAATTGCATCGGGATTGAATACAACAGTCACCATGCGCACTTTCCTCAACTGGAGTAATATCTCAACAGTCTACGCTTTGATCGTTCCCTGTAAGACCAGTAGTAGTTTCCGATCCACATCTGGTGGCATTCTGTAAGCTGTGGACTATTAGAGTGTTGATGAAACACAGAAATTGCATCGGGATTGAATACAACAGTCACCATTCGCATTTTCCTAAATGGGAGTAATGTCTCAAAAAGTCTACGCTTTGATCGTTCCCTGGAAGACCAGTGGTAGTTTCCGATGCACATCTGGAGGCATTCTGTAATCTGTGGACCTTCAAAGTGTTGATGAAACACAGAAATTGCATCGGGATAGAATACAACAGGCACCATGCGTACATTTCTCCATTGGAGTAATGTCTCAAACTGTCATCGCTTTGATCGTTCCCTTTAAGACCAGTGATAGTTTCCGATGCACATCTGGAGGCATTCTTTAATCTGTGGACTATCCGAGTGCTAATGAAACAAAGAAATTGCAGCGTAATTGAATACAACAGTCACCATGACCACTTTCCGCCATGGGAGTAATGTCTCAAACAGTCTACGCTTTGATCGTTCCCTGGAATACCAGCAGTAGTTTCCGATGCACATCTGGAGGCATTCTGTAATCTGTTTACTATCAGAGTGTTGATGACACAGAAATTGCATCGGGATTGAATACAACAGTCACCATGCGGACTTTCCTCCATGGGAGTAATGTCTCAAACAGTCTACGCTTTGATTGTTCCCTGGAAGACCAGTAGTAGTTTCCGATGCACATCTGGAGGAATTCTGTAATCTGTGGACTATCAGAGTGTTGATGAAACACAGAAATTGCATCGGGATTGAATACAACAGTCACCATGCGCACATTCCGCCATTGGAGTAATGTCTCAAACAGTCTACGCTTTGATCGTTCCCTGGAACACCAGTAGTAGTTTCCGATGCACATCTGGAGGTATACTGTAATCTTTGGTCTATCCGGGTGTTGATAAAAGATAGAAATTGCATCGGGATTGAATACAACAGTCACCATGCGCACTTCCCTCCATGCGAGAAATGTCTCAAACAGTCTACGCTTTGATCGTTCCCAGGAAGCCCAGTAGTAGTTTCGATTCACATCTGGAGGCATTCGATAAACTGTGGTTCTTCAAAGTGTTGATGACACTCAGAAATTGCGTCGTAATTGAATACAAGTCACCATGGGCACTTTCCTCCATGGGAGTAATGTCTCAAACAGTCTACTCCTTTATCGTTCCCTGGAAGACAAGTAGTAGTTTCCGATGCACATCTGGAGGCATTCTGTAATATGTGGACTATCTGAGTGTTGATGAAACGCAGAAATTGCATCGGGATTGAATACAACAGTCACCATGCGCACTTTCTTCCATGCGAGTAATGTCTCAAACAGTCTATCCTTTGATCGTTTCCTCGAAGACCAGTAGTAGTTTCCGATGCACATCTGGATTCAATCTGTAATCTGTGGACTATCAGAGTGTTGATGAAACACAGAATATGCATCGTGATTGAATACAACAGTCACCATAGCACTTTCCTCCATGAGAGTAATGTCTCAAACAGTTTACGCCTTTATCGTTCCCTGGAAGACCAGTAGTAGTTTCCGATGCATATCAGGAGGCATTCTGTAATCTGTGGACTATCAGGGTGTTGATGAAACACAGAAATTGCATCGGGATTGAATACAACAGTCACCATGCGCACTTTCCTCCACGGGAGTAATGTCTCAAACAGTCTACGCTTTGATTGTTCCCTGGAAGACCAGTAGTTCTTTCCGATGCACATCAGGTATCATCTGTAATCTGTGCACTATTAGAGTGTTGATGAAACACAGAAATTGCATCGGGATTGAATACAACAGTCACCATGCGCACTTTCCTCCACTGGAGTAATGTCTCAACAGTCTACGCTTTTATCGTTCCCTGTAAGACCAGTAGTAGTTTCCGATGCACATCTGGTGGCATTCTGTAAGCTGTGGACTATCAGAGTGTTGATGTAACACAGAAATTGCATCGGGATTGAATACAACAGTCACCATTCGCATTTTCCTCCATGGGATTAATGTCTCAAAAAGTCTACGCTTTGATCGTTTCCTGGAAGACCAGTGGTAGTTTCCGATGCACATCTGGAGGCATTCTGTAATCTGTGGACTATCAGAGTGTTGTTGAAACACAGAAATTGCATCGGGATTGAATACAACAGTCACCATGCGCACTTCCCTCCATGGGAGTAATGTCTTAAACAGTCTACGCTTTGATCGTTCCCTGGAAGACCAGTAGTAGTTTCGATTCACATATGGAGGCATTCTGTAATCTGTGGACATTCAAAGTGTTGATGAAACACAGAAATTGCATCGGGATTGAATACAACAGTCACCATGCGCACTTTCCTCCTTGGGAGTAATGTCTCAAAGAGTCTACGCTTTTATCGTTCCCTGGAAGACCAGTAGATGATTCCGATGCACATCTGGAGGCATACTGTAATCTGTGGACCTTTAAAGTGTTGATGAAACACAGAAACTGCATCGGGATTGAATACAACAGTCACCATGCGCACTTTATTCCTTGGGAGTAATGTCTCGAAGAGTCTACGCTTTGATCGTTCGCTGGAAGGCCAGTAGTAGATTCCGATGCACATCTGGAGGCATTCTGTAAACTGTGGACTATCAGAGTGTTGTTGAAACACAGAAATTGCATCGGGATTGAATACAACAGTCACCATGTGCACTTTCTTCCATGGGAGTAATGTCTCAAACAGTTTCCGCTTTGATCGTTCCCTGGAATACCAGTAGTAGTTTCCGATGCACATCAGGAGGCATTCTGTAATCTGTATACTATCAGAGTGTTGATGAACACAGAAGTTGCATCGGGATTGAATACAACAGTTACCATGCGCACTTTCCCCAATGGGAGTAATGCCTCAAACAGTCTACGCTTTGATCGCTCCCTGGAAGACCAGTAGTAGTTTCCGATGCACATCTGGAGGCATTCTGTATTCTGTGGACTATCAGAGTGTTGATGAAACACAGAAATTGCATCGGGATTGAATACAACAGTCACCATGCGCACTTTCCTCCTTGGGAGTAATGTCTCGTAGAGTCTACGCTTTGATCGTTCGCTGGAAGGCCAGTAGTAGATTCCGATGCACATCTGGGGGCATTCTGTAATCTGTGGATTATCAGAGTGTGGTTGAAACACAGAAATTGCATCGGGATTGAATACAACAGTCACCATGTGCACTTTCTTCCATGGGAGTAATGTCTCAAACAGTTTACGATTTGATCGTTCCCTGGAAGACCAGTAGTAGTTTCCGATGCACATCTGGAGGCATTCTGTAACCTGTGGACTATCAGAGTGTTGATGAAACACATATATTGCATCGGGATTGAATACAACAGTCACCATGCGCACTTTCCTACATAGGAGTAATGTCTCAAACAGTCTACGCTTTGATCGTTCCCTGGAAGACCAGTTGTAGTTTATGATGCACATCTGGAGGCATTCTGTAGTCTGTTGACTATCAGAGTGTTGTTGAAACACAGAAATTGCCTCGGGATTGAATACAACAGTCACCATGCTCGCTTTCATCCATAGGAGTAATGTCTCAAAAAGTCTACGATTTGATCGTTCCCTGGAAGACCAGTAGTAGTTTCCGATGCACATCTGGAGGCATTCTGTAATCTGTGGACTATCAGAGTGTCGTTGAAACACTTTAATTGCATCGGGATTGAATACAACAGACACCATGCGCACTTTCCTCAATGGGAGTAATGTCTCAAACAGTCTACGATTTGATCGTTCCCTGGAAGACCAGTTGCAGAGTCCGATGCACATCTGGAGGCATTCTGTAATCTGCGGACTATCCGAGTGCTAATGAAACACTGAAATTGCATCGGGATTGAATACAACAGTCACCATGCGCACTTTCCTCCATGGGAGTAATGTCTCAAACAGTCTACGCTTTGATCGTTCCCTGGAAGACCAGTAGTTCTTTCCGATGCACATCTGGTATCATTCTGTAATCTGTGCACTATTAGAGTGTTGATGAAACACAGAAATAGCATCGGGAATGAATACAACAGTCACCATGCGCACTTTCCTCCACTGGAGTAATATCTCAACAGTCTACGCTTTGATCGTTCCCTGTAAGACCAGTAGTAGTTTCCGATCCACATCTGGTGGCATTCTGTAAGCTGTGGACCATTAGAGTGTTGATGAAACACAGAAATTGCATCGGGATTGAATACATCAGTCACCATTCGCATTTTCCTAAATGGGAGTAATGTCTCAAAAAGTCTACGCTTTGATCGTTCCCTGAAAGACCAGTGGTAGTTTCCGATGCACATCTGGAGGCATTCTGTAATCTGTGGACCTTCAAAGTGTTGATGAAACACAGAAATTGCATCGGGATTGAATACAACAGGCACCATGCGTACATTTCTCCATTGGAGTAATGTCTCAAACTGTCATCGCTTTGATCGTTCCCTTTAAGACCAGTAGTAGTTTCCGATGCACATCTGGAGGCATTCTTTAATCTGTGGACTATCCGAGTGCTAATGAAACAAAGAAATTGCAGCGTAATTGAATACAACAGTCACCATGACCACTTTCCGCCATGGGAGTAATGTCTCAAACAGTCTACGCTTTGATCGTTCCCTGGAATACCAGCAGTAGTTTCCGATGCACATCTGGAGGCATTCTGTAATCTGTTTACTATCAGAGTGTTGATGACACAGAAATTGCATCGGGATTGAATACAACAGTCACCATGCGGACTTTCCTCCATGGGAGTAATGTCTCAAACAGTCTACGCTTTGATTGTTCCCTGGAAGACCAGTAGTAGTTTCCGATGCACATCTGGAGGAATTCTGTAATCTGTGGACTATCAGAGTGTTGATGAAACACAGAAATTGCATCGGGATTGAATACAACAGTCACCATGCGCACATTCCGCCATTGGAGTAATGTCTCAAACAGTCTACGCTTTGATCGTTCCCTGGAACACCAGTAGTAGTTTCCGATGCACATCTGGAGGTATACTGTAATCTTTGGTCTATCCGGGTGTTGATAAAAGATAGAAATTGCATCGGGATTGAATACAACAGTCACCATGCGCACTTCCCTCCATGCGAGAAATGTCTCAAACAGTCTACGCTTTGATCGTTCCCAGGAAGACCAGTAGTAGTTTCGATTCACATCTGGAGGCATTCGATAAACTGTGGTTCTTCAAAGTGTTGATGACACACAGAAATTGCGTCGTAATTGAATACAAGTCACCATGGGCACTTTCCTCCATGGGAGTAATGTCTCAAACAGTCTACTCCTTTATCGTTCCCTGGAAGACAAGTAGTAGTTTCCGATGCATATCTGGAGGCATTCTGTAATATGTGGACTATCTGAGTGTTGATGAAACGCAGAAATTGCATCGGGATTGAATACAACAGTCACCATGCGCACTTTCTTCCATGCGAGTAATGTCTCAAACAGTCTATCCTTTGATCGTTTCCTCGAAGACCAGTAGTAGTTTCCGATGCACATCTGGAGGCATTCTGTAATCTGTGGACCTTCAAAGGGTTGATGAAAAACAGAAATTGCATCGTGATTGAATACAACAGTCACCATGCGCATTTTCCTCCATGGGAGTAATGCCTCAAACTGTCTACGCTTTGTTCGTTCCCAGGAAGACCAGTAGTAGTTTCCGATGCACATCTGGATTCAATCTGTAATCTGTGGACTATCAGAGTGTTGATGAAACACAGAATATGCATCGTGATTGAATACAACAGTCACCATAGCACTTTCCTCCATGAGAGTAATGTCTCAAACAGTTTACGCCTTTATCGTTCCCTGGAAGACCAGTAGTAGTTTCCGATGCACATCTGGAGGCATTCTGTAATCTGTGGACTATCAGGGTGTTGATGAAACACAGAAATTGCATCGGGATTGAATACAACAGTAACCATGCGCACTTTCCTCCACGGGAGTAATGTCTCAAACAGTCTACGCTTTGATTGTTCCCTGGAAGACCAGTAGTTCTTTCCGATGCACATCAGGTATCATCTGTAATCTGTGCACTATTAGAGTGTTGATGAAACACAGAAATTGCATCGGTATTGAATACAACAGTCACCATGCGCACTTTCCTCCACTGGAGTAATGTCTCAACAGTCTACGCTTTTATCGTTCCCTATAAGACCGGTAGTAGTTTCCGATGCACATCTGGTGGCATTCTGTAAGCTGTGGACTATCAGAGTGTTGATGTAACACAGAAATTGCATCGGGATTGAATACAACAGTCACCATTCGCATTTTCCTCCATGGGAGTAATGTCTCAAAAAGTCTACGCTTTGATCGTTTCCTGGAAGACCAGTGGTAGTTTCCGATGCACATCTGGAGGCATTCTGTAATCTGTGGACTATCAGAGTGTTGTTGAAACACAGAAATTGCATCGGGATTGCATATAACAGTCACCATCCGCACTTTACTCCATGGGAGTAATGTCTTAAACAGTCTACGCTTTGATCGTTCCCTGGAAGACCAGTAGTAGTTTCGATTCACATATGGAGGCATTCTGTAATCTGTGGACCTTCAAAGTGTTGATGAAACACAGAAATTGCATCGGGATTGAATACAACAGTCACCATGCGCACTTTCCTCCTTTGGAGTAATGTCTCAAAGAGTCTACGCTTTTATCGTTCCCTGGAAGACCAGTAGATGATTCCGATGCACATCTGGAGGCATACTGTAATCTGTGGACCTTTAAAGTGTTGATGAAACACAGAAATTGCATCGGGATTGAATACAACAGTCACCATGCGCACTTTATTCCTTGGGAGTAATGTCCCGAAGAGTCTACGCTTTGATCGTTCGCTGGAAGGCCAGTAGTAGATTCCGATGCACATCTGGAGGCATTCTGTAAACTGTGGACTATCAGAGTGTTGTTGAAACACAGAAATTGCATCGGGATTGAATACAACAGTCACCATGTGCACTTTCTTCCATGGGAGTAATGTCTCAAACAGTTTACGCTTTGATCGTTCCCTGGAATACCAGTAGTAGTTTCCGATGCACATCAGGAGGCATTCTGTAATCTGTGGACTATCAGAGTGTTGATGAACACAGAAGTTGCATCGGGATTGAATACAACAGTTACCATGCGCACTTTCCCCAATGGGAGTAATGCCTCAAACAGTCTACGCTTTGATCGCTCCCTGGAAGACCAGTAGTAGTTTCCGATGCACATCTAGATTCATTCTGTAATCTGTGGACTATCAGAGTGTTGATGAAACACAGAAATTGCATCGGGATTGAATACAACAGTCACCATGCGCATTTTCCTCCGTGGGAGTAATGTCTCAACAGTCTACGCTTTGATCGTTCCCTGGAAGACCAGTAGTAGTTTCCGATGCACATCTGGAGGCATTCTGTTATCTGTTTACTATCAGAGTGTTGTTGAAACACAGAAATAGCCTCGGGATTGAATACAACAGTCACCATTCGGACTTTTCTCCATGGGAGCAAAGTTTCAAACAGTCTACGCTTTGATCGTTCCCTGGAAGACCAGTAGTAGTTTCCGATGCACATCTGGAGGCATTCTGTAATCTGTGGACTATCAGAGTGTTGTTGAAACACTGAAATTGCATCGGGATTGAATACAACAGTCACCATGCGCACTTTCATCCATGGGAGTAATGTCTCAAAGAGTCTACGCTTTGATCGTTCACTGGAAGACCAGTAGCAGTTTCCGATGAACGTCAGGATTCATTCTGTAATTTGTGGACTATCAGAGTGTTGATGAAACACAGAAATTGCATCGGGATTGAATACAACAGTCACCACTGCACTTTCCTACGTAGGAGTAATGTCTCAAACAGTCTACGCTTTGATCGCTCCCTGGAAGACCAGTAGCAGTTTCATATGCACAACTGGAAGCATTCTGTAATCTGTGGACTATCAGAGTATTGATGAAACACCGAAATTGCATCGTAATTGAATTCAACAGTCATAATGCGCACTTTCCTCCATGGGAGTAATGTCTGAAACAGTTTACGCTTTGATCTCTCCCTGGAAGACCAGTAGTAGAATCCGATGCACATCTGGTTGCATTCTGTAATCTGTGGACTATCAGAGTGTTGATGATCTCAGAAATTGCTCCGGGATTTAATACAACAGTCACCATGCGGACTTTCCTCCATGGGAGTAATGTCTCAAACAGTCTACGCTTTGATCGTTCCCTGGAAGACCAGTAGTAGTTTCCGATGCACATATGGAGGCATTCTGTAATCTGTGGACTATCAGAGTGTCGTTGAAACACTTTAATTGCATCGGGATTGAATACAACAGACACCATGCGCACTTTCCTCCATGGGAGTAACGTCTCAAACAGTCTACGCTTGATCGTTCCCTGGAGGACCAGTTGTAGATTCCGATGCACATCTGGAGGCATTCTGTAATCTGTGGACCTTCAAAGTATTGATGAAACGCAGAAATTGCATCGGGATTGAATACAACAGGCACCATGCGTACATTTCTACATTGGAGTAATGTCTCAAACTGTCATCGCATTGATCGCTCCCTCAACACCAGTAGTGGTTTCCGATGCACATCTGGAGGCATTCTGTAATCTGTGGACTATCCGAGTGCTAATGAAACACAGAAATTGCATCGGGATTGAATACAACATCACCATGACCACTTTTCTCCATGGGAGTAAAGTCTCAAACGGTCTAGGCTTTGATCGTTCCTTGGAAGACCAGTAGTAGTTTCCGATGCACATCTGGAGGTATACTGTAATCTGTGGTCTATCCGGGTGTTGATAAAAGACAGATATTGCATCGGGATTGAATACAACAGTCACCATGCGCACTTTCCTTCATGCGAGAAATGTCTCAAACAGTCTACGCTTTGATCGTTCCCTGGAAGACCAGTAGTAGTTCCGGATGCACATCTGGAGGCATTCTGTAATCTGTGGACTAACTGAGTGTTGATGAAACACAGAAATTGCATCGGGATTGAATACAACAGTCACCATGCGCACTTTCTTCCATGCGAGTAATGTCTCAAACAGTCTATTCTTTGATCGTTTCCTCGAAGACCAGTAGTAGTTTCCGATGCACATCTGGAGGCATTCTGTAATCAGTGGACCTTCAAAGGGTTAATGAAACACAGAAATTGCATCGTGATTGAATACAACAGTCACCATGGCACTTTCCTCAATGAGTGTAATGTCTCAAACAGTCTACGCCTTTATCGTTCCCTGGAAGACCAGTAGTAGTTTCCGATGCACATCTGGAGGCATTCTGTAATCTGTGGACTATCAGAGTGTTGATGAAACACAGAAATTGCATCGGGATTGAATACAACAGACACCATGCGCACTTCCCTCCACGGGAGTAATGTCTCAAACAGTCTACGCTTTGATCGTTCCTTGGAAGACCAGTAGTTCTTTCCGATGCACATCTGGTATCATTATGTAATCTGTGCACTATCAGAGTGTTGATGAAACACAGAAATTGCATCGGGATTGAATACAACAGTCACCATGCGCACTTTCCTCCACTGGAGTAAGGTCTCAACAGTCTACGCTTTGATCGGTCCCTGTAAGACCAGTAGTAGTTTCCGATGCACATCTGGTGGCATTCTGTAAGCTGTGGACAATCAGAGTGTTGCTGAAACACAGAAATTGCATCGGGATTGAATACAACAGTCACCATTCGCATTTTCCTCCATGGGAGTAATGTCTCAAACAGTCTACTCTTTGATCGTTCGCTGGAAGGCCAGTAGTAGATTCCGATGCACATCTGGAGGCATTCTGTAATCTGTGGACTATGAGACTGTTGATGAACACAGAAGTTGCATCGGTATTGAATACAACAATTACCTTGCGCACTTTCCCCAATGGGAGTAATGCCTCATACAGTCTACGCTTTAATCACTCCCTGGAAGACCAGTAGTAGTTTCCAATGCACATCTGGAGGCATTCTGTAATCTGTGGACTATCAGAGTGTCGTTGAAACACTTTAATTGCATCGGGATTGAATACAACAGTCACCATGCGAACTTTCCTCCATGGGAGTAATGTGTGAAACAGTCTACGCTTTGATCGTTCCCTGGAAGACCAGTAGTAGTTTCCGATGCACATCTGGAGGCATTCTGTTATCTGTTTACTATCAGAGTGTTGTTGAAACACAGAAATTGCCTCGGGATTGAATACAACAGTCACCATTCGGACTTTTCTCCATGGGAGTAAAGTTTCAAACAGTCTACGCTTTGAACGTTCCCTGGAAGACCAGTAGTAATTTCGATTCACATATGGAGGCATTCTGTAATCTGTGGACCTTCAAAGTGTTGATGAAACACAGAAATTGCATCGGGATTGAATACAACAGTCACCATGCGCACTTTCCTCCTTGGGAGTAATGTCTCGAAGAGTCTACACTTTGATCGTTCGCTGGAAGGCCAGTAGTAGATTCCGATGCACATCTGGGGGCATTCTGTAATCTGTGGATTATCAGAGTGTGGTTGAAACACAGAAATTGCATCGGGATTGAATACAACAGTCACCATGTGCACTTTCTTCCATGGGAGTAATGTCTCAAACAGTTTACGATTTGATCGTTCCCTGGAAGACCAGTAGTAGTTTCCGATGCACATCTGGAGGCATTCTGTAACCTATGGACTATCAGAGTGTTGATGAAACACATATATTGCATCGGGATTGAATACAACAGTCACCATGCGCACTTTCCTACATAGGAGTAATGTCTCAAACAGTCTACGCTTTGATCGTTCCCTGGAAGACCAGTTGTAGTTTCCGATGCACATCTGGAGGCATTCTGTAGTGTGTTGACTATCAGAGTGTTGTTGAAACACAGAAATTGCCTCGGGATTGAATACAACAGTCACCATGCTCGCTTTCATCCATAGGAGTAATGTCTCAAAAAGTCTACGCTTTGATCGTTCCCTGGAAGACAAGTAGTAGTTTCCGATGCACATCTGGAGGCATTCTGTAATATGTGGACTATCTGAGTATTGATGAAACGCAGAAATTGCATCGGGATTGAATACAACAGTCACCATGCGCACTTTCTTCCATGCGAGTAATGTCTCAAACAGTCTATCCTTTGATCGTTTCCTCGAAGACCAGTAGTAGTTTCCGATGCACATCTGGAGGCATTCTGTAATCTGTGGACCTTTAAAGGGTTGATGAAAAACAGAAATTGCATCGTGATTGAATACAACAGTCACCATGCGCATTTTCCTCCATGGGAGTAATGCCTCAAACACTCTACGCTTTGTTCGTTCCCAGGAAGACCAGTAGTAGTTTCCGATGCTAATCTGGATTCAATCTGTAATCTGTGGACTATCAGAGTGTTGATGAAACACAGAATATGCATCGTGATTGAATACAACAGTCACCATAGCACTTTCCTCCATGAGAGTAATGTCTCAAACAGTTTACGCCTTTATCGTTCCCTGGAAGACCAGTAGTAGTTTCCGATGCACATCTGGAGGCATTCTGTAATCTGTGGACTATCAGGGTCTTGATGAAACACAGAAATTGCATCGGGATTGAATACAACAGTCACCATGCGCACTTTCCTCCACGGGAGTAATGTCTCAAACAGTCTACGCTTTGATTGTTCCCTGGAAGACCAGTAGTTCTTTCCGATGCACATCAGGTATCATTCTGTAATCTGTGCACTATTAGAGTGTTGATGAAACACAGAAATTGCATCGGGATTGAATACAACAGTCACCATGCGCACTTTCCTCCACTGGAGTAATGTCTCAACAGTCTACGCTTTTATCGTTCCCTGTAAGACCAGTAGTAGTTTCCGATGCACATCTGGTGGCATTCTGTAAGCTGTGGACTATCAGAGTGTTGATGAAACACAGAAATTGCATCGGGATTGAATACAACAGTCACCATTCGCATTTTCCTCCATGGGAGTAATGTCTCAAAAAGTCTACGCTTTGATCGTTTCCTGGAAGACCAGTGGTAGTTTCCGATGCACATCTGGAGGCATTCTGTAATCTGTGGACTATCAGAGTGTTGTTGAAACACAGAAATTGCATCGGGATTGCATACAACAGTCACCATGCGCACTTTCCTCCTTGGGAGTAATGTCTCAAAGAGTCTACGCTTTTATCGTTCCCTGGAAGACCAGTAGATGATTCCGATGCACATCTGGAGGCATACTGTAATCTGTGGACCTTTAAAGTGTTGATGAAACACAGAAATTGCATCGGGATTGAATACAACAGTCACCATGCGCACTTTATTCCTTGGGAGTAATGTCTCGAAGAGTCTACGCTTTGATCGTTCGCTGGAAGGCCAGTAGTAGATTCCGATGCACATCTGGAGGCATTCTGTAAACTGTGGACTATCAGAGTGTTGTTGAAACACAGAAATTTCATCGGGATTGAATACAACAGTCACCATGTGCACTTTCTTCCATGGGAGTAATGTCTCAAACAGTTTACGCTTTGATCGTTCCCTGGAATACCAGTAGTAGTTTCCGATGCACATCAGGAGGCATTCTGTAATCTGTGGACTATCAGAGTGTTGATGAACACAGAAGTTGCATCGGGATTGAATACAACAGTTACCATGCGCACTTTCCCCAATGGGAGTAATGCCTCAAACAGTCTACGCTTTGATCGCTCCCTGGAAGACCAGTAGTAGTTTCCGATGCACATCTGGAGGCATTCTGTAATCTGTGGACTATCAGTGTGTTGATGAAACACAGATATTGCATCGGGATTGAATACAACAGTCACTATGCGCATTTTCCTCCGTGGGAGTAATGTCTCAACAGTCTACGCTTTGATCGTTCCCTGGAAGACCAGTAGTAGTTTCCGATGCGCATCTGGAGGCATTCTGTTATCTGTTTACTATCAGAGTGTTGTTGAAACACAGAAATAGCCTCGGGATTGAATACAACAGTCACCATTCGGACTTTTCTCCATGGGAGCAATGTTTCAAACAGTCTACGCTTTGATCGTTCCCTGGAAGACCAGTAGTAGTTTCCGATGCACATCTGGAGGCATTCTGTAATCTGTGGACTATCAGAGTGTCGTTGAAACACATTAATTGCATCGGGATTGAATACAACAGACACCATGCGCACTTTCCTCCATGGGAGTAACGTCTCAAACAGTCTACGCTTGATCGTTCCCTGGAGGACCAGTTGTAGATTCCGATGCACATCTGGAGGCATTCTGTAATCTGTGGACCTTCAAAGTATTGATGAAACGCAGAAATTGCATCGGGATTGAATACAACAGGCACCATGCGTACATTTCTACATTGGAGTAATGTCTCAAACTGTCATCGCATTGATCGCTCCCTCAACACCAGTAGTGGTTTCCGATGCACATCTCGAGGCATTCTGTAATCTGTGGACTATCCGAGTGCTAATGAAACACAGAAATTGCATCGGGATTGAATACAACATCACCATGACCACTTTTCTCCATGGGAGTAAAGTCTCAAACGGTCTAAGCTTTGATCGTTCCTTGGAAGACCAGTAGTAGTTTCCGATGCACATCTGGAGGTATACTGTAATCTGTGGTCTATCCGGGTGTTGATAAAAGACAGAATTTGCATCGGGTTTGAATACAACAGTCACCATGCGCACTTTCCTCCATGCGAGAAATGTCTCAAACAGTCTACGCTTTGATCGTTCCCTGGAAGACCAGTAGTAGTTTCGGATGCACATCTGGAGGCATTCTGTAATCTGTGGACTAATTGAGTGTTGATGAAACACAGAAATTGCATCGGGATTGAATACAACAGTCACCATGCGCACTTTCTTCCAATGCGAGTAATGTCTCAAACAGTCTATGCTTTGATTGTTTCCTCGAAGACCAGTAGTAGTTTCCGATGCACATCTGGAGGCATTCTGTAATCAGTGGACCTTCAAAGGGTTAATGAAACACAGAAATTGCATCGTGATTGAATACAACAGTCACCATACGCACTTTCCTCCTTGGGAGTAATGTCTCAAAGAGTCTACGCTTTGATCGTTCGCTAGAAGGCCAGTAGTAGATTCCGATGCACATCTGGAGGCATTCTGTAATCTGTGGACTATCAGAGTGTTGTTGAAACACAGAAATTGCATCGGGATTGAATACAACAGTCACCATGAGCACTTTCCTCCATGGGAATAATGTCTCAAACAGTCTACTCTTTGATCGTTCCCTAGAAGACCAGTAGATGATTCCGATGCACATCTGGAGGCATACTGTAATCTGTGGACCTTCAAAGTGTTGATGAAACACAGAAATTGCATCGGGATTGAATACAACAGTCACCATGCGCACTTTCCTCCTTGGGAGTAATGTCTCGAAGAGTCTACGCTTTGATCGTTCGCTGGAAGGCCAGTAGTAGATTCCGATGCACATCTGGAGGCATTCTGTAATCTGTGGACTATGAGACTGTTGATGAACACAGAAGTTGCATCGGGATTGAATACAACAATTACCATGCGCAGTTTCCCCAATGGGAGTAATGCCTCATACAGTCTACGCTTTGATCACTCCCTGGAAGACCAGTAGTAGTTTCCAATGCACATCTGGAGGCATTCTGTAATCTGTGGACCATCAGAGTGTCGTTGAAACACTTTAATTGCATCGGGATTGAATACAACAGTCACCATGCGAACTTTCCTCCATGGGAGTAATGTGTGAAACAGTCTACGCTTTGATCGTTCCCTGGAAGACCAGTAGTAGTTTCCGATGCTCATCTGGAGGCATTCTGTTATCTGTTTACTATCAGAGTGTTGTTGAAACACAGAAATTGCCTCGGGATTGAATACAACAGTCACCATTCGGACTTTTCTCCATGGGAGTAAAGTTTCAAACAGTCTACGCTTTGAACGTTCCCTGGAAGACCAGTAGTAGTTTCGATTCACATATGGAGGCATTCTGTAATCTGTGGACCTTCAAAGTGTTGATGAAACACAGAAATTGCATCGGGATTGAATACAACAGTCACCATGCGCACTTTCCTCCTTGGGAGTAATGTCTCGAAGAGTCTACGCTTTGATCGTTCGCTGGAAGGCCAGTAGTAGATTCCGATGCACATCTGGGGGCATTCTGTAATCTGTGGATTATCAGAGTGTGGTTGAAACACAGAAATTGCATCGGGATTGAATACAACAGTCACCATGTGCACTTTCTTCCATGGGAGTAATGTCTCAAACAGTTTACGATTTGATCGTTCCCTGGAAGACCAGTAGTAGTTTCCGATGCACATCTGGAGGCATTCTGGAACCTGTGGACTATCAGAGTGTTGATGAAACACATATATTGCATCGGGATTGAATACAACAGTCACCATGCGCACTTTCCTACATAGGAGTAATGTCTCAAACAGTCTACGCTTTGATCGTTCCCTGGAAGACCAGTTAAAGTTTCCGATGCACATCTGGAGGCATTCTGTAGTCTGTTGACTATCAGAGTGTTGTTGAAACACAGAAATTGCCTCGGGATTGAATACAACAGTCACCATGCTCGCTTTCATCCATAGGAGTAATGTCTCAAAAAGTCTACGCTTTGATCGTTCCCTGGAAGACCAGTAGTAGTTTCCGATGCACATCTGGAGGCATTCTGTAATCTGTGGACTATCAGAGTGTCGTTGAAACACTTTAATTGCATCGGGATTGAATACAAAAGACACCATGCGCACATTCCTCCTTGGGAGTAATGTCTCAAACAGTCTACGATTTGATCGTTCCCTGGAAGACCAGTTGCAGATTCCGATGCACATCTGGAGGCATTCTGTAATCTGCGGACTATCCGAGTGCTAATGAAACACAGAAATTGCATCGGGATTGAATACAACATCACCATGACCACTTTCCTCCATGGGAGTAATGTCTCAAACAGTCTACGCTTTGATCGTTCCCTGGAATACCAGTAGTAGTTTCCGATGGACATCTGGTGGCAATCTGTAATCTGTGGACTATCAGAGTGTTGTTGAAACACAGAAATTGCATCGGGATTGAATGTAACAGTCACCATCCGCACTTTACTCCACGGGAGTAATGTCTTAATCAGTCTACGCTTTGATCGTTCCCTGGAAGACCAGTAGTAGTATCGATTCACATATGGAGGCATTCTGTAATCTGTGGACCTTCAAAGTGTTGTTGAAACACAGAAATTGCATCGGGATTGAATACAACAGTCACCATGCGCACTTTCCTCCTTGGGAGTAATGTCTCAAAGAGTCTACGCTTTGATCGTTCGCTGGAAAACCAGTAGTAGATTCCGATGCACATCTGGAGGCATTCTGTAATCTGTGGACTATCAGAGTGTTGTTGAAACACAGAAATTGCATTGGGACTGAATACAACAGTCACCATGCGCACTTTCCTCCATGGGAGTAATGTCTCAAACAGTCTACGCTTTGATCGTTCCCTGGACGACCAGTAGTAGTATCGATTCACTTATGGAGGCATTCTGTAATCTGTGGACCTTCAAAGTGTTGTTGAAACACAGAAATTGCGTCGGGATTGAATACAACAGTCACCAAGCGCACTTTCGTCCTTGGGAGTAATGTCTCAAAGAGTCTACGCTTTGATCGTTCGCTGGAAAACCAGTAGTAGATTCCAATGCACATCTGGAGGCATTCTGTAATCTGTTCACTATCAGAGTGTTGTTGAAACACACAAATTGCATCGGGAATGAATACAACAGTCATCATGAGGACTTTCCTCCATGGAAGTAACGTCTCAAACTGTCTACGGTTTGATCGTTCCCTGGAAGACCAGTAGATGATTCCGATGCACATCTGGAGGCATAATGTAATCTGTGGACCTTCAAAGTGTTGATGAAACACAGAAATTGCATCGGGATTGAATACAACAGTCACCATGCGCACTTTCCTCCTTGGGAGTAATGTCTCGAAGAGTCTACGCTTTGATCGTTCGCTGGAAGGCCAGTAGTAGATTCCGATGCACATCTGGAGGCATTCTGTAATCTGTGGACTATGAGACTGTTGATGAACACAGAAGTTGCATCGGGATTGAATACAACAATTACCATGCGCACTTTCCCCAATGGGAGTAATGCCTCATACAGTCTACGCTTTGATCACTCCCTGGAAGACCAGTAGTAGTTTCCAATGCACATCTGGAGGCATTCTGTAATCTGTGGACTATCAGAGTGTCGTTGAAACACTTTAATTGCATCGGGATTGAATACAACAGTCACCATGCGAACTTTCCTCCATGGGAGTAATGTGTGAAACAGTCTACGCTTTGACCGTTCCCTGGAAGACCAGTAGTAGTTTCCGATGCACATCTGGAGGCATTCTGTTATCTGTTTACTATCAAAGTGTTGTTGAAACACAGAAATTGCCTCGGGATTGAATACAACAGTCACCATTCGGACTTTTCTCCATGGGAGTAAAGTTTCAAACAGTCTACGCTTTGAACGTTCCCTGGAAGACCAGTAGTAGTTTCGATTCACATACGGAGGCATTCTGTAATCTGTGGACCTTCAAAGTGTTGATGAAACACAGAAATTGCATGGGGATTGAATACAACAGTCACCATGCGCACTTTCCTCCATGGGAGTAATGTCTCAAACAGTCTACGCATTGATCGTTCCCTAGAAGACCAGTAGATGATTCCGATGCACATCTGGAGGCATACTGTAATCTGTGGACTTTCAAAGTGTTGATGAAACACAGAAATTGCATCGGGGTTGAATACAACAGTCACCATGCGCACTTTCCTCCTTGGGAGTAATGTCTCGAAGAGTCTACGTTTTGATCGTTCGCTGGAAGGCCAGTAGTAGATGCCGATGCACATCTGGGGGCATTCTGTAATCTGTGGATTATCAGAGTGTGGTTGAAACACAGAAATTGCATCGGGATTGAATACAACAGTCACCATGTGCACTTTCTTCCATGGGAGTAATGTCTCAAACAGTTTACGATTTGATCGTTCCCTGGAAGACCAGTAGTAGTTTCCGATGCACATCTGGAGGCATTCTGTAACCTGTGGACTATCAGAGTGTTGATGAAACACATATATTGCATCGGGATTGAATACAACAATCACCATGCGCATTTTCCTACATAGGAGTAATGTCTCAAACAGTCTACGCTTTGATCGTTCCCTGGAAGACCAGTTGTAGTTTCCGATGCACATCTGGAGGCATTCTGTTGTCTGTTGACTATCAGAGTGTTGTTGAAACACAGAAATTGCCTCGGGATTGAATACAAAAGTCACCATGCTCGCTTTCATCCATAGGAGTAATGTCTCAAAAAGTCTACGCATTGATCGTTCCCTGGAAGACCAGTAGTAGTTTCCGATGCACATCTGGAGGCATTCTGTAATCTGTGGACTATCAGAGTGTCGTTGAAACACTTTAATTGCATCGGGATTGAATACAACAGACACCATGCGCACTTTCCTCAATGGGAGTAATGTCTCAAACAGTCTACGATTTGATCGTTCCCTGGAAGACCAGTTGCAGATTCCGATGCACATCTGGAGGCATTCTGTAATCTGCGGACTATCCGAGTGCTAATGAAACACAGAAATAACATCGGGATTGAATACAACAGGCACCATGCGTACATTTCTACATTGGAGTAATGTCTCAAACTGTCATCGCATTGATCGCTCTCTCAAGACCAGTAGTGGTTTCCGAAGCACATCTGGAGGCATTCTGTAATCTGTGGACTATCCGAGTGCTAATGAAACACAGAAATTGCTTCGGGATTGAATACAACATCACCATGACCACTTTCCTCCATGGGAGTAATGTCTCAAACAGTCTAAGCTTTGATCGTTCCTTGGAAGACCAGTAGTAGTTTCCGATGCACATCTGGAGGCATTCTGTAATCTGTTCACTATCAGAGTGTTGTTGAAACACACAAATTGCATCGGGAATGAATACAACAGTCATCATGAGGACTTTCCTCCATGGAAGTAACGTCTCAAACAGTCTACGCTTTGGTCGTTCCCTGGAAGACCAGTATTAGTTTCCGATGCACATCTGGTGGCATTCTGTAATCTGTGGACTATCAGAGTGTTGTTGAAACACAGAAATTGCATCGGGATTGAATATAACAGTCACCATCCGCACTTTACTCCACAGGAGTAATGTCTTAAACAGTCTACGCTTTGATCGTTCCCTGGAATACCAGTAGTAGTATCGATTCACATATGGAGGCATTCTGTAATCTGTGGACCTTCAAAGTGTTGTTGAAACACAGAAATTGCATCGGGATTGAATACAACAGTCACCATGCGCACTTTCGTCCTTGGGAGTAATGTCTCAAAGAGTCTACGCTTTGATCGTTCGCTGGAAAACCAGTAGTAGATTCCGATGCACATCTGGAGGCATTCTGTATTCTGTGGACTATCAGAGTATTGTTGAAACACAGAAATTGCATCGGGATTGAATACAACAGTCACCATGCGCACTTTCCTCCATGGGAGTAATGTCTCAAACAGTCTACGGTTTGATCGTTCCCTGGAAGACCAGTAGATGATTCCGATGCACATCTGGAGGCATACTGTAATCTGTGGACCTTCAAAGTGTTGATGAAACACAGAAATTGCATCGGGATTGAATACAACAGTCACCATGCGCACTTTCCTCCATGGGAGTAATGTGTGAAACAGTCTACGCTTTGATCGTGCCCTGGAAGACCTGTAGCAGTTTCCGATGCACATCTGGAGGCATTCTGTAACCTGTAAACTAACTGAGTGTTGATGGAACACAGAAATTGCATCGGGATTGAATACAACAGTCACCATGGCACTTTCCTCCATGAGAGTAATGTCTCAAACAGTCTACGCCTTTATCGTTCCCTGGATGACCAGTAGTAGTTTCCGATGCACATCTGGAGGCATTCTGTAATCTGTGGACTATCAGAGTGTTGATGAAACACAGAAATTGCATCGGGATTGAATACAACAGTCACCATGCGCACTTTCCTCCACGGGAGTAATGTCTCAAACAGTCTACGCTTTGATCGTTCCCTGGAAGACCAGTAGTTCTTTCCGATGCACATCTGGTATCATTCTGTAATCTGTGCACTATCGGAGTGTTGATGAAACACAGAAATTGCATCGGGATTGAATACAACAGTCACCATTCGCATTTTCCTCCATGGGAGTAATGTCTCAAACAGTCTACGCTTTGATCGCTCCCTGGAAGACCAGTAATAGTTTCCGATGCACATCTGGAAGCATTCTGTAATCTGTGGACTATCAGAGTGTTGATGAAACACAGAAATTGCATCGGGATTGAATACAACAGTCACCATGCGCACTTTCCTCCGTGGGAGTAATGTCTCAACAGTCTACGCTTTGATCGTTCCCTGGAAGACCAGTAGTAGTTTCCGATGCACATCTGGAGGCACACTTTTATCTGTTTACTATCAGAGTGTTGTTGAAACACAGAAATTGCCTCGGGATTGAATACAACAGTCACCATTCGGACTTTTCTCCATTGGAGTAAAGTTTCAAACAGTCTACGCTTTGATCGTTCCCTGGAAGACCAGTAGTAGTTTCCGATGCACATCTGGAGGCATTCTGTAATCTGTGGACTATCAGAGTGTTGTTGAAACACTGAAATTGCATCGGGATTGAATACAACATTCACCATGCTCACTTTCATCCATAGGAGTAATGTCTCAAAATGTCTACGCTTTGATCGTTGCCTGGAGGACCAGTAGTAGCTTCCGATGCACGTCTGGAGGCATTCTGTAATTTGTGGACTATCAGAGTATTGATGAAACACAGAAATTGCATCGGGATTGAATACAACAGTCACCACCGCACTCTCCTACGTAGGAGTAATGTCTCAAACAGTCTACGCTTTGATCGCTCCCTGGAAGACCAGTAGCAGTTTCATATACACAACTGGAGGCCTTCTGTAATCTGTGGACTATCAGAGTGTCGTTGAAACACTTTAATTGCATCGGGATTGAATACAACAGACACCATGCGCACTTTCCTCCATGGGAGTAATGTCTCAAACAGTCTACGCTTTGATCGTTCCTTGGAAGACCAGTAGTAGTTTCCGATGCACAACTGGAGGCATTCTGTAATCTGTGGACTATCAGAGTGTTGTTGAAACACAGAAATTGCATCGGGATTGAATATAACAGTCACCATCCGCACTTTACTCCATGGGAGTAATGTCTTAAACATTCTACGCTTTGATCGTTCCCTGGAAGACCAGTAGTAGTTTCGATTCACATATGGAGGCATTCTGTAATCTGTGGACCTTCAAAGTATTGATGAAACGCAGAAATTGCATCGGGATTGAATACAACAGGCACCATGCGTACATTTCTACATTGGAGTAGTGTCTCAGACTGTCATCGCATTGATCGCTCCCTCAAGACCAGTAGTGGTTTCCGATGCACGTCTGGAGGCATTCTGTAATCTGTGGACTATCCGAGTGCTAATGAAACACAGAAATTGCATTGGGATTGAATACAACATCACAATGACCACTTTCCTCCATGGGAGTAATGTCTCAAAAAGTCTACGCTTTGATCGTTCCCTGGAATACCAGTAGTAGTTTCCGATGGACATCTGGTGGCAATCTGTAATCTGTGGACTATCAGAGTGTTGTTGAAACACAGAAATTGCATCGGGATTGAATATAACAGTCACCATCCGCACTTTACTCCACGGGAGTAATGTCTTAAACAGTCTACGCTTTGATCGTTCCCTGGAAGACCAGTAGTAGTATCGATTCACATATGGAGGCATTCTGTAATCTGTGGACCTTCAAAGTGTTGTTGAAACACAGAAATTGCATCGGGATTGAATACAACAGTCACCATGCGCACTTTCCTCCTTGGGAGTAATGTCTCAAAGAGTCTACGCTTTGATCGTTCGCTGGAAAACCAGTAGTAGATTCCGATGCACATCTGGAGGCATTCTGTAATCTGTGGACTATCAGAGTGTTGTTGAAACACAGAAATTGCATTGGGACTGAATACAACAGTCACCATGCGCACTTTCCTCCATGGGAGTAATGTCTCAAACAGTCTACGCTTTGATCGTTCCCTGGAAGACCAGTAGATGATTCCGATGCACATCTGGAGGCATACTGTAATCTGTGGACCTTCAAAGTGTTGATGAAACACAGAAATTGCATCGGGATTGAATACAACAGTCACCATGTGCACTTTCCTCCATGGGAGTAATGTGTGAAACAGTCTACGCTTTGATCGTTCCCTGGAAGACCTGTAGCAGTTTCCGATGCACATCTGGAGGCATTCTGTAACCTGTAAACTAACTGAGTGTTGATGGAACACAGAAATTGCATCGGGATTGAATACAACAGTCACCATGGCACTTTCCTCCATGAGAGTATTGTCTCAAACAGTCTACTCCTTTATCGTTCCCTGGATGACCAGTAGTAGTTTCCGATGCACATCTGCAGGCATTCTGTAATCTGTGGACTATCAGAGTGTTGATGAAACACAGAAATTGCATCGGGATTAAATACAATAGTCACCATGCGCACTTTCCTCCACGGGAGTAATGTCTCAAACAGTCTACGCTTTGATCGTTCCCTGGAAGACCAGTAGTTCTTTCCGATGCACATCTGGTATCATTCTGTAATCTGTGCACTACCGGAGTGTTGATGAAACACAGAAATTGCATCGGGATTGAATACAACAGTCACCATGCGCACTTTCCTCCACTGGAGTAATGTCTCAACAGTCTACGCTTTGATCGTTCCCTGTAAGACCAGTAGTAGTTTCCGATGCATATCTGGTGTCATTCTGTAATCTGTGGACTATCAGAGTGTTGCTGAAACACAGAAATTGCATCGGGATTGAATACAACAGTCACCATTCGCATTTTCCTCCATGGGAGTAATGTCTCAAACAGTCTACGCTTTGATCGTTCCCTGGAAGACCAGTAGTAGTTTCCGATGCACATCTGGAGGCATTCTGTAATCTGTGGACTATCCGAGTGTTGTTGAAACACAGAAATTGCATCGGGATTGAATACAACAGTCACCATGTGCACTTTCTTCCATGGGAGTAATGTCTCAAACAGTTTACGTTTTGATCGTTCCCTGGAAGACCAGTAGTAGTTTCCGATGCACATCTGGAGGCATTCTGTAGCCTGTGGACTATCAGAGTGTTGATGAAAAACAGAAATTGCATCGGGATTGAATACTCAGTCACCATGCGCACTTTCCTCCTTGGGAGTAATGTCTCAAACAGTCTACGCTTTGATCGTTCCCTGGAAGAGCAGTAGTGGTTTCCGATGCACATCTGGAAGCATCCTGTAGTCTGTGGACTATCATAGTGTTGATGATACACAGAAATTGCATCGTGATTGAATTCAACAGTCACCATGCGCACCTTCCTCCATGGGAGTAATGTCTCAAACAGTTTACGCTTTGATCGTTCCCTGGAATACTAGTAGTAGTTTCCGATGCATATCAGGAGGCATTCTGTAATCTGTGGACTATGAGAGTGTTGATGAACACAGAAGTTGCATCGGGATTGAATACAACTGTTACCATGCGCACTTTCCCCAATGGGAGTAATGCCTCATACAGTCTACGCTTTGATCGTTCCCTGGAAGACCAGTAGTAGTTTACGATGCACATCTGGAGGCACACTTTTATCTGTTTACTATCAGAGTGTTGTTGAAACACAGAAATTGCCTCGGGATTGAATACAACAGTCACCATTCGGACTTTTCTCCATTGGAGTAAAGTTTCAACAGTCTACGCTTTGATCGTTCCCTGGAAGACCAGTAGATGATTCCGATGCACATCTGGAGGCATACTGTAATCTGTGGACCTTCAAAGTGTTGATGGAACACAGAAATTGCATCGGGATTGAATACAACAGTCACCATGGCACTTTCCTCCATGAGAGTATTGTCTCAAACAGTCTACGCCTTTATCGTTCCCTGGATGACCAGTAGTAGTTTCCGATGCACATCTGGAGGCATTCTGTAATCTGTGGACTATCAGAGTGTTGATGAAACACAGAAATTGCATCGGGATTAAATACAACAGTCACCATGCGCACTTTCCTCCACGGGAGTAATGTCTCAAACAGTCTACGCTTTGATCGTTCCCTGGAAGACCAGTAGTTCTTTCCGATGCACATCTGGTATCATTCTGTAATCTGTGCACTATCGGAGTGTTGATGAAACACAGAAGTTGCATCGGGATTGAATACAACAGTCACCATGCGCACTTTCCTCCACTGGAGTAATGTCTCAACAGTCTACGCTTTGTTCGTTCCCTGTAAGACCAGTAGTAGTTTCCGATGCACATCTGGTGTCATTCTGTAATCTGTGGACTATCAGAGTGTTGCTGAAACACAGAAATTGCATCGGGATTGAATACAACAGTCACCATTCGCATTTTCCTCCATGGGAGTAATGTCTCAAACAGTCTACGCTATGATCGTTCCCTGGAAGACCAGTAGTAGTTTCCGATGCACATCTGGAGGCATTCTGTAATCTGTGGACTATCAGAGTGTTGTTGAAACACAGAAATTGCATCGGGATTGAATACAACAGTCACCATGTGCACTTTCTTCCATGGGAGTAATGTCTCAAACAGTTTACGTTTTGATCGTTCCCTGGAAGACCAGTAGTAGTTTCCGATGCACATCTGGAGGCATTCTGTAACCTGTGGACTATCAGAGTGTTGATGAAAAACAGAAATTGCATCGGGATTGAATACAACAGTCACCATGCGCACTTTCCTCCTTGGGAGTAATGTCTCAAACAGTCTACGCTTTGATCGTTCCCTGGAAGAGCAGTAGTAGTTTCCGATGCACATCTGGAAGCATTCTGTAGTCTGTGGACTATCATAGTGTTGATGATACACAGAAATTGCATCGTGATTGAATTCAACAGTCACCATGCGCACCTTCCTCCATGGGAGTAATGTCTCAAACAGTTTACGCTTTGATCGTTCCCTGGAATACTAGTAGTAGTTTCCGATGCATATCAGGAGGCATTCTGTAATCTGTGGACTATGAGAGTGTTGATGAACACACAAGTTGCATCGGGATTGAATACAACTGTTACCATGCGCACTTTCCCCAATGGGAGTAATGCCTCATACAGTCTACGGTTTGATCGCTCCCTGGAAGACCAGTAGTAGTTTCCGATGCACATCTGGAAGCATTCTGCAATCTGTGGACTATCAGAGTGTTGATGAAACACAGAAATTGCATCGGGATTGAATACAACAGTCACCATGCGCACTTTCCTCCGTGGGAGTAATGTCTCAACAGTCTACGCTTTGATCGTTCCCTGGAAGACCAGTAGTAGTTTCCGATGCACATCTGGAGGCACACTTTTATCTGTTTACTATCAGAGTGTTGTTGAAACACAGAAATTGCCTCGGGATTGAATACAACAGTCACCATTCGGACTTTTCTCCATTGGAGTAAAGTTTCAACAGTCTACGCTTTGATCGTTCCCTGGAAGACCAGTAGATGATTCCGATGCACATCTGGAGGCATACTGTAATCTGTGGACCTTCAAAGTGTTGATGAAACACAGCAATTGCATCGGGATTGAATACAACAGTCACCATGCGCACTTTCCTCCATGGGAGTAATGTGTGAAACAGTCTACGCTTTGATCGTTCCCTGGAAGACCTGTAGCAGTTTCCGATGCACATCTGGAGGCATTCTGTAACCTGTAAACTAACTGAGTGTTGATGGAACACAGAAATTGCATCGGGATTGAATACAACAGTCACCATGGCACTTTCCTCCATGAGAGTATTGTCTCAAACAGTCTACGCCTTTATCGTTCCCTGGATGACCAGTAGTAGTTTCCGATGCACATCTGGAGGCATTCTGTAATCTGTGGACTATCAGAGTGTTGATGAAACACAGAAATTGCATCGGGATTAAATACAACAGTCACCATGCGCACTTTCCTCCACGGGAGTAATGTCTCAAACAGTCTACGCTTTGATCGTTCCCTGGAAGACCAGTAGTTCTTTCCGATGCACATCTGGTATCATTCTGTAATCTGTGCACTATCGGAGTGTTGATGAAACACAGAAATTGCATCGGGATTGAATACAACAGTCACCATGCGCACTTTCCTCCACTGGAGTAATGTCTCAACAGTCTACGCTTTGATCGTTCCCTGTAAGACCAGTAGTAGTTTCCGATGCACATCTGGTGTCATTCTGTAATCTGTGGACTATCAGAGTGTTGCTGAAACACAGAAATTGCATCGGGATTGAATACAACAGTCACCATTCGCATTTTCCTCCATGGGAGTAATGTCTCAAACAGTCTACGCTTTGATCGTTCCCTGGAAGACCAGTAGTAGTTTCCGATGCACATCTGGAGGCATTCTGTAATCTGTGGACTATCAGAGTGTTGTTGAAACACAGAAATTGCATCGGGATTGAATACAACAGTCACCATGTGCACTTTCTTCCATGGGAGTAATGTCTCAAACAGTTTACGTTTTGATCGTTCCCTGGAAGACCAGTAGTAGTTTCCGATGCACATCTGGAGGCATTCTGTAACCTGTGGACTATCAGAGTGTTGATGAAAAACAGAAATTGCATCGGGATTGAATACAACAGTCACCATGCGCACTTTCCTCCTTGGGAGTAATGTCTCAAACAGTCTACGCTTTGATCGTTCCCTGGAAGACCAGTAGTAGTTTCCGATGCACATCTGGAAGCATTCTGTAGTCTGTGGACTATCATAGTGTTGATGATACACAGAAATTGCATCGTGATTGAATTCAACAGTCACCATGCGCACCTTCCTCCATGGGAGTAATGTCTCAAACAGTTTACGCTTTGATCGTTCCCTGGAATACTAGTAGTAGTTTCCGATGCTTATCTGGAGGTATTCTGTAATCTGTGGACTATCAGAGTGTTGTTGAAACACCGAAATTGCATCGGGATTGAATACAACATTCACCATGCTCACTTTCATCCATAGGAGTAATGTCTCAAAAAGTCTACGCTTTGATCGTTGCCTGGAGGACCAGTAGTAGTTTCCGATGCACGTCTGGAGGCATTCTGTAATTTGTGGACCATCAGAGTATTGATGATACACAGAAATTGCATCGGGATTGAATACAACAGTCACCACCGCACTTTCCTATGTAGGAGTAATGTCTCAAACAGTCTACGCTTTGATCGCTCCCTGTAAGACCAGTAGCAGTTTCATATGCACAACTGGAGGCATTCTGTAATCTGTGGACTATCAGAGTGTCGTTGAAACACTTTAATTGCATCGGGATTGAATACAACAGACACCATGCGCACTTTCCTCTATGGGAGTAATGTCTCAAACAGTCTACGCTTTGATCGTTCCTTGGAAGACCAGTAGTAGTTTCCGATGCACAACTGGAGGCATTCTGTAATCTGTGGACTATCAGAGTGTTGTTGAAACACAGAAATTGCATCGGGATTGAATATAACAGTCATCATGCGGTCTTTCCTCCATGGGAGTAACGTCTCAAACAGTCTACGCTTTGATCGTTCCCTGGAATACCAGTAGTAGTTTCCGATGCACATCTGGTGGCATTCTGTAATCTGTGGACTATCAGAGTGTTGTTGAAACACAGAAATTGCATCGGGATTGAATATAACAGTCACCATCCCCACTTTACTCCATGGGAGTAGTGTCTTAAACAGTCTACACTTTGATCGTTCCCTGGAAGACCAGTAGTAGTTTCGATTCACATATGGAGGCATTCTGTAATCTGTGGACCTTCAAAGGATTGATGAAACGCAGAAATTGCATCGGGATTGAATACAACAGGCACCATGCGTACATTTCTACATTGGAGTAATGTCTCAAACTGTCATCGCATTGATCGCTCCCTCAAGACCAGTAGTGGTTTCCGATGCACATCTGGAGGCATTCTGTAATCTGTGGACTATCCGAGTGCTAATGAAACACAGAAATTGCATCGGGATTGAATACAACGTCACCATGACCACTTTCCTCCATGGGAGTAATGTCTCAAACAGTCTAAGCTTTGATCGTTTCTTGGAAGGCCAGTAGTAGTTTCCGATGCACAACTGGACGCATTCTGTAATCTGTTCACTATCAGAGTGTTGTTGAAACACAGAAATTGCATCGGGAATGAATACAACAGTCATCATGCGGTCTTTCCTCCATGGGAGTAACGTCTCAAACAGTCTACGCTTTGATCGTTCCCTGGAATACCAGTAGTAGTTTCCGATGCACATCTGGTGGCATTCTGTAATCTGTGGACTATCAGAGTGTTGTTGAAACACAGAAATTGCATCGGGATTGAATATAACAGTCACCATCCGCACTTTACTCCATGGGAGTAATGTCTTAAACAGTCTACGCTTTGATCGTTCCCTGGAAGACCAGTAGTAGTTTCGATTCACATATGGAGGCTTTCTGTAATCTGTGGACCTTCAAAGTGTTGATGAAACACATTAATTGCATCGGGATTGAATACAACAGTCACCATGCGCACTTTCCTCCTTGGGAGTAATGTCTCAAAGAGTCTACGCTTTGATCGTTCGCTGGAAGGCCAGTAGTAGTTTCCGATGCACATCTGGAGGCATTCTGTAATCTGTGGACTATCAGAGTGTTGTTGAAACACAGAAATTGCATCGGGATTGAATACAACAGTCACCATGCGCACTTTCTTCCATGGGAGTAATGTCTCAAACAGTCTACGCTTTGATCGTTCCCTGGAAGACCAGTAGATGATTCCGATGCACATCTGGAGGCATTCTGTAACCTGTGGAATAACTGAGTGTTGATGGAACACAGAAATTGCATCGGGATTGAATACAACAGTCACCATGCGCACTTTCTTCCACGGGGGTAATGTCTCAAACAGTCTACGCTTTGATCGTTCCCTGGAAGACCAGTAGTAGTTTCCGATGCACATCTGGAAGCATTCTGTAGTCTGTGGACTATCATAGTGTTGATGATACACAGAAATTGCATCGTGATTGAATTCAACAGTCACCATGCGCACCTTCCTCCATGGGAGTAATGTCTCAAACAGTTTACGCTTTGATCGTTCCCTGGAATACTAGTAGTAGTTTCCGATGCACATCTGGAGGCATTCTGTAATCTGTGGACTATCAGAGTGTTGTTGAAACACCGAAATTGCATCGGGATTGAATACAACATTCACCATGCTCACTTTCATCCATAGGAGTAATGTCTCAAAAAGTCTACGCTTTGATCGTTGCCTGGAGGACCAGTAGTAGTTTCCGATGCACGTCTGAAGGCATTCTGTAATTTGTGGACCATCAGAGTATTGATGATACACAGAAATTGCATCGGGATTGAATACAACAGTCACCACCGCACTTTCCTATGTAGGAGTAATGTCTCAAACAGTCTACGCTTTGATCGCTCCCTGTAAGACCAGTAGCAGTTTCATATGCACAACTGGAGGCATTCTGTAATCTGTGGACTATCAGAGTGTCGTTGAAACACTTTAATTGCATCGGGATTGAATACAACAGACACCATGCGCACTTTCCTCTATGGGAGTAATGTCTCAAACAGTCTACGCTTTGATCGTTCCTTGGAAGACCAGTAGTAGTTTCCGATGCACAACTGGAGGCATTCTGTAATCTGTGGACTATCAGAGTGTTGTTGAAACACAGAAATTGCATCGGGATTGATTATAACAGTCATCATGCGGTCTTTCCTCCATGGGAGTAACGTCTCAAACAGTCTACGCTTTGATCGTTCCCTGGAATACCAGTAGTAGTTTCCGATGCACATCTGGTGGCATTCTGTAATCTGTGGACTATCAGAGTGTTGTTGAAACACAGAAATTGCATCGGGATTGAATATAACAGTCACCATCCGCACTTTACTCCATGGGAGTAGTGTCTTAAACAGTCTACGCTTTGATCGTTCCCTGGAAGACCAGTAGTAGTTTCGATTCACATATGGAGGCATTCTGTAATCTGTGGACTTTCAAAGTATTGATGAAACGCAGAAATTGCATCGGGATTGAATACAACAGGCACCATGCGTACATTTCTACATTGGAGTAATGTCTCAAACTGTCATTGCATTGATCGCTCCCTCAAGACCAGTAGTGGTTTCCGATGCACATCTGGAGGCATTCTGTAATCTGTGGACTATCCGAGTGCTAATGAAACACAGAAATTGCATCGGGATTGAATACAACAGTCACCATGCGCACTTTCCTCCTTGGGAGTAATGTCTCAAAGAGTCTACGCTTTGATCGTTCGCTGGAAGGCCAGTAGTAGTTTCCGATGCACATTTGGAGGCATTCTGTAATCTGTGGACTATCAGAGTGTTGTTGAAACACAGAAATTGCATCGGGATTGAATACAACAGTCACCATGCGCACTTTCCTCCATGGGAGTAATGTCTCAAACAGTCTACGCTTTGATCGTTCCCTGGAAGACCAGTAGATGATTCCGATGCACATCTGGAGGCATTCTGTAACCTGTGGAATAACTGAGTGTTGATGGAACACAGAAATTGCATCGGGATTGAATACAACAGTCACCATGCGCACTTTCTTCCACGGGGGTAATGTCTCAAACAGTCTATGCTTTGATCGTTTCCTCGAAGACCAGTAGTAGTTTCCGATGCACATCTGGAAGCATTCTGTAATCTGTGGACTATCAGAGTGTTGTTGAAACACTGAAATTTCATCGGGATTGAATACAACAGTCACCATGCGCACTTTCCTCCATGGGAGTAATGTCTCCAACAGTCTACGCTTTGATCGTTCACTGGAAGACCAGTAGTAGTTTCCGATGCACATCTGGAGGCATTCTGTAATCTGTGGACCTTCAAAGTGTTGATGAATCACAGAAATTGCATCGGGATTGAATACAACAGGCACCATGCGTACATTTCTGCATTGGATTAATGTCTCAAACTGTCATCGCTTTGATCGTTCCCTCAAGACCAGTAGTAGTTTCCGATGCACATCTGGAGGCATTCTTTAATCTGTGGACTATCCGAGTGCTAATGAAACACAGAAATTGCAGCGGGATTGAATACAACAGTCACCATGACCACTTTCAGCCATGGGAGTAATGTCTCAAACAGTCTACGCTTTGATCGTTCCTTGGAAGACCAGTAGTAGTTTCGATTCACATCCCTAGGCATTCTGTAAGCTGTGGGCTATCAGAGTAGTGTGAAACACAGAAATTGCATCGGGTTTGAATACAACAGTTAGCATGCGCACTTTCCTACATGGGAGTAATATCTCAATCAGTCTACGCTTTTATCGTTCCCTGGAAAACCAGTAGTAGTTTCCGATGCACATCGCGAGACATTCTGTAATCTGTGGACCTTCAAAGTGTTGATGAAACACAGAAATTGCATCGGGATTGAATACAACAGTCACCATGCGCACTTTCCTCCATGGGAGTTACGTCTCAAACTGTCATCGATTTGATCGTTCCCTGAAGACCAATAGTAGTTTCCAATGCACATCTGGTGGCAATCTGTAATCTGTGGACTATCAGAGTGTTGATGAAACACAGAAATTGCATCGTGATTGAATACAACAGTCACCATCCGCACTTTCCTCCATGGGAGTAATGTCAGAAACAGCCCATGCTTTGATCGTTCCATGGAAGACCAGTAGTAGTTTCCGATGCACATCTGGAGGCATTCTGTAATCTGTGGACTATCAGAGTGTTGATGAAACACAGAAATTGCATCGGGATTGAATGCAACAGGCACCATGCGTACATTTCTCCATTGGAGTAATGTCTCAAACTGTCATCGCTTTGATCGTTCCCTTTAAGACCAGTAGTAGTTTCCGATGCACATCTGGAGGCATTCTTCAATCTGTGGACTATCCGAGTGCTAATGAAACACAGGAATTGCAGCGTAATTGAATACAACAGTCACCATGACCACTTTCCGCCATGGGAGTAATGTCTCAAACAGTCTACGCTTTGATCGTTCCCAGGAAGACCAGTAGTAGTTTCGATTCACAACTGGAGGCATTCGGTAAACTGTGGTTCTTCAAAGTGTTAATGACACACAGAAATTGCGTCGTAATTGAATACAACAGTCACCATGGGCACTTTCCTCCATGGGAGTAATGTCTCAAACAGTCTACTCCTTTATCGTTCCCTGGAAGACCAGTAGTAGTTTCCGATGCACATCTGGAGGCATTCTGTAATCTGTGGACTATCAGAGTGTTTTTGAAACACTGAAATTACATCGGGATTGAATACAACAGTCACCATACGCACTTTCCTCCATGGGAGTAATGTCTCAAACAGTCTACGCCTTGATCGTTCCCTGGAAGACCAGTAGTAGTTTCCGAAGCACATCTGGAGGCATTCTGTAAATCTTTGGACCTTCAAAGTGTTGATGAAACACAGAAATTGCATCGGGATTGAATACAACAGGCACAATGCGTACATTTCTCCATTGGAGTAATGTCTCAAACAGTCTACGCTTTGATCGTTCCCTGGAAGACCAGTAGTTCTTTCCGATGCACATCTGGTATCATTCTGTAATCTGTGCACTATCAGAGTGTTGATGAAACACAGAAATTGCATCGGGATTGAATACAACAGTCACCATTCGCATTTTCCTCCATGCGAGTAATGTCTCAAACAGTCTACGCTTTGATCGTTCCCTGGAAGACCAGTAGTAGTTTCCGATGCACATCTGGAGGCATTCTGTAATCTGTGGACTAACTAGGTGTTGATGAAACACAGAAATTGCATCGGCATTGAATACAACAGTCACCATGCGCACTTTCTTCCATGCGAGTAATGTCTCAAACAGTCTCCGCTTTGATCGTTTCCTCGAAGTCCAGTAGTAGTTTCCGATGCACATCTGGAGGCATTCTGTAATGTGTGGACGTTCAAAGGGTTGATGAAACACAGAAATTGCATCGTGATTGAATACAACAGTCACCATGCGCATTTTCCTCCATGGGAGTAATGCCTCAAACAGTCTACGCTTTGATCGTTCCCAGGAAGACCAGTAGTAGTTTCCGATGCACATCTGGATTCAATCTGTAATCTGTGGACTATCATAGTGTTGATGAAACACAGAAATTGCATCGGGCCTGAATACAACAGTCACCTTGCCCACTTTCCCCGACGGGAGTAATGTCTGAAACAGTCTATGATTTGATCGTTCAATCGAAGTCCAGTAGTAGTTTCCGATGCACATCTGGAGGCATTCTGTAATCTGTGCACTGTCAGAGTGTTGATGAAACACAGAAATTGCTTCGTGATTGAATACAACAGTCACCATGGCACTTTCCTCCTTGAGAGTAATGTCTCAAAGAGTCTACGCCTTTATCATTCCCTGGAAGACCAGTAGTACTTAACGATGCACATCTGGTATCATTCTGTAATCTGTGCACTATCAGAGTGTTGATGAAACACAGAAATTGCATCGGGACTGAATACAACAGTCACCATGCGCACTTTCCTCCACTAGAGTAATGTCTCAAACAGACTACGCCTTGATCGTTCCCTATAAGACCAGTAGTAGTTTCCGATGCACATCTGGAGGCATTCTGTAATCTTTGGACCTTCAAAGTGTTGATGAAACACAGAAATTGCACCGGGATTGAATACAACAGTCACCATGCGCACTTTCCTCCACTGGAGTAATGTCTCAACAGTCTACGATTTGATCGTACCCTGTAAGACCAGTAGTAGTTTCCGATGCACATCTGGTATCATTCTGTAAGCTGTGGACTATCAGAGTGTTGATGAAACACAGAAATTGCATCGGGATTGAATACAACAGTCACCATTCGCATTTTTCTCCATGGGAGTAATGTCTCAAAGTCTACGCTTTGACCGTTCCCTGGAAGACCAGTAGTAGTTTCCGATGCACATCTGGAGGCATTCTGTAATTTGTGGACTAACTGAGTGTTGATGAAACACAGAAATTGCATCGGGATTGAATACAACAGTCACCATGCGCACTTTCTACCACGGGAGTAATGTCTCAAACAGTCTATGCTTTGATCGTTTCCTCGAAGACCAGTAGTAGTTTCCGATGCACATCTGGAGGCATTCTGTAATTTGTGGACCTTCAAAGGGTTGATGAAACACAGAAATTGCATCGTGATTGAATACAACAGTCACCATGCGCATTTTCCTCCATGGCAGTAATGCCTCAAACAGTGTACGCTTTGATCGTTCCCAGGAAGACCAGTGGTAGTTTCCGATGCACATCTGGATTCAATCTTTAATCTGTGGACTATCAGAGTGTTGATGAAACACAGAAATTGCATCGGGATTCAATACAACAGTCACCATGCGCACTTTCCCCGACGGGAGTAATGTCTGAAACAGTCTACGCTTTGATCGTTCCCTGGAAGACCTGTAGTAGGTTCCGATGCACATCTGGAGGCATTCTGTAAACTGTGGACCTTCAAAGTGTTGATGAAACACAGAAATTGCATCGTGATTGAATACAACAGACACCATGAGTACTTTCCTCCATGGGAGTAATGTCTCAAACAGTCTACGCCTTTGATCGTTCCTTGGAAGACCAGTAGTAGTTTCGATTCACATCTGGAGGCATTCGGTAAACTGCGGTTCTTCAAAGTTTGATGACACACAGAAATTGCGTCGTAATTGAATACAACAGTCAAAATGGGAACTTTCCTCCATGGGAGTAATGTCTCAAACAGTCTACTCCTTTATCGTTCCCTGGAAGACCAGTAGTAGTTTCCGATGCACATCTGGAGGCATTCTGTAATCTGTGAACTATCAGAGTGTTTTTGAAACACTGAAATTGCATCGGGATTGAATACAACAGTCACCATGCGCACTTTCCTCCATGGGAGAAATGTCTCAAACAGACTACGCCTTGATCGTTCCCTATAAGACCAGTAGTAGTTTCCGATGCACATCTGGAGGCATTCTGTATTCTTTGGACCTTCAAAGTGTTGATGAAACACAGAAATTGCACCGGGATTGAATACAACAGTCACCATGCGCACTTTCCTCCACTGGAGTAATGTCTCAACAGTCTACGCTTTGATCGTACCCTGTAAGACCAGTAGTAGTTTCCGATGCACATCTGGTATCATTCTGTAAGCTGTGGACTATCAGAGTGTTCATGAAACACAGAAATTGCATCGGGATTGAATACAACAGTCACCATTCGCATTTTTCTCCATGGGAGTAATGTCTCAAACAGTCTACCCATTGACCGTTCCCTGAAAGACCAGTAGTAGTTTCCGATGCACATCTGGAGGCATTCTGTAATCTGTGGACTAACTGAGTGTTGCTGAAACACAGAAATTGCATCGGGATTGAATACAACAGTCACCAGCGCACTTTCTTCCACGGGAGTAATGTCTCAAACAGTCTATGCTTTGATCGTTTCCTCGAAGACCAGTAGTAGTTTCCGATGCACATCTGGAGGCATTCTGTAATCTGCGGACCTTCAAAGAGTTGATGAAACACAGAAATTGCATCGTGATTGAATACAACCGTCACCATGCGCATTTTCCTCCATGGGAGTAATGCCTCAAACCGTCTATGCTTTGATCGTTCCCAGGAAGACCAGTAGTAGTTTCCGATGCACCTCTGGATTCAATCTGTAATCTGTGGACTATCAGAGTGTTGATGAAACACAGAAATTGCATCGGGATTGAAAACAACAGTCACCATGCGCACTTTCCCCGACGGGAGTAATGTCTGAAACAGTCTATGATTTGATTGTTCCCTCGAAGTCCAGTAGTAGTTTCCGATGCACATCTGGAGGCATTCTGTAATCTGTGGACTATCAGAGTGTTTTTGAAACACTGAAATTGCATCGGGATTCAATACAACAGTCACCATGTGCACTTTCCCCGACGGGAGTAATGTCTGAAACAGTCTATGATTTGGTCGTTCCCTCGAAGTCCTGTAGTAGTTTCCGATGCATATCTGGAGGCATTCTGTAATCTGTGGACCTTCAAAGTGTTGATGAAACATAGAAATTGGATCGTGATTGAATACAACAGTCACCATGCGCACTTCCCTCCATGGGAGTAATGTCTCAAACAGTCTATTATTTGATCGTTCCCTGGAAGACCCGTAGTAGTTTCCGATGCACATCTGGAGTAAATCTGTAACCTGTGGACTATCAGAGTGTTGGTGAAACACAGAAATTGCATCGGGATTGAATACAACAGTCACCATGCGCAGTTTCCTCCATGGGAGTAATGTGTGAAACAGTCTACGCTTTGATCGTTCCCTGAAATACCTGTAGCAGTTTCCGATGCACATCTGGAGGCATTCTGTAATCTGTGGACCTTCAAAGGGTTGATGAAACACAGAAGTCGCATCGTGATTGAATACAACTGTCACCATGCGCATTTTCCTCCATGGGAGTAATGCCCCAAACAGTCTACGCTTTGATCGTTCCCGGGAAGACCAGTAGTAGTTTCCGATGCACATCTGGATTCAATCTGTAATCTGTGGACTATCAGAGTGTTAATGAAACACAGAAATTGCATCGGGATTGAATACAACAGTCACCATGCGCACTTCCCCCGACGGGAGTAATGTCTGAAACAGTCTATGATTTGATCGTTCCCTCGAAGTCCAGTAGTAGTTTCCGATGCACATCTGGAGGCATTCTGTAATCTGTGGACCTTCAAAGTGTTGATGAAACACAGAAATTTCATCGGGATTGAATACAACAGTCACCATGAGCACTTTCCTCCATGGGAGTAATGCCTCAAACAGTCTACGCTTTGATCGTTCCCGGGAAGACCAGTAGTAGTTTCCGATGCACATCTGGATTCAATCTGTAATCTGTGGACTATCAGAGTGTTAATGAAACACAGAAATTGGATCGGGATTGAATACAACAGTCACCATGCGCACTTCCCCCGACGGGAGTAATGTTTGAAACAGTCTATGATTTGATCGTTCCCTCGAAGTCCAGTAGTAGTTTCCGATGCACATCTGGAGGCATTCTGTAATCTGTGCACTGTCAGAGTGTTGATGAAACACAGAAATTGCTTCGTGATTGAATACAACAGTCACCATGGCACTTTCCTCCATGAGAGTAATGTCTCAAAGAGTCTACGCCTTTATCGTTCCCTGGAAGACCAGTAGTACTTAACGATGCACATCTGGTATCATTCTGTAATCTGTGCACTATCAGAGTGTTGATGAAACACAGAAATTGCATCGGGACTGAATACAACAGTCACCATTCGCATTTTTCTCCACTGGAGTAATGTCTCAACAGTCTACGCTTTGATCGTACCCTGTAAGACCAGTAGTAGTTTCCGATGCACATCTGGTATCATTCTGTAAGCTGTGGACTATCAGAGTGTTGATGAAACACAGAAATTGCATCGGGATTGAATACAACAGTCACCATTCGCATTTTTCTCCATGGGAGTAATGTCTCAAAGTCTACGCTTTGACCGTTCCCTGGAAGACTAGTAGTAGTTTCCGATGCACATCTGGAGGCATTCTGTAATCTGTGGACTAACTGAGTGTTGATGAAACACAGAAATTGCATCGGGATTGAATACAACAGTCACCATGCGCACTTTCTTCCACGGGAGTAATGTCTCAAACAGTCTATGCTTTGATCGTTTCCTCGAAGACCAGTAGTAGTTTGCGATGCACATCTGGAGGCATTCTGTAATTTGTGGACCTTCAAAGGGTTGATGAAACACAGAAATTGCATCGTGATTGAATACAACAGTCACCATGCGCATTTTCCTCCATGGGAGAAATGTCTCAAACAGACTACGCCTTGATCGTTCCCTATAAGACCAGTAGTAGTTTCCGATGCACATCTGGAGGCATTCTGTAATCTTTGGACCTTCAAAGTGTTGATGAAACACAGAAATTGCATCGTGATTGAATACAACAGTAACCATGAGTACTTTGCTCCATGGGAGTAATGTCTCAAACAGTCTACGCTTTGATCGTTCCTTGGAAGACCAGTAGTAGTTTCGATTCACATCTGGAGGCATTCGGTAAACTGCGGTTCTTCAAAGTTTGATGACACACAGAAATTGCGTCGTAATTGAATACAACAGTCACCATGGGAACTTTCCTCTATGGGAGTAATGTCTCAAACAGTCTACTCCTTTATCGTTCCCTGGAAGACCAGTAGTAGTTTCCGATGCACATCTGGAGGCATTCTGTAATCTGTGGACTATCAGAGTGTTTTTGAAACACTGAAATTGCATCGGGATTGAATACAACAGTCACCATGCGCACTTTCCTCCATGGGAGAAATGTCTCAAACAGACTACGCCTTGATCGTTCCCTATAAGACCAGTAGTAGTTTCCGATGCACATCTGGAGGCATTCTGTAATCTTTGGACCTTCAAAGTGTTGATGAAACACAGAAATTGCACCGGGATTGAATACAGCAGTGACCATGCGCACTTTCCTCCACTGGAGTAATGTCTCAACAGTCTACGCTTTGATCGTACCCTGTAAGACCAGTAGTAGTTTCCGATGCACATCTGGTATCATTCTGTAAGCTGTGGACTATCAGAGTGTTCATGAAACACAGAAATTGCATCGGGATTGAATACAACAGTCACCATTCGCATTTTTCTCCATGGGAGTAATGTCTCAAACAGTCTACGCATTGACCGTTCCCTGAAAGACCAGTAGTAGTTTCCGATGCACATCTGGAGGCATTCTGTAATCTGTGGACTAACTGAGTGTTGCTGAAACACAGAAATTGCATCGGGATTGAATACAACAGTCACCAGCGCACTTTCTTCCACGGGAGTAATGTCTCAAACAGTCTATGCTTTGATCGTTTCCTCGAAGACCAGTAGTAGTTTCCGATGCACATCTGGAGGCATTCTGTAATCTGCGGACCTTCAAAGAGTTGATGAAACACAGAAATTGCATCGTGATTGAATACAACCGTCACCATGCGCATTTTCCTCCATGGGAGTAATGCCTCAAACCGTCTATGCTTTGATCGTTCCCAGGAAGACCAGTAGTAGTTTCCGATGCACCTCTGGATTCAATCTGTAATCTGTGGACTATCAGAGTGTTGATGAAACACAGAAATTGCATCGGGATTGAAAACAACAGTCACCATGCGCACTTTCCCCGACGGGAGTAATGTCTGAAACAGTCTATGATTTGATCGTTCCCTCGAAGTCCAGTAGTAGTTTCCGATGCACATCTGGAGGCATTCTGTAATCTGTGGACTATCAGAGTGTTTTTGAAACACTGAAATTGCATCGGGATTCAATACAACAGTCACCATGTGCACTTTCCCCGACGGGAGTAATGTCTGAAACAGTCTATGATTTGGTCGTTCCCTCGAAGTCCAGTAGTAGTTTCCGATGCATATCTGGAGGCATTCTGTAATCTGTGGACCTTCAAAGTGTTGATGAAACACAGAAATTGCATCGTGATTGAATACAACAGTCACCATGCGCACTTCCCTCCATGGGAGTAATGTCTCAAACAGTCTATTATTTGATCGTTCCCTGGAAGACCCGTAGTAGTTTCCGATGCACATCTGGAGGAAATCTGTAACCTGTGGACTATCAGAGTGTTGGTGAAACACAGAAATTGCATCGGGATTGAATACAACAGTCACCATGCGCAGTTTCCTCCATGGGAGTAATGTGTGAAACAGTCTACGCTTTGATCGTTCCCTGAAATACCTGTAGCAGTTTCCGATGCACATCTGGAGGCATTCTGTAATCTGTGGACCTTCAAAGGGTTGATGAAACACAGAAGTCGCATCGTGATTGAATACAACTGTCACCATGCGCATTTTCCTCCATGGGAGTAATGCCTCAAACAGTCTACGCTTTGATCGTTCCCGGGAAGACCAGTAGTAGTTTCCGATGCACATCTGGATTCAATCTGTAATCTGTGGACTATCAGAGTGTTAATGAAACACAGAAATTGCATCGGGATTGAATACAACAGTCACCATGCGCACTTCCCCCGACGGGAGTAACGTCTGAAACAGTCTATGATTTGATCGTTCCCTCGAAGTCCAGTAGTAGTTTCCGATGCACATCTGGAGGCATTCTGTAATCTGTGGACCTTCAAAGTGTTGATGAAACACAGAAATTTCATCGGGATTGAATACAACAGTCACCATGAGCACTTTCCTCCATGGGAGTAATGCCTCAAACAGTCTACGCTTTGATCGTTCCCGGGAAGACCAGTAGTAGTTTCCGATGCACATCTGGATTCAATCTGTAATCTGTGGACTATCAGAGTGTTAATGAAACACAGAAATTGCATCGGGATTGAATACAACAGTCACCATGCGCACTTCCCCCGACGGGAGTAATGTCTGAAACAGTCTATGATTTGATCGTTCCCTCGAAGTCCAGTAGTAGTTCGCGAAGCACATCTGGAGGCATTCTGTAATCTGTGGACCTACAGAGTGTTGGTGAAACGCAGAACTTGCATCGGGATTGAATTCAACAGGCAAAATGCGGTCTTTTCTCCATACACGTAATGACTCAAACTATCTACGCTTTGATTGACTTCTGGGAGACCAGTAGGAGTTTTTGAAGCACATCTGTAGGTATTCTGTGATCTTTGGACCTTCAGAGTGCTGATGAAACACAGAAATTCCATCGGGATAGAATATAACAGGCACCATGCGGAATTGTCTCAATGGGAGTAATCTCTCAAAATGACTACGCTATGATCGTTACCTGGAAGACAGGTAGTAGTTTCCCAAGCTCATCTGGAGGCATTCTGTATTCTGTGGACCTTCGGAGTGTTCATTAAACACAGATATTGCATCTGGATTGAATAGAACAGGCACCATGCGGACTTTTCTCCATTAGAGTAATGTCTCAAACTGTCTACGCTCTGATCGTTTCCTGGAAGATTAGTAGTAATTTCCGAAGCACATCTGGAGGCACTCTGTAATGTGTGGACCTTCAGAGTGTTGATAAAACACATAAATTGCAACGGGATAGAATACTACAGTCACGATGCGACCTTTTCCCAATGATAGTAATGTCTCAAACTGTCTACGCTTTGTTCGTTTCCTGGAAGACCAGTAGTTGTTTGCGAAGCACATCTGTAGGCAATCTGTAATCTGTTCACTTTCAGAGTGTTGATGAAACAAAGATATTTCATCGGGATTGACCACAACAGGCTCCATGCAGACTTTTCTCCATAGGCATAATGACTCAAACGGTCTACGCTTTGATCGACTTCTGGGAGACCAGTAGGAGTTTTTGAACCACATCTGTAGGCATTCTGTAATATTTGGACCTTCAGAGTGTTGGTGAAACACAAAAATTGCAAAGGGATCGAATACAACAGGAACCATGCGGACTTTTCTCAATGGGAGTAATGTCTCAAACCGTGTACGATTTGATCGATTCCTGGAAGACCAGTAGTTGTTTGCGAAGCACATCTGTAGGCAATCTGTAATCTGTTCATTTTCAGAGTGTTGATGAAACAAAGATACTGCATCGGGATTGACCACAACAGGATCCATGCGGACTTTTCTCCATAGGCATAATGACTCAAACGGTCTACGCTTTGATCGACTTCTGGGAGACCAGTAGGAGTTTTTGAACCACATCTGTAGGCATTCTGTAATCTTTCGACCTTCAGAGTTTTGATGAAACACAGAGAGTACATCGGGATTGAATACAACAGGCACCATGAGTACTTTTTTCCATGAGAGTAATGTCTCAAACGGTCTATGCTTTGATCGTTCCCTGTAAGACCAGTGGTAGTTTCCGAAGCGCATCTGGAGGCGTTCTGTATTCTGTGGACATTCAGAGTGTTGATGAAACACAGATATGGGATTGCGATTGAATACAACAGGCACCAATGCGTACTTTTCTCCATAGGAGTAATGTCTCAAAGTGTCTAGGCTTTGATCGTTACCTGGAAGACCAGTAGAAGTTTTCGAAGCACATCTGGTGGCATTCTGTAACCCTTGGACCTTCAGAGTGTTGATGATACAAAGAAAATGCATCGGGATTGAATACAACAGACACCATGCGGACTTTTCTCAATGATAGTAATGTCTCAAACTGTCTACGCTCTGATCGTTCCCTGGGAGATCAGTTGTAGTTTCCCAAGCACATCAGGAGGCATTCTGCAATCTTTCGACCTTCAGAGTGTTCATAAACACAGAAATTGCATCGGAAATGAATAACAGGCACCATGCGCACTTTTCTCAATGAGAGTAATGTCTCCAACGGTCTACGCTTAGATCGACTTCTGGGAGACCAGTAGGAGTTTTTGAAGCACATCTGTAGGCATTCTGTAATCTTAGGACATTCTTAGTGTTGATGAAACACAAAAATTGCTTCGGGATTGAATACAACAGGCACCATGCGGACTTTACTCCATGAGAGTAATGTCTCAACGTATTTACGCTTTGATCGTTCCCTGAAAGACCAGTAGTAGTATCCGAAGACATCTGGAGGCATTCTGTATTCTGTGGAACTTCACAGTGTTGATGAAACACAGAAATAAGATCGGGATTGAATACAACAGGCACCATGCGGACTTTTCTCTATGGGAGTAATGTCTCAAACTGTCTACGCTTTGATGATAGTAATGTCTTCATGATAGTAATGTCTCAAACCGTCTACGTTTTGATCGTTCCCCCGAAGACCATTAGTAGTTTCCGAAGCAAATCAGGAGGCATTCTGTAATCTGTGGACCTTCAGAATGATTATTAAATACAGAAATTGCATCGGGATTTAATAAAACAAACACCATGCGGACTTTTTTGCTTGAGAGTAATTTCTCAAACTTTCTACGCTTTGATCGTTCCCTAACAGACCAGTAGTAATTTCCGAAGCACATCTGGAGGCATTATGTAATCTGTGGAACTTCACAGTGTTGATGAATTACAGAAATGGGATCATTATTGTATACAACAGGTACCATGCGTACTTTTCTCCATAAGAGTAATGTCTCATACTGTGTACGACTTGATCGATCCTGGAAGACCAGTAGTAGTTTAAAAGGCACATCTGGAGGCATTCTGCATTCTGTGAGCCTTTAGAGTGACGGTGAAAGGCAGAAATTGCATCGGGATTGAATACAACAGGAACCATGCGCACTTTTCTCAATGCGAGTTATGTCTCAAACTGTGTACGATTTGATCGATTCCTGGAAGACCAGTAGTAGTTTCCGAACCACATCTCGAAGCATTCTGAATCTGTGCATCTTCAGAGTGTCTTTGGACATTCAGAGTGTTGATGAAACAGAAATTGCATCGGGATTGAATAGAACAGGCACGATGCGAACTTTTCTCCATATGAGTAATGTCTGAAACTGTGTACGATTTGATCTTTTCCTGGAAGACCAGTAGTAGTCTAAAAGGCACATCTGGAGGCATGATGTAATCTGTGGGCCTTCAGAGTGTTGGTGAAATGCAGAAATTGCATCGGGATTGAATACAACAGGAACCATGCGGAATTTTCTCCATGGGAGTAATATCTCACACTGCGTATGATTTGATCGATTCCTGGAAGACCAGTAGTAGCTTGCGAAGAAAATCTGGAGGCATTCTGCAATCCGTGCACCTTCAGAGTGTTGATGAAACACAGGAATTGCATCGGGATTCAATACAACACGCTCCATGCGGACTCTTCTCCATAGGCGTAATGTATCAAAATGTCTACGCTTTGATGTAATTCTGGGAGACCAGTAGTAGTTTTTGAAACACATCTGGAGGCTTTCTGTAATCTTTGGACCTTCAAAGTGTTGATGAAACACAGTAATTTCATCGGGATTGAATAAAACAAGCACCATGCAGACTTTTCTCCATGGTAGTAATGTCTCAAACTGTCTACTATTTGGCCGTTCCCTGGAAGACCAGTAGTAGTTTCCGAAGCAGATCTGGAGGCATTCTGTAATCTGTTGACCTTCAGAGTGTTGATGAAACACAGAGATAGCATCGGGATTGAATACAAGAGGCACCATGTGGACTTTTCTCCATGATAGTAATTTCTCAAATTGTCTACGAATTGATCGTTCCCTCGAAGACCATTAGTAGTTTCCGAAGCACATCAGGAAGCATTCTGTAATCTGTGGACCATCAGAGTGTTCATCAACACAGAAATTGCATCGGGATTAAATAGAACAGTCACCTTGCGGACTTTTCTCAATGAGGGTAATGTCTAAAAGAGTCTTCGCTTTGATCGTTAACTGGAAGACCAGTTAAAGATTCCGAAGCACATCTGGAGTCATTCTGTAATCTGTTGACCTTCAGAGTGTTGATGAAACACACAAATTGCATCTGGATTGAATACAACAATCACCATGCGGTCATTCCTATATGGGAGTAATGTCACAAACAGTTTTCGCTTTGATCGTTCCCTGGAAGACCAGTAGTAGTTTCCAAGTCACATCTGGAGGCATTCTGTAATCCGTACACCTTCAGATTGTTGATGAAACACAGAAATTCCAACGGGATTGAATACAACAGGCACCAAGCGGAGTTTTCTCCATTGGAGTAATGTCTCAAACTGTCTACGCTTTGATCGTTCCCTGGAAGACCAGTAGTAGTTTTCGATGCACATTAGGAGGCATTCAGTAATCTGTAAACCATCTGAGTGTTCATAAACACAGAAATTGCATCGGAATTGAGTAGAACAGGCACCATGCGGAATTTTCTCATTGAGATTAATGTCTCAAACTGTCTACGCTTTGATCGTTAACTGGAAGACCATTAACAGTTTCCGAAGCACATCTGGAGGCATTCTGTAATCTGTTTACGTTCAGAGTGTTGATGGAACACAGAAATTGCACCGGGATTTAATACAACATGCACCATGCGGACCTTTCTCCGTGGGAGTAATGTCTCGAACTGTCTACGTTTTGATCGATTCCTGGTAGACCAGTAGTAGATTCTGAATCACATCTGGAGGCAATCTGTAATCTATGGACCTTCAGAGTGTTGATGAAACACAGGAATTGCATCGGGATTAAATAGAACAGCCACCATGAGTGCCTTACTCCATGCTAGAAATGTTTCAAACTGTCTATGAATTTTGATCGATTCCTCGAAGGCCAGTAGTAGCTTCCGAAGCACATCTGGAGGCATTCCGTAATCTGAGGACCTTCAGAGTGTTGATGAAACACAGAATTTGCTCGGGATTTAATACAACATGCACCATGCAGTCTTTTCTCCATGGGAGTAGTGTCTCAACCAGACTAAGCTTTGATCGTTCCCTGGAAGACCAGTAGTAGTTTATAAGGCACATCTGGAGGCATTATGTAATCTGCCTTTTGAGTGTTGATGATACACAGAAATTGCATCGGGATTGAATAAAACAGGCACCATGCGGACTTTTCTCAATGGGAGTAATGTCTAAAATTGTCTACGCTTTGATCGTTTCCTGGGAGACCAATAGTAATATCCGATGCACATCTGGAGGCATTCTGTAATCTGTGGGCCTTCAGAGTGTTGATGAAACACAGGAATTGCATCGGGATTCAATACAACAGGCACCGAGCGGACTTTTCTCCATGGGAGTAATGTCTGAAACTGTCTACGCTTTGATCATTCCCTGGAAGGACAGTAGTAGTTTCCGAAGCACTTCTGGAGGCATTCTGTAATCTGTGGACCTTCACAGTTTTGATGAAACATAGAAATTTGATCGGGATTGAATACAACAGGAACCATGCGTACTTTTCTCCATGAGAGTAATGTCTCAAACTGTATACGATTTGATCAATTCCTGGAAGCAAAGTAGTAGTTTAAAAGGCACATCTTATGGCATTCTGTAATCTTTGGGCCTTCAGAGTGATGGTGAAACGCAGAAATTGCATCGGGATGTAATACAACAAGAACCATGCGGACTTTTCTCCATGGGAGTAATGTCACAAACTGTGTACGATTGATCGATTCCTGGAAGACCAGTAGTAGTTTCCGAACCACATCTGGAAGCATTCTGAATCTGTGCACCATCAGAGTGTTGATGAAACACAGAAATTGCATCGGGATTGAATACAACAGGCACCATGCGGACCTTTCTCCTTTGGAGTAATGCCTTAAACTGACTACGCTTTGATCGTTCCCAGGACGACCAGTAGTAGTTTTTGAAGCACATCTGGAGGCATTCTGTAATCTTTGGACCTTCAGAGTGTTGATGAAACACAGAATTTGCATCGGGATTGAATACAACAGGCTCCATATGGACTTTTCTCCATGGGAGTAGTCTCAAACTGTCTACGCTTTGATCGTTCCCTGGAAGACCAGTAGTAGTTTCCGAAGCACATCTGGAGGCATTCTATAATCTGTGGACCATCAGAGTGTTGATGAAACACAGTGGTTGCTTCGGGATTGAATACAACAGGCACAATGCGGACTTTTTTCCATGGGAGTATTGTCTCATATGTCCACGCTTTGATCGTTCCCTGGAAGACTAGTAGTAGTTTCCGAATCACATTTGGAGGCATTCTATAATCTGTGGACCATCAGAGTGTTGATGAAACACAGTGGTTGCTTCGGGATTGAATACAACAGGCACAATGCGGACTTTTTTCCATGGGAGTATTGTCTCAAATGTCCACGCTTTGATCGTTCCCTGGAAGACTAGTAGTAGTTTCCGAATCACATCTGGAGGCATTCTATAATCTGTGGACCATCAGAGTGTTGATGAAACACAGTGGTTGCTTCGGGATTGAATACAACAGGCACAATGCGGACTTTTCTCCATGGGAGTAATGTCTCAAACTGTCTACGCTTTCATCGTTCCATGGAAGACCACAAGTAGTTTCAGAAGCACATCCTGAGTCATTCTGTAATCTGTGGACCGTGAGAGTGTTGATGAAACACAGAAATTGCGGCGGGATTGAATAGAACAGGCTCCATGCAGACTTTTATCCATGGGAGTAATGTCTACAACTGTCTACGTTTTGATCCTTCCCTAGCAGACCAGTAGTAAATTCCGAAGCACATCTTGAGGCATTCTGTAATCTGTGAACAATCAGAGTGTTGATGAAACACAGAAATTGGAACGGGATTGTATACAACAGGTACCATGTGAACTTTTCTCCATGAGAGTATTGTTTCAAACTGTGAACGATTTGATCGATTCCTGGAAGACCAGTAGTAGTTTAAAAGGCACATCTGGAGGCAATCTGTAATCTTTGGGATTTCAGAGTGTTGGTGAAAAGCAGAAATTTCATCGGGATTGAATACAACAGGAACCATGCGGACTTTTCTCCATGGGAGTAATGTCTCAAACTGTGTACGATTTGATCGATTCCAGGATGACCAGTAGTAGTTTCCGAACCACATCTGGAAGCATTCTGAATCTGTGCACCTTCACAATGTTGATGAAACACAGAAATTGCATCGGGATTGAATACAACAGGCTCCATGCAGACTTTTTCCATAAGCGTAATGTCTCAAACAATCTACGCATTTATCGACTTCTGGGAGATCAGTAGGAGTTTTTGAAACACATCTGGAGGCACTCTGTAAACTTTGGTCTTTCAGAGTGTTGATGAAACACAGAAATCGCATCACGATTGAATACAACGGGCACCAAGCGGTCTTTTCTCCATGGTAGTAATGACTCAAAGAGTCTACGCTTTGACTGCTTCCTGGATGACCAGTACTAGTTCACGAAGCACATCTGGAGGCATTCTGTAATCTTTGGACTCTCAGAGTGTTCATGAAACACAGAAATTGCTTCGGGATTGAATAGAACAGGCACCATGCAGACTTTTCTCCATGGGAGTAATGTCTCAAACTATGTACAATTTGATCAATTCCTGGTAGACCAGTAGTAGTTTCCGAACCACATCTCGAGGCATTCTGAATCAGTGCACCTTCAGAGTGTTGATGAAACACAGAGATTGCATCGGGATTGAATACAACAGGCACCATGCGGACTTCTCTCCATGGCAGTACGCTTTGGTCGATTCCTGGAAGATCAGTAGTAGTTTCAGAAACACATCTGGAGGCATTCTGTAATCTGTGGACCTTCAGAGTGTTGATGAAACACCGAAAATGCATCGGGAAGAATACAACTGGCACCGTGCGCACTTTTCTCCATAGAAGTAATGTCTAAAACTGTCTACGCTTTGATTGATTTATGGAAGACAATGAGTAGTTTCCAAGATACATCTGGAGTCATTCGGTAATCTGTGGACTTTCAGACTGTTGATGATACACAGAAATTGCATCGGGATTGAATACAACAGCCACCATGCGGACTTCTCTCCATGGGAGTAACGTCTCAAACAGTCTACGCTTTGATCGTTCCCTGGAAGACCAGTAGTAGTTTCGATTCACATCTGGAGGCATTCGGTAAACTGTGGTTCTTCAAAGTTTGATGACACACAGAAATTCCGTTGTAATTGAATACAACAGTCACCATGGGAACTTTCCTCCATGGGAGTAATGTCTCAAACAGTCTACTCCTTTATCGTTCCCTGGAAGACCAGTAGTAGTCTCCGATCCACATCTGGAGGCATTCTGTAATCTGTGGACAATCAGAGTGTTTTTGAAACACTGAAATTGCATCGGGATTGAATACGACAGTCACCATGCGCACTTTCCTCCATGGGAGTAATGTCTCAAACAGTCTACGCCTTGATCGTTCCCTGGAAGACCAGTAGTAGTTTCCGAAGCACATCTGGAGGCATTCTGTAAATCTTTGGACCTTCAAAGTGTTGATGAAACACAGAAATTGCATCGGGATTGAATACAACAGGCACAATGCGTACATTTCTCCATTGGAGTAATTTCTCAAACAGTCTACGCTTTGATCGTTCCCTGGAAGACCAGTAGTTCTTTCCCATGCACATCTGGTATCATTCTGTAATCTGTGCACTATCAGAGTGTTGATGAAACACAGAAATTGCATCGGGATTGAATACAACAGTCACCATTCGCATTTTCCTCCATGGGAGTAATCTCTCAAACTGTCTACGCTCTGATCGTTTCCTGGAAGATTAGTAGTAATTTCCGAAGCACATCTGGAGGCACTCTGTAATGTGTGGACCTTCAGAGTGTTGATGAAACACATAAATTGCAACGGGATAGAATACTACAGTCACGATGCGACCTTTTCCCAATGATAGTAATGTCTCAAACTGTCTACGCTTTGTTCGTTTCCTGGAAGACCAGTAGTTGTTTGCGAAGCACATCTGTAGGCAATCTGTAATCTGTTCACTTTCAGAGTGTTGATGAAACAAAGATATTTCATCGGGATTGACCACAACAGGATCCATGCGACTTTTCTCCATAGGCATAATGACTCAAAAGGTCTACGCTTTGATCGACTTCTGGGAGACCAGTAGGAGTTTTTGAAACACATCAGTAGGCATTCTGTAATATTTGGGCCTTCAGAGTGTTGGTGAAACGCAAAAAATTGCAAAGGGATCGAATACAACAGGAACCTTGCGGACTTTTCTCAATGGGTGTAATGTCTCAAACTGTGTACGATTTGATCGATTCCTGGAAGACCAGTAGTTGTTTGCGAAGCACATCTGTAGGCAATCTGTAATCTGTTCACTTTCAGAGTGTCGATGAAACAAAGATACTGCATCGGGATTGACCACAACAGAATCCATGCGGACTTTTCTCCATAGGAATAATGACTCAAACTGTCTACGCTTTGATCGACTTCTGGGAGACCAGTAGGAGTTTTTGAACCACATCTGTAGGCATTCTGTAATCTTTCGACCTTCAGAGTTTTGATGAAACACAGAGAGTACATCGGGATTGAATACAACAGGCACCAATGCGTACTTTTCTCCATGGGAGTAATGTCTCAAAGTGTCTAGGCTTTGATCGTTACCTGGAAGACCAGTAGAAGTTTTCGAAGCACATCTGGTGGCATTCTGTAACCTGTGGACCTTCAGAGTGTTGATGATACAGAGAAAATGCATCGGGATTGAATACAATAGGCACCATGCGCACTTTTCTCAATGAGAGTAATGTCTCCAACGGTCTACGCTTTGATCGACTTCTGGGAGACCAGTAGGAGTTTTTGAAGCACATCTGTAGGCATTCTGTAATCTTAGGACATTCTGAGTGTTGATGAAACACAGAAATTGCTTCGGGATTGAATACAACAGGCACCATGCGGACTTTACTCCATGAGAGTAATGTCTCAACGTATTTACGCTTTGATCGTTCCCTGAAAGACCAGTAGTAGTATCCGAAGCACATCTGGAGGCATTCTGTATTCTGTGGAACTTCACAGTGTTGATGAAACACAGAAATAAGATCGGGATTGAATACAACAGGCACCATGCGGACTTTTCTCCATGGGAGTAATGTCTCAAACTGTCTACGCTTTGATCGTTTCGTGGAAGACCAGTAGTAATATCCGAAGCACATCTAGAGGCATTCTATAACCTGTGGGCCTTCAGAGTATAGATGAAACACAGGAATTGCATCGGGATTAAATACAACACATACCATGATGATCTTTCTCCTTGGGAGATATGTCTCAAACTGTCTACGAATTTTGATCGATTCCTCGAAGACCAGTAGTAGTATTCAATCACATCTGGAGGCATTCTGTGATCTGTGGACCTTCAGAGTGTTGATGATACACAGAAATTGCATCGGGATTGAATACAACAGGCACCATGCGGACTATTCTCCACGTGTGTAATGTTTCAAACTGTCTACGCTTTGCTCGTTCCCTGGAAGATCAGTAGTACTTTCCTAAGCACATCAGGAGCCATTCTGTAATCTGTCGACCTTCAGAGTGCTCATAAACACAGAAATTGCTTTAGAAACGATTAGAACAGGCACCATGCGAACTTTTCTCAATGAGTGTAATGTCTCAAACGGTCTACGCATTGATCGACTTCTTTGAGACCAGTAGGAGTTTTTGAAGCACATCTGTAAGCATTCTGTAGTCTTTGGACATTCAGAGTGTTGATGAAACACAGAAAGTGCATCAGGATTGAATACAACAGGCATCATGCGGACTTTTCTCCATGAGAGTAATGTCTCAACGTATCTACGCTTTGATCGATCCCTGGAAGACGAGTAGTAATTTCCGAAGCACATCTGGAGGCATTCTGTAATCTGTGGACATTCGGAGTGTTGATGAAACACGGAAATTGCATCGGGATTGAATACATCAGGCACCATGCGGACTTCTCTCCATGGGAGTAATGTCTCAAACTGTCTTCGTTTTGATCATTCCTTGGAAAACCAGTAGTAGTTTCCCAAGCACATCTGGAGGCATTCTGTATTCTGTGGACCTTCACAGTGTTGATGAAACACAGAAATAGGATTGGGATTGAATACAACAGGCACCATTCGTACATGTCTCCATAGGAGTAAAGTCTCAAAGTGGCTACGTTTTGATCGTTCCCTGAAAGACCAGTAGTAGTATCCGAAGCACATCTGGAGGCATTCTGTATTCTGTGGAACTTCACAGTGTTGATGAAACACAGAAATAAGATCGGGATTGAATACAACGGGCACCATGCGGACTTTACTACATGGGAGTAATGTCTCAAACTGTCTACGCTTTGATCGTTCCCTGGAAGACCTGTAGTAATTTTCGAAGGACCTCTGGAGGCATTTTGTAATCTGTGGATCTTCAGAGTGTTGATGAAACACAGAAATTGCATTGGGATTGAATATAACAGGCACCATGCAAACTTTTCTCCATGGGAGAAATGTCTCAAACTGTCTACGAATTTGAATGGATTCCTCGAAGACCAGTAGTAGTGTCCGAAGCACATCCTGACTCATTCTGTAATCTATGGACATTGAGAGTGTTGATGAAATATAGAAATTGCATCGCGATTGAATACAACATGCACCATGCGGTCTTTTCTCCATGGGAGTAATGTCTCAAACAGAATACGCTTTGATCGTTCCCTGGAAGACCAGTAGTAGTTTATAAGGCACATCTGGAGGCATTCTGTAATCTGCCTTCAGAGTGTTGACGAAACCCAGAAATAGCATCGGGATTGAATACAAAAGGCACCATGCGGACTTATCTCCATGGGAGTAACGTCTCCAAATGTCTACGCTTTGATCGTTCCCTGGAAGACCAGTGGTAGTTTCCGAAGTACATCTGGTGGCATTCTGTATTCCGTGGACCTTCACAGTGTTGGTGAAACACACAAATTAAATAGGGATTGAATACAACAGGCACCATGTGGACTTTTCTCCATGGGAGTAATGTCTCAAACTCTCTACACTTTGATCGTTCCCTGGAAGACAAGTAGTAGTTTTCAAGGCACATCTGGAGGCATTCTGTAATCTGTGGACCTTCAGAGTGTTGATGAAACACAGAAATTGCATCGGGATTGAATACAACAGGAACCATGCTGACTTCTCTCCATGGGAGTTGTCTCAAACTGTCTACGCTTTGATCTTCCCTAGAAGAACAGTAGTAGCTTCCGAAGCACATCTGGAACCATTATGTAATCTGTGGAACTTTAGAGTGTTGATGAAACACAGATGTTGCATCTGGATTGAATACAACAGGCACAATGCGTACTATTTTCCATGGGAAAATGTCTCAAACTGTCTACGAAATTTGATCGATTCCTCGAAGAACAGTAGTATTTTCCGAAGCACATCCTGAGTCATTCTGTAATTTGTGGACCTTGAGAGTGTTGATAAAATACAAAAATTCCATGGGGATTCAATACAACAGGCAACATGCGGACTTTTCTCAATGGGAGTAATGTCTAAAAGTGTGCTCGATTTGATCCATTCCTTCAAGATAAGTAGCAGTTTCCGAAGCACATCTGGAGGCATTCTGTAATCAGTAGACCTTCCGAGTGTTGATGAAACATAGAAATTGCATCGGGATGAATACTACAGGCACCTTGCGGACTTTTCTCCATGGGAGTAATGTCTCAAACTCTCTACGCTTTGATCTTTCCTGGAAGGCCACAAGTAGTTTGCGAAGCACATCTGGATGCATTCTGTAATCTGTAGACCTTCAGAGTGTTGTTGAAACACAGAATTGCATCGCGATTGAATAGAAAAGGCACCATGCGAACATTTATACATGGGAGTAATGTCTCATACTGTCTACCCATTGATCGTTCCCTGGAAGACCAGTAGGAGTTTCTGAAGCACATCTGAAGGCATTCCGTAATCTGTAGACCTTCAGAGTGTTGATGAAACACAGAAATTGCATCGGGATTAAATACAACATGCACCTTGGAGCATTCTGTAATCTTTGGAACTTCAGAGTGTAGATGATACACAATAAGCTCATCGGGATGGATTACAACAGGCACCAAGCGTACTTTTCTCCATGAGAGTAATGTCTCAAACTGTCTACCCTTTGATCGTTCCCTGGAAGACCAGTAGTAGTTTCCGAAGCACATCTGTAGGCATTCTGTATTTTGTGGAACTTCACAGTGTTGATGAAACACAGAAATTCAATCGGGATTGAACACAACAGGCACCATGAGGACTTTTCTCCATGATATTAATGTCTCAAACTGTCTACGCTTTGATCGTTCCCCTGGGAGACCAGTAGTAGTTTCCGAAACAAATCTGGAGGCATTCTGTAATCTGTGGACCTTCAGAGTGTTCATGAAACACAGAAATTGCATCGGGATTGACTAGAAGAGGCCCCTTGCGGACTTTACTACATGGGAGTAATGTCTCAAACTGTATACGCTTTGATCGTTCAATGGAAGACCAGTAGTAGATTGCGAAGCACATCTGGAGGCATTCTGTAATCTGTATACATTCAGAGTGTTGATGGAACACAGAAATTGCATCTGTGGACCTTCAGAATGTTCATGAAACACAGAAATTGCATCGGGATTGACTAGAAGAGGCACCATGCGGACTTTACTACATGGGAGTAATGTCTCAAACTGTATACGCTTTGATCGTTCCCTGGGAGACCAGTAGTAGTTTCCGAAACACATCTGGAGGCGTTCTGTAATCTGTGGACCTTCAGAGTGTACATGAAACACAGAAATTGCATCGCGATTGACTAGAAGAGGCACCATGCGGTCTTTACTACTTGGGAGTTATGTCTCAATCTGTATACGCTTTGATCGTTCCCTGGAAGAGCAGTAGTAGTTTTCGAAGCACATCTGGAGGCATTCTGTAATCTGTTTACATTCAGAGTGTTGACGGAACACAGAGATTGCATCGGGATTGAATACAACAAGCATCAAATGGACATTTCTCCATGGGATTAATGTCTCCAAGTGTCTATGCTTTGATCGTTCATTGGAAGACCAGTAGTAATTTCCGCAGCACATCTGGAGGTATTCTGTAACCTGTGGACCTTCAGAGTATTAATGAAACGCAGAAATTGCATCGAGATTGAATACAACAGGCTCCATGCGTACTTTTCTCCATGATAGTTATGTCTCAAACTGTGTACGATTTGATCGATTCCTGGAAGACCAGTAGTACAGTCCGAACCACATCTGGAGACTTTCTGTAATCTATGCACCTTCAAAGTGTTGATGAAACACAGAAATTGCATCGGGATTGAATACAACAGGCTCCATGCGGACTTATCTCCATAGGCGTAATGTCTCAAACTGTCTACGACTTGATCAGCTCCTGGGAGACCAGTAGTAGTTTTCGAAGCACATCTAGAGGCATTCTGTAATCTTTGGAACTTCAGAGTGTAGATGAAACACATAAAGCTCATCGGGATGGATTACAACAGGCACCATGCGAACTTTTCTCCATGAGAGTAATGTCTCAAACTGTCTACGCTTTGATCGTTCCCTGGAAGACCAGTAGTAGTTTCCGAAGCACATCTGTAGGCATTCTGTGTTTTGTCGAACTTCACAGTGTTGATGAAACACAGAAATTGAATCGGGATTGAATACAACAGGCACCATGAGGACTTTTCCCCATGATATTAAAGTCTCAAACTGTCTACGCTTTGATCACTCCCTGGGAGACCAGTAGTAGTTTCCGAAGCACATCTGGAGGCATTTTGAAATCTGTGGACCTTCAGAGTGTTCATGACACAGAAATTGCATCGGGATTGACTAGAAGAGGCACCATGCGGACTTTAGTACATGGGAGTAATGTCTCAAACTGTATACGCTTTGATCGTTCCCTGGGAGACCAGTAGTAGTTTCCGAAACACATCTGGAGGCGTTCTGTAATCTGTGGACCTTCAGAGTGTACATGAAACACAGAAATTGAGTCGCGATTGACTAGAAGAGGCACCATGGGGTCTTTACTACTTGGGAGTTATGTCTCAAACTGTATACGCTTTGATCGTTCCCTGGAAGAGCAGTAGTAGTTTGCGAAGCACATCTGGAGGCATTCTGTAATCTGTTTACATTCAGAGTGTTGATGGAACACAGAAATTGCATCGGGATTGAATACAACAAGCACCATGCGGACTTATCTACATGGGAGTAACGTCTAAAACTGTCTACGCTTTGATCGTTCATTGGAAGACCAGTAGTAATTTCCGAAGCACATCTGGAGACTTTCTGTAATTTGTGGACCTTCAGAGTGTTGATGAAACGCAGAAATGGCATCGAGATTGAATACAACAGGCTCCATGCGTACTTTTCTCCATGATAGTAATGTCTCAAACTGTCACGCTTTGATCAACTTCTGGGAGACCAGTAGTAGTTTTTGAAGCACATCTGGATGCATTCTGTAATCTGTGGACCTTCAGAGTCTTCATGAAACACAGAAATTCTATCGGGATTGACTAGAAGAAGCACCCTGCGGACTTTTCTCATTGGGAGTAATGTCTCAAAGTGTGCTCGATTTGATCCATTCCTTTAAGATAAGTAGCAGTTTCCGAAGCACATCTGGAGGCATTCTGTAATCTGTGGACCTTCCGAGTGTTGATGAAACATAGAAATAGCATCGGGATTAATACTACAGGCACCTTGCTTTTTTCTATGTGAGTAATGTATCAACTGTCTACGGTTTGATCGTTCCCTGGAAGACCAATAGTACTTTTCGAATCACATCTGGGGGCATTCTGTAATCTGTGGACCTTGAGTGTTGATGAAACACAGAGACTGCTTCGGCATTTATTACAACAGGCATCATGTGGACTTTTCTCCATGCGAGTAATGTCTCAAATTCTCTACGCTTTGATCGTTCCTTTGAAGACAAGTAGTAGTTTCCAAGGCACATATGGAGGCATTCTGTAATATGTGGACCTTCAGGGTGTTGCTGAAACACAGAAATTACATCGGGATTGAATACAACATGCACCATGCGGACTTTTCTCCATTGGAGTAATGTCTCAAACTCTCTACGCTTTGATCTTTCCCTGGAAGGCCACAAGTAGTTTGCGAAGCACATCTGGATGCATTCTGTAATCTGTAGACCTTCAGAGTGTTGTTGAAACACAGAATTGCATCGGGATTGAATACAAAAGGCACCATGCGAACATTTATACACGGGAGTAATGTCTCATACTGTCTACCCATTGATTGTTCCCTGGAAGACCAGTAGGAGTTTCTGAAGCACATCTGAAGGCATACCGTAATCTGTAGACCTTCAGAGTGTTGTTGAAACACAGAAATTGCATCGGGATTAAATACAACATGCACCTTGGAGCATTCTGTAATCTTTGGAACTTCAGAGTGTAAATGAAACACATAAAGCTCATCGGGATGGATTACAACAGGCACCATGCGGACTTTTCTCCATGAGAGTAATGTCTCAAACTGTCTACCCTTTGATCGTTCCCTGGAAGACCAGTAGTAGTTTCCGAAGCACATCTGTAGGCATCTGTAGGCATTCTGTATTTTGTGGAACTTCACAGTGTAGATGAAACACAGAAATTCAATCGGGATGAATACAACAGGCACCATGAGGACTTTTCTCCATGATATTAATGTCTCAAACTGTCTACGCTTTGATCGTTCCCTGGGAGACCATTAGTAGTTTCCGAAACACATCTGGAGGCATTCTGTAATCTGTGGACCTTCCGAGTGTTGATGAAACACAGAAATTGCATCGGGATTGATTACAACAGGCTCCATGCGGACTTTTCTCCATAGGCGTAATGTCTCAAACTGTCTACGCTTTGATCAACTTCTGGGAGACCAGTAGTAGTTTTTGAAGCACATCTGGATGCATTCTGTAATCTGTGGACCTTCAGAGTGTTCATGAAACACAGAAATTGCATCGGGATTGACTAGAAGAGGCACCATGCGGCCTTTACTACATGGGAGTAATGTCTCAAACTTTATACGCTTTGATCGTTCCCTGGGAGACCAGTAGTAGTTTCCGAAGCACATCTGGAGGCGTTCTGTAATCTGTGGACCTTCAGAGTGTACATGAAACACAGAAATTGCATCGCGATTGACTAGAAGAGGCGCCATGCGGTCTTTACTACTTGGGAGTTATGTCTCAAACTGTATACGCTTTGATCGTTCCCTGGAAGAGCAGTAGTAGTTTGCGAAGCACATCTGGAGGCATTCTGTAATCTGTTTACATTCAGAGTGTTGATGGACCACAGAAATTGCATCGGGATTGAATACAACAAGCATCAAATGGACATTTCCCCATGGGAGTAATGTCTCCAACTGTCTACGCTTTGATCGTTCATTGGAAGACCAGTAGTAATTTCCGAGGCACATCTGGAGGTATTCTGTAACCTGTGGACCTTCAGAGTATTAATGAAACGCAGAAATTGCATCGAGATTGAATACAACAGGCTCCATGCGTACTCTTCTCCACGATAGTTACGTCTCAAACTGTGTACGATTTGATCGATTCCTGGAAGACCAGTAGTACAGTCCGAACCACATCTGGAGACTTTCTGTAATCTATGCACCTTCAGAGTGTTGATGAAACACAGAAATTCCATCGGGATTGAATACAACAGGCTCCATGCGGACTTATCTCCATAGGCGTAATGTCTCAAACTGTCTACGCCTTGATCAGCTACTGGGAGACCAGTAGTAGTTTTCGAAGCACATCTGGAGGCATTCTGTAATCTTTGGAACTTCAGAGTGTAGATGAAACACATAAAGCTCATCGGGATGGATTACAACAGGCACCATGCGGACTTTTCTCCATGAGAGTAATGTCTCAAACTGTCTACGCTTTGATCGTTCCCTGGAAGACCAGTAGAAGTTTCCGAAGCACATCTGTAGGCATTCTGTGTTTTGTCGAACTTCACAGTGTTGATGAAACACAGAAATTGAGTCGGGATTGAATACAACAGGCACCATGAGGACTTTTCTCCATGATATTAAAGTCTCAAACTGTCTACGCTTTGATCACTCCCTGGGAGACCAGTTGTAGTTTCCGAAGCACAATTGGAGGCATTCTGAAATCTGTGGACCTTCAGAGTGTTCATGACACAGAAATTGCATCGGGATTGACTAGAAGAGGCACCATGCGGACTTTACTACATGGGAGTAATGTCTCAAACTTTATACGCTTTGATCGTTCCCTGGAAGACCAGTAGTAGTTTGCGAAGCACATCTGGAGGCATTCTGTAATCAGTATACATTCAGAGTGTTGATGGAACACAGAAATTGCATCGGGATTGAATACAACAAGCACCATGCGGACTTATCTACATGGGAGTAATGTCTCCAACTGTCTACGCTTTGATCGTTCATTGGAAGACCAGTAGTAATTTCCGAAGCACATCTGGAGACTTTCTGTAATCTGTGGACCTTCAGAGTGTTGATGAAACGCAGAAATTGCATCGAGATTGAATACAACAGGCTCCATGCGTACTTTTCTCCATGATAGTAATGTCTCAAACTGTGTACGATTTGATCGATTCCTGGAAGACCAGTAGTACATTCCGAACCACATCTGGAGACATTCTGTAATCTATGCACCTTCAGAGAGTTGATGAAACACAGAAATTCCATCGGGATTGATTACAACCGGCTTCATGTGGACCTTTCTCCATAGGCGTAATGTCTCAAACTGTCTACGCTTTGATCAACTTCTGTTAGACCAGTAGTAGTTTTTGAAGCACATCTGGATGCATTCTGTAATCTGTGGACCTTCAGAGTGTTCATGAAACACAGAAATTGCATCGGGATTGACTAGAAGAGGCACCATGCGGACTTTTCTCCATGGGAGTAATGTCTCAAAGTGTGCTCCATTTGATCCATTCCTTCAAGATAAGTAGCAGTTTCCGAAGCACATCTGGATGCATTCTGTAATCTGTGGACCTTCCGAGTGTTTATGAAACATAGAAATTGCATCGGGATGAATACTACGGGCACCTTGCTTTTTTCTATGTGAGTAATGTATCAACTGTCTACGGTTTGATCGTTCCCTGGAAGACCAATAGTAGTTTTCGAATCACATCTGGAGGCATTCTGTAATCTGTGGACCTTGAGTGTTGATGAAACACAGAGATTGCTTCGGCATTTATTACAACAGGCATCATGCGGACTTTTCTCCATGCGAGTAATGTCTCAAATTCTCTACGCTTTGATCGTTCGTTTGAAGTCAAGTAGTAGTTTCCAAGGCACATATGGAGGCATTCTGTAATATGTGGACCTTCAGGGTGTTGCTGAAACACAGAAATTACATCGGGATTGAATACAACATGCACCATGCGGACTTTTCTCCATGATATTAATGTCTCAAACTGTCTACGCTTTGATCAACTTCTGGGAGACCAGTAGTAGTTTTTGAAGCACATCTGGATGCATTCTGTAATCTGCGGACCTTCAGAGTGTTCATGAAACACAGAAATTTCATCGGGATTGACTAGAATAGGCACCATGCGGACTTTACTACATGGGAGTAATGTCTCAAACTGTCTACGCTTTGATCGTTTCCTGGAAGACCAGTCGTAATATCCGAAACACATCTAGAGGCATTCTATAACCTGTGGACCTTCAGAGTATAGATGAAACACAGGAATTGCATCGGGATTATATACAACAGATACCATGATGAACTTTCTCCTTGGGAGATATGTCTCAAACTGTCTACGAATTTTGATCGATTCCTCGAAGACCAGTAGTAGTTTTCAATCACATCTGGAGGCATTCTGTGATCTGTGGACCTTCAGAGTGTTGATGATACACAGAAATAGCATCGGGATTGAATACAACAGGCACCATGCGGACTATTCTCCAAGGGTGTAATGTCTCAAACTGTCTACGCTTTGCTCGTTCCCTGGAAGATCAGCAGTACTTTCCTAAGCACATCAGGAGGCATTCTGTAATCTGTCGACCTTCAGAGTGCTCATAAACACAGAAATTGCTTTAGAAACGAATAGAACAGGCACCATGCAAACTTTTCTCAATGAGAATAATGTCTCAAACGGTCTACGCATTGATCGACTTCTGGGAGACCAGTAGGATTTTTTGAAGCACATCTGTAAGCATTCTGTAGTCTTTGGACATTCAGAGTGTTGATGAAACACAGAAAGTGCATCAGGATTGAATACAACAGGCAACATGCGGACTTTTCTCCATGAGAGTAATGTCTCAACGTATCTACGCTTTGATCGATCCCTGGAAGACCAGTAGTAATTTCCGAAGCACATCTGGAGGCATTCTGTAATCTGTGGACTTTCAGAGTGTTGATGAAACACGGAAATTGCATCGGGATTGAATACATCAGGCACCATGCGGACTTCTCTCCATGGGAGTAATGTCTCAAACTGTCTTCGCTTTGATCATTCCTTGGAAAACCAGTAGTAGTTTCCCAAGCACATCTGGAGGCATTCTGTATTCTGTGGACCTTCACAGTGTTGATGAAACACAGAAATAGGATTGGGATTGAATACAACAGGCACCATGCGTACATGTCTCCATAGGAGTAATGTCTCAAAGTGGCTACGTTTTGATCGTTACCTGGAAGACCAGTAGTAGTTTTCGAAGCACATCTGGAGGCATTCTGTATTCTGTGGACCTTCAGAGTGTTGATGATACACAGAAATTGCATCGGGATTGATTACAAGAGGTACCATGCGCACTTTTCTTCATGATAGTAATGTCTCAAACCGTCTACGTTTTGATCGTTCCCCCGAAGACCATTAGTAGTTTCCGAAGCAAATCAGGAGGCATTCTGTAATCTGTGGACCTTCAGAGTGTTCATAAACACAGAAATTGCTTCGGGATTGAATAGAACAGGCACCATGCGGACTTTTCTCTATGAGAGTAATGTCTAAAATTGTCTTCGCTTTGATCGTTAACTGGAAGGCCAGTAACAGTTTCCGTAGCATATCTGGAGGGATTTTGTAATCTGTTGACCTTCAGAGTGTAGATGAAACACAGAAATTGCATCAGGATTGAATACAACAGTCACCATGCGGTCTTTCCTATATGGGAGTAATGCCACAAACAGTCTACGCTTTGATCGTTCCCTAGAAGCCCAGTAGTAGTCTCCAAGTCACATCTGGAGGCATTCTGTAATCTGTGTACCTTCAGAGTGTTGATGAAACACGGAAATTGCATCGGGATTGAATACAACGGGCACCATGCGGAGTTTCCTCCATTGGAGTAACGTCTCAAACTGCCTACGCTTTGATCGTACCCTGGAAGACCAGCAGTAGTTTTCGAAGCACATCTGGAGGCATTATGTAATATGTGGACTTTCAGAGTGTTGATGAAACTCAGAAATTGCATCGGGATTGAATACAACATGCACCATGCGACCTTATCTCCATGGGAATATTGTCTCAAACAGACTACGCTTTGATCGTTCCCTGGAAGACCAGTAGTAGTTTATAAGGCACATCTGGAGGCATTCTGTAATCTTTCTGCCTTCAGAGTGTTGATGAAACACAGAAAATGCATCGGGATTGAATGAAACAATCACCATGTGGGCTTTTCTCCATGGGAGTAATGTCTCAAACCGTCTACGTTTTGATCGTTCCCCCGAAGACCATTAGTAGTTTCCGAAGCAAATCAGGAGGCATTCTGTAATCTGTGGACCTTCAGAGTGTTCATAAACACAGAAATTGCATCGGAATTGAGTAGAACAGGCACCATGCGGAATTTTCTCATTGAGATTAATGTCTCAAACTGTCTACGCTTTGATCGTTAACTGGAAGACCAGTAACAGTTTCCGAAGCACATCTGGAGGCATTCTGTAATCTCTTTACGTTCAGAGTGTTGATGGAACACAGAAATTGCATCGGGATTTAATACAACATGCACCATGCGGTCCTTTCTCCATGGGAGTAATGTCTCGAACTGTCTACGTTATGATCGATTCCTGGTAGACCAGTAGTAGATTCAGAATCACATCTGGAGGCAATCTGTAATCTATGGACCTTCAGAGTGTTGATGAAACACAGGAATTGCATCGGGATTAAATAGAACAGCCACCATGAGTGCCTTACTCCATGGAAGAAATGTCTCAAACTGTCTATGAGATTTGATCGATTCCTCGAAGACCAGTAGTAGCTTCTGAAGCACATCTGGAGGCATTCCGTAATCTGAGGACCTTCAGAGTGTTGATGAAACACAGAATTTGCTCGGGATTTAATACAACATGCACCATGCAGTCTTTTCTGCATGGGAGTAGTGTCTCAACCAGACTAAGCTTTGATCGTTCCCTGGAAGACCAGTAGTAGTTTATAAGGCACATCTGGAGGCATTATGTAATCTGCCTTCTGAGTGTTGATGATACACAGAAATTGCATCGGGATTGAATAAAACAGGCACCATGCAAACTTTTCTCAATGGGAGTAATGTCTAAAATTATCTACGATTTGATCGTTTCCTGGGAGACCAGTAGTAATATCCGATGCACATCTGGAGGCATTCTGTAATCTGTGGGCCTTCAGAGTGTTGATGAAACACAGGAATTGCATCGGGATTCAATACAACAGGCACCGAGCGGACTTTTCTCCATGGGAGTAATGTCTGAAACTGTCTACGCTTTTATCAGTCCCTGGAAGGACAGTAGTAGTTTCCGAAGCACTTCTGGAGGCATTCTGTAATCTGTGGACCTTCACAGTTTTGATGAAACACAGAAATTTGATCGGGATTGAATACAACAGGAACCATGCGTACTTTCCTCCATGAAAGTAATGTCTCAAACTGTATACGATTTGATCGATTCCTGGAAGCAAAGTAGTAGTTTAAAAGGCACATCTTAAGGCATTCTGTAACCTTTGGGCCTTCAGAGTGATGGTGAAACGCAGAAATTGCATCGGGATTTAATACAACAAGAACCATGCGGACTTTTCTCCATGGGAGTAATGTCACAAACTGTGTACGATTGATCGATTCCTGGAAGACCAGTAGTAGTTTCCGAACCACATCTGGAAGCATTCTGAATCTGTGCACCATCAGAGTGTTGATGAAACACAGAAATTGCATGGGGATTGAATACAACAGGCACCATGCGGACCTTTCTCCATGGGAGTAATGCCTTAAACTGATTACGCTTTGATCGTTCCCAGGACGACCAGTAGTAGTTTTTGAAGCACATCTGGAGGCATTCTGTAATCTTTGGACCTTCAGAGTGTTGATGAAACGCAGAAATTGCATCCGGATTGAATACAACAGCCACCATGCGGACTTTTCTCCATGGGAGTAGTCTCAAACTGTCTACGCTTTGATCGTTCCCTGGAAGACCAGTAGTAGTTTCCGAATCACATCTGGAGGCATTCTATAATCTGTGGACCATCAGAGTGTTGATGAAACACAGAGGTTGCTTCGGGATTGAATACAACAGGCACAATGCGGACTTTTCTCCATGGGAGTAATGTCTCAAACTGTCTACGCTTTCATCGTTCCCTGGAAGACCAGTAGTAGTTAATAAGGCACATCTGGAGGAATTCTGTAATCTGCCTTCAGAGTGTTGATGAAACAAAGAAATTGCATCGGGATTGAATAAAACAGGCACCATGCGGACTTTTCTCTGTGGGAGTAATGTCTAAAATTTCCTACGCTTTGATCGTTTCCTGGGAGACCAGTAGTAATATCCGAAGCACATCTGGAGGCATTCTGTAATCTGTGGGCCTTCAGAGTGTTGATGAAACACAGACATTGCATCGGGATTCAATACAACAGGCACCGAGCGGACTTTTCTCCATGGGAGTAATGTCTGAAACTGTCTACGTTTTGATCATTCCCTGGAAGGACAGTAGTAGTTTCCGAAGCACTTCTGGAGGCATTCTGTAATCTGTGGACCTTCACAGTTTTGATGGAACACAGAAATTTGATCGGGATTGAACACAACAGAAACCATGAGTACTTTTCTCCATGAGAGTAATGTCTCAAACTGTATACGATTTGATCGATTCCTGGAAGCAAAGTAGTAGTTTAAAAGGCACATCTGGAGGCATTCTGTAATCTGTGGGCCTTCAGAGTGATGGTGAAACGCAGAAATTGCATCGGGATTGAATACAACAGGAACCATGCGGACTTTCCTCCATGGGAGTAATGTCTCAAACTGTGTACGACATGATCGATTCCTGGAAGACCCGTAGTAGTTTCCGAACCACATCTCGAAGCATTCTGAATCTGTGCACCATCAGAGTGTTGATAAAACACAGAAACTGCATCGGGATTAAATACAACAGGCACCATGCGGACCTTTCTCCATGAGAGTAATGCCTTAAACTGACTACGCTTTGATCGTTCCCAGGACGACCAGTGGTAGTTTCTGAAGCACATCTGGAGGCATTCTGTAATCTTTGGACCTTCTGAGTGTTGATGAAACACAGAATTTGCATCGGGATTGAATACAACAGGCACCATATGGACTTTTCTCCATGGGAGTAGTCTGAAACTGTCTACGCTTTCATCGTTCCCTGGAAGACCAGTAGTAGTTTCCGAAGCACATCTGGAGGCATTCTGTAATCTGTGGAACTTTTAAGAGTTGATGAAACACAGAAATTGCATCTGGATTGAATACAAAAGGTACCATGCGGACTTTTCTCAATGGGAAAAGGTCTCAAACTGTCTACGAAATTAGATTGATTCCTCGAAGACCAGTAGTTGTTTCCTAGGCACATCCAGAGACATTCTGTAACCTGTGGACCTTGAGAGTGTTGATAAAACACAGAAATTGCATGGTGATTGAATATAACGGGCAACATGCGGACTTTTCTCCATGGGATCAATGTCTCAAACTGTCTACGCTTTCAGTGTAACTTGGAAGTACGGTAGTAGTTTCCGAGGCACATCTGGAAGCATTCTATAATCTGTGGACCTTCAGAGTGTTGATGAAACACAGAAATTGCCTCGGGATTGAATACAACTGGCACCTTGCAGACTTTTTTCCATGGGAGTATTGTCTCAAATGTCCACGCTTTGATCGTTCCCTGGAAGACTAGTAGTAGTTTCCGAATCACATCTGGAGGCATTATGTAATCTGTGGACCTCCAGAGTGTTGATGAAACACAGAAATTGCGGCGGGATTGAATAGAACAGGCTCCATGCAGACTTTTATCCATGGGAGTAATGTCTACAACTGTCTACGTTTTGATCCTTCCCTAGCAGACCAGTAGTAATTTCCGAAGCACATCTGGAGGCATTCTGTAATCTGTGGACAATCAGAGTGTTGATGAAACACAGAAATTGGAACAGGATTGAATACAACAGGTACCATGTGAACTTTTCTCCATGAGAGTATTGTTTCAAACTGTGTACGATTTGATCGATTCCTGGGAGACCAGTAGTAGTTTAAAAGGCACATCTGGAGACAATCTGTAATCTTTGGGCCTTCAGAGTGTTGGTGAATAGCAGAAATTTCATCGGGATTGAATACAACAGGAACCATGCGGACTTTTCTCCATGGGAGTAATGTCTCAAACTGTGTACGATTTGATCGATTCCTGGATGACCAGTAGTAGTTTCCGAACCACATCTGGAAGCATTCTGAATCTGTGCACCTTCACAATGTTGATGAAACACAGAAATTGCATCGGGATTGAATACAACAGGCTCCATGCAGACTTTTCTCCATAAGCGTAATGTCTCAAACTATCTACGCATTTATCGACTTCTGGGAGATCAGTAGGAGTTTTTGAAGCACATCTGGAGGCACTCTGTAATCTTTGGTCTTTCAGAGTGTTGATGAAACACAGAAATCGCATCACGATTGAAAACAACGGGCACCAAGCGGTCTTTTCTCCATGGTAGTAATGACTCAAACAGTCTACGCTTTGACCGCTTCCTGGATGACCAGTACTAGTTCACGAAGCACATCTGGAGGCATTCTGTAATCTTTGGACTCTCAGAGTGTTCATGAAACACAGAAATTGCTTCGGGATTGAATAGAACAGGCAACATGCAGACTTTTCTCCATGGGAGTAATGTCTCAAACTATGTACAATTTGATCGATTCCTGGTACACCAGTAGTAGTTTCCGAACCACATCTGGAGGCATTCTGAATCTGTGCACCTTCAGAGTGTTGATGAAACACAGAGATTGCATCGGGATTGAATACAACAGGCACCATGCGGACTTCTCCCCATGGCAGTACGCTTTGGTCGATTCCTGGAAGATCAGTAGTAGTTTCAGAAACACATCTGGAGGCATTCTGTAATCTGTGGACCTTCAGAGTGTTGATGAAACACCGAAAAAGCATCGGTAAGAATACAACTAGCACCGTGCGCACTTTTCTCCATAGAAGTAATGTCTAAAACTGTCTACGCTTTGATCGATTCTTGGAAGACAATGAGTAGTTTCCAAGATACATCTGGAGTCATTCGGTAATCTGTGGACTTTCAGACTGTTGATGATACACAGAAATTGCAACGGGATTGAATACAACAGGCATCATGCGGACCTTTGTCCATGGGAGTAATGTCTCAAACTGACTACGTTTTGATCGTTCCCAGGAAGACCAGTAGTAGTATCCGAAGCACATCTGGAGGCAATCTGTAATCTGTGGACCTTCAGAGTGTTGATGGAACACAGAAATTGCATCGGGATTAAATACAACAGGCACCATGCGGACTTCTCTCCATGGGAGTAATGTCTCAAACTGTCTACGCTTTGATCATACCCTGGAAGGACAGTAGTAGTTTTTTACGAAGCACATCTTGAGGCATTCTGTAATCTGTGGACCTCCAGAGTGTTGATGAAACACAGAAATTGCGTCGGGATTGAATACAACAGGCTCCATGCAGACCTTTATCCATGGGAGTATTGTCTCAAACTGTCTACGTATTGATCCTTCCCTAGCAGACCAGTAGTAATTTCCGAAGCACAACTGGAGGCATTCTGTAATCTGTGGACCATCACAGTGTTGATGAAACACAGAAATTGGATCAGGATTGTATACAACAGGTACGATGCGTTCCTTTCTCCATGAGAGTAATGTTTCAAATTGTGTACGATTTGATCGATTCCTGGAAGACCAGTAGTAGTTTAAAAGGCACATCTGGAGGCATTCGGCAATCTTTGGTCTTTCAGAGTGTTGATGAAACACAGAAATTGCATCACGATTGAATACAACAGGCACCAAGCGGTCTTGTCTCCATGGTAGTAATGACTCAAACAGTCTACGCTTTGATCGCTTCCTGGTAGACCAGTAGTAGTTCACGAGCACATATGGAGGCATTCTGTAATCTTTGGACTCTCAGAGTGTTCAAGAAACACAGAAATTGCATTGGGATTAAATAGAACAGGCACCATGCAGGCTTTTCTCCATGGGAATAATGTCTCAAACTGTGTACAATTCGATCGATTCCTGGTAGACCAGTAGTAGTTTCCGAACCACATCTGGAGGCATTCTGTAATCTGTGCACCTTCAGAGTGTTGATGAAACACAGAGATTGCAATCGGGATTGCATACAACAGGCACCGTGCGGACTTCTCTCCATGGGAGTACGCTTTGGTCGATTCCTGGAAGACCAGTAGTAGTTACGGAAACACATCTGGAGCCATTCTGTAATCTGTGGACCTTCAGAGTGTTGATGAAACACAGAAATTGCATCGGGATTGAATACAACAGGCACCATGCATACTTTTCTCTACGGGAGTAATGTCTCAAACTGTCTACAGTTTCATCGATCCCTGGAAGGGCAGTAGTTGTTACCGAAGCACATCTGGAGGCATTCCGTATTCTGTTTACGTTCAGGGTGTTGATGGAACATAGAAATTGCATTGGGATTCGACACAACAGGCACCATGCGGACTTTTCTCCATGGGAGTAATGTCTCAAACTGTCTACGCTCTCATCATTCCCTGGAACGACAGTAGTAGTTTCCGAAGCAAATCTGGAGGCATTCTGTAATCTGTGGACCTCCAGGGTGTTGATGAAACACAGAAATTGCGGCGGGATTGAATAGAACAGGCTCCATGCAGACTTTTATCCATGGGAGTAATGTCTACAACTGTCTACGTTTTGATCCTTCCCTAGCAGACCAGTAGTAATTTCCGAAGCACATCTGGAGGCATTCTGTAATCTGTGGACAATCAGAGTGTTGATGAAACACAGAAATTGGAACAGGATTGTATACAACAGGTACCATGTGAACTTTTCTCCATGAGAGTATTGTTTCAAACTGTGTACGATTTGATCGATTCCTGGGAGACCAGTAGTAGTTTAAAAGGCACATCTGGAGGCAATCTGTAATCTTTGGGCCTTCAGAGTGTTGGTGAAAAGCAGAAATTTCATCGGGATTGAATACAACAGGAACCATGCGGACTTTTCTCCATGGGAGTAATGTCTCAAACTGTGTACGATTTGATCGATTCCTGGATGACCAGTAGTAGTTTCCGAACCACATCTGGAAGCATTCTGAATCTGTGCACCTTCACAATGTTGATGAAACACAGAAATTGCATCGGGATTGAATACAACAGGCTCCATGCAGACTTTTCTCCATAAGCGTAATGTCTCAAACTATCTACGCATTTATCGACTTCTGGGAGATCAGTAGGAGTTTTTGAAGCACATCTGGAGGCACTCTGTAATCTTTGGTCTTTCAGAGTGTTGATGAAACACAGAAATCGCATCACGATTGAATACAACGGGCACCAAGCGGTCTTTTCTCCATAGTAGTAATGGCTCAAACAGTCTACGCTTTGATCGCTTCCTGGATGACCAGTACTAGTTCACGAAGCACATCTGGAGGCATTCTGTAATCTTTGGACTCTCAGAGTGTTCATGAAACACAGAAATTGCTTCGGGATTGAATAGAACAGGCAACATGCAGACTTTTCTCCATGGGAGTAATGTCTCAAACTATGTACAATTTGATCGATTCCTGGTACACCAGTAGTAGTTTCCGAACCACATCTGGAGGCATTCTGAATCTGTGCACCTTCAGAGTGTTGATGAAACACAGAGATTGCATCGGGATTGAATACAACAGGCACCATGCGGACTTCTCTCCATGGCAGTACGCTTTGCTCGATTCCTGGAAGATCAGTAGTAGTTTCAGAAACACATCTGGAGGCATTCTGTAATCTGTGGACCTTCAGAGTGTTGATGAAACACCGAAAAAGCATCGGTAAGAATACAACTAGCACCGTGCGCACTTTTCTCCATAGAAGTAATGTCTAAAACTGTCTACGCTTTGATCGATTCCTGGAAGACAATGAGTAGTTTCCAAGATACATCTGGAGTCATTCGGTAATCTGTGGACTTTCAGACTGTTGATGATACACAGAAATTGCAACGGGATTGAATACAACAGGCATCATGAGGACCTTTGTCCATGGGAGTAATGTCTCAAACTGACTACGTTTTGATCGTTCCCAGGAAGACCAGTAGTAGTATCCGAAGCACATCTGGAGGCAATCTGTAATCTGTGGACCTGCAGAGTGTTGATGGAACACAGAAATTGCATCGGGATTGAATACAACAGGCACCATGCGGACTTCTCTCCATGGGAGTAATGTCTCAAACTGTCTACGCTTTGATCATACCCTGGAAGGACAGTAGTAGTTTTTTACGAAGCACATCTGGAGGCATTCTGTAATCTGTGGACCTCCAGAGTGTTGATGAAACACAGAATTTGCGTCGGGATTGAATACAACAGGCTCCATGCAGACCTTTATCCGTGGGAGTATGGTCTCAAACTGTCTACGTATTGATCCTTCCCTAGCAGACCAGTAGTAATTTCCGAAGCACAATTGGAGGCATTCTGTAATCTGTGGACCATCACAGTGTTGATGAAACACAGAAATTGGATCAGGATTGTATACAACAGGTACGATAGGTTCCTTTCTCCATGAGAGTAATGTTTCAAATTGTGTACGATTTGATCGATTCCTGGAAGACCAGTAGTAGTTTAAAAGGCACATCTGGAGGCATTCGGCAATGTTTGGTCTTTCAGAGTGTTGATGAAACACAGAAATTGCATCACGATTGAATACAACAGGCACCAAGCGGTCTTGTCTCCATGGTAGTAATGACTCAAACAGTCTACGCTTTGATCGCTTCCTGGTAGACCAGTAGTAGTTCACGAGCACATCTGGAGGCATTCTGTAATCTTTGGACTCTCAGAGTGTTCAAGAAACACAGAAATTGCATTGGGATTAAATAGAACAGGCACCATGCAGACTTTTCTCCATGGGAATAATGTCTCAAACTGTGTACAATTCGATCGATTCCTGGTAGACCAGTAGTAGTTTCCGAACCACATCTGGAGGCATTCTGTAATCTGTGCACCTTCAGAGTGTTGATGAAACACAGAGATTGCAATCGGGATTGCATACAACAGGCACCGTGCGGACTTCTCTCCATGGGAGTACGCTTTGGTCGATTCCTGGAAGACCAGTAGTAGTTACAGAAACACATCTGGAGCCATTCTGTAATCTGTGGACCTTCAGAGTGTTGATGAAACACCGAAAATGCATCGGGAAGAATACAACTGTCACCGTGCAGACTTTTCTCCATGGGAGTAATGTCTCAAACTGTCTACGCTTTGACCGTTCCCTGGAAAACCAGTAGTAGTTTATAAGGCACATCAGGAGGTATTCTGTATTCTGCCCTCAGAGTGTTGACGAAACACTGAAATTGCATCGGGATTGAATAAAACAGGCACCATGCGGACTTTTCTCCATGGGAGTAATGTCTCAAACTGTCTACGCTTTGATTGTATCCTGGAAGACCAGTAGTAATATCCGAAGCACATCTGGGGGCATTTTGTAATCTGTGGACCTTCAGAGTGTAGATGAATCACAGGAATTGCATCGGAATAAAATAAAACAAATACCATGATGATCTTTCTCCATGGGTGAGATGTCTCAAACTGTCTACGAATTTTGATCGATTCCTCGAAGTCCAGTAAGAGTTTTTAAGCACGACTGGAGGCATTCTGTGATCTGTGGACCTTCAGAGTGTTGATGAAACACAGAAATTGCATCGGGATTGAATACAACAGGCACCATGCATACTTTTCTCTACGGGAGTAATGTCTCAAACTGTCTACAGTTTCATCGATCCCTGGAAGGGCAGTAGTTGTTACCGAAGCACATCTGGAGGCATTCCGTATTCTGTTTACGTTCAGGGTGTTGATGGAACACAGAAATTGCATCGGGATTCGATACAACAGGCACCATGCGGACTTTTCTCCATGGGAGTAATGTCTCAAACTGTCTACGCTCTCATCATTCCCTGGAACGACAGTAGTAGTTTCCGAAGCAAATCTGGAGGCATTCTGTAATCTGTGGACCTCCAGGGTGTTGATGAACCACAGAAATTGCATCGGGATTGAATACAACAGGCTCCATGCACACTTTTCTCCATGGGAGTAATGTCTCAAACTGTGTACGATTTGATCGATTCGTGGAAGACCAGTAGTAGTTTCCGAACCACATCTGGAAGCATTCTGAATCTGAGCACCTTCAGAGTGTTGATGAAACACAGAAATTGCATCGGGATTGAATACAACAGCCTCCATGCAGACTTTTCTCCATAGGCGTAATGTCTCAAACTGTCTACGCTTTGATCGACTTCTTGGAGATCAGTAGGAGTTTTTGAAGCACATCTGGATTCATTCTGTAATCTTTGGTCTTTCAGAGTGTTGATGAAACACAGAAATTGCATCAGGATTGAATACAACAGGCACCTAGCGGTCTTTTGTCCATGGTAGTAATGACTCAAACAGTCTACGCTTTGATCGCTTCCTGGAAGACCAGTAGCAGTTCACGAAGCACATCTGGAGGCATTCTGTAATCTTTGGACTCGCAGAGTGTTCATGAAACATAGAAATTGCATCGGGATTGAATAGAACAGGCACCATGAAGACTTTTCTCCATGGGAGTAATGTCTCAAACTGTGTACAATTTAATCGATTCCTCGAAGACCAGTAGTTGTTTCCGAAGCACATCCAGAGTTATTCTGTAATCTGTGGACCTTGAGAGTGTTGATGAAACACAGAAATTGCATTGGGGTTGAATACAACAGGCACCATGCAAACTTTTCTCCATGGGAGAAATGTCTCAAACTGTCTACGAATTTTGATCGATTCCTCGAAGACCAGTAGTAGTGTCCGAAGCACAACCTGACTCATTCTGTAATCTATGGACATTGAGAGTGTTGATGAAATATATAAATTGCATCGGGATTGAATACATAATGCACCATGCGGTCTTTTCTCCATGGGAGTAATGTCTCAAACAGAATACGCTTTGATCGTTCCCTGGAAGACCAGTAGTAGTTTATAAGGCACATCTGGAGGCATTCTGTAATCTGCCTTCAGAGTGTTGACGAAACACAGAAATTGCATCGGGATTGAATACAAAAGGCACAATGCGGACTTGTCTGCATGAGTGTAATGTCTCAAAGTGTGTTCGATTTGATCCATTCCTTCAAGATAAGTAGTAGTTTCCGAACCACATCAGGAGTCATTCTGTAATCTGTGGACCTTCAGAGTGCTGATGAAACGCAGAAATAGCATCGATTTTGAATACAACAGGCTCCATGCGTACTTTTCTCCATGATAGTTATGTCTCAAACTGTGTACGATTTGATCGATTCCTGGAAGACCAGTAGTACATTCCGAACCACATCTGGAGACGTTCTGTAATCTATGCACCTTCAGAGTGTTGATGAAACACAGAGATTGCATCGGGATTGAATAAAAAAAGGCACCATGTGGACTTTTCCCCATGGGAGTAATGTCTCAAACTCTCTACGCTTTGATCGTTCCCTGGAAGACAAGTAGTAGTTTTCAAGGCACATCTGGAGGCATTCTGTAATCTGTGGACCTTCAGGGTGTTGATGAAACACAGAAATTGCATCGGGATTGAATACAACATGCACCATGCGGACTTTTCTCCATGGGAGTAATGTCTCAAACTCTCTACGCTTTGATCGTTCCCTGGAAGACAAGTAGTAGTTTTCAAGGCACATCTGGATGCATTCTGTAATCTGTAGACCTTCAGAGTGTTGTTGAAACACAGAATTGCATCGCGATTGAATACAAAATGCACCATGCGAACATTTATACATGGGAGTAATGTCTCATACTGTCTACCCATTGATCGTCCCTGGAAGACCAGTAGGAGTTTCTGAAGCACATCTGAAGGCATTCCGTAATCTGTAGACCTTCAGAGTGTTGATGAAACACAGAAATTGCATCGGGATTAAATACAACATGCACCTTGGAGCATTCTGTAATCTTTGGAACTTCAGAGTGTAGACGATACACATAAAGCTCATCGGGATGGATTACAACAGGCACCATGCGGATTTTTCTCCATGAGAGTAATGTCTCAAACTGTCTACCCTTTGATCGTTCCCTGGAAGACCAGTAGTAGTTTCCGAAGCACATCTGTAGGCATTCTGTATTTTGTGGAACTTCACAGTGTTGATGAAACACAGAAATTCAATCGGGATTGAATACAACAGGCACCATGAGGACTTTTCTCCATGATATTAATGTCTCAAACTGTCTACGCTTTGATCGTTCCCTGGAAGACCAGTAGTAGTTTCCGTAGCACATCTGTAGGCATTCTGTTCTTTGTGGAAATTCACAGTGTTGATGAAACACAGAAATTGAATCGGGATTGAATACAACAGGCACCATGAGGACTTTTCTCCATGATATTAATGTCTCAAACTGTCTACGCTTTGATCGTTCCCTGGGAGACCAGTAGTAGTTTCCGAAACAAATCTGGAGGCATTCTGTAATCTGTGGACCTTCAGAGTGTTCATGAAACACAGAAATTGCATCGGGATTACTAGAAGAGGCACCATGCGGACTTTACTAAATGGGAGTAATGTCTCAAACTGTATACGCTTTGATCGTTCAATGGAAGACAAGTAGTAGATTGCGAAGCACATCTGGAGGCATTCTGTAATCTGTATACATTCAGAGTGTTGATGGAACGCAGAAATTGCATCGAGATTGAATACAACAGGCTCCATGCGTACTTTTCTCCATGATAGTAATGGCTAAAACTGTGTACGATTTGATCGATTCCGGGAAGACCAGTAGTACATTCCAACCACATCTGGAGACTTTCTGCAATCCATGCACCTTCCGAGTGTTGATGAAACACAGAAATTGCATCGGGATTGATTACTACAGGCTCCATGCGGACTTTTCTCCATAGGCGTAATGTCTCAAACTGTCTACGCTTTGATCAACTTCTAGGAGACCAGTAGTAGTTTTTGAAGCACATCTGGATGCATTCTGTAATCTGTGGACCTTCAGAATGTTCATGAAACACAGAAATTGCATCGGGATTGACTAGAAGAGGCACCATGCGGACTTTACTACATGGGAGTAATGTCTCAAACTGTATACGCTTTGATCGTTCCCTGGGAGACCAGTAGTAGTTTCCGAAACACATCTGGAGGCGTTCTGTAATCTGTGGACCTTCAGAGTGCACATGAAACACAGAAATTGCATCGCGATTGACTAGAAGAGGCACCATGCGGTCTTTACTACTTGGGAGTTATGTCTCAAACTGTATACGTTTTGATCGTTCCCTGGAGGAGCAGTAGTAGTTTGCGAAGCACATCTGGAGGCATTCTGTAATCTGTTTACATTCAGAGTGTTGATGGAACACAGAAATTGCATCGGGATTGAATACAAGAAGCATCAAATGGACATTTCTCCATGGGAGTAATGTCTCCAACTGTCTACGCTTTGATCGTTCATTGGAAGACCAGTAGTAATTTCCGCAGCACATCTGGAGGTATTCTGTAACCTGTGGACCTTCAGAGTATTAATGAAACGCAGAAATTGCATCGAGATTGAATACAACAGGCTCCATGTGTACTTTTCTCCATGATAGTTATGTCTCAAAGTGTGTACGATTTGATCGATTCCTGGAAGGCCAGTAGTACAGTCCGAACCATATCTGGAGACTTTCTGTAATCTATGCACCTTCAGAGTGTTGATGAAACACAGAAATTGCATCGGGATTGAATACAACAGGCTCCATGCGGACTTTTCTCCATGAGAGTAATGTCTCAAACTGTCTACGCTTTGATCGTTCCCTGGAAGACCAGTAGTAGTTTCCGAAGCACATCTGTAGGCATTCTGTGTTTTGTCGAACTTCACAGTGTTGATGAAACACAGAAATTGAATCGGGATTGAATACAACAGGCACCATAAGGACTTTTCTCCATGATATTAAAGTCTCTAACTGTCTACGCTTTGATCACTCCCTGGGAGACCAGTAGTAGTTTCCAAAGCACATCTGGAGGCATTCCGAAATCTGTGGACCTTCAGAGTGTTCATGACACAGAAATTGCATCGGGATTGACTAGAAGAGGCACCATGCGGATTTTACTACGTGGGAGTAATGTCTCAAACTGTATACGCTTTGATCGTTCCCTGGAGGAGCAGTAGTAGTTTGCGAAGCACATCTGGAGGCATTCTGTAATCTGTATACATTCAGAGTGTTGATGGAACACAGAAATTGCATCGGGATTGAATACAACAGGCACCATGCGGACTTATCTACATGGGAGTAATGTCTCCAACTGTCTACGCTTTGATCGTTCATTGGAAGACCAGTAGTAATTTCCGAAGCACATCTGGAGACTTTCTGTAATCTGTGGACATTTAGAGTGTTGATTAAACGCAGAAATTGCATCGAGATTGAATACAACAGGCTCCATGCGTACTTTTCTCCATGATAGTAATGTCTCAAACTGTGTACGATTTGATCGATTCCTGGAAGACCAGTAGTACATTCCGAACCACATCTGGAGACATTCTGTAATCTATGCACCTTCAGAGTGTTGATGAAACACAGAAATTGCATCGGGATTGATTACAACAGGCTCCATGCGGACCTTTCTCCATAGGCGTAATGTCTCAAACTGTCTACGCTTTGATCAACTTCTGAGAGACCAGTAGTAGTTTTTGAAGCACATCTGGATGCATTCTGTAATCTGTGGACCTTCAGAGTGTTCATGAATCACAGAAATTCTATCGGGATTGACTAGAAGAGGCACCCTGCGGACTTTTCTCCATGGGAGTAATGTCTCAAAGTGTGCTCGATTTGATCCATTCCTTTAAGATAAGTAGCAGTTTCCGAAGCACATCTGGAGGCATTCTGTAATCTGTGGACCTTCCGAGTGTTGATGAAACATAGAAATTGCATCGGGATGAATACTACAGGCACCTTGCTTTTTTCTATGTGAGTAATGTATCAACTGTCTACGGTTTGATCGTTCCCTGGAAGACCAATAGTAGTTTTCGAATCACATCTGGAGGCATTCTGTAATCTGTGGACCTTGAGTGTTGATGAAACACAGAGACTGCTTCGGCATTTATTACAACAGGCATCATGCGGACTTTTCTCCATGCGAGTAATGTCTAAAATTCTCTACGCTTTGATCGTTCCTTGAAGACAAGTAGTAGTTTCCAAGGCACATATGGAGGCATTCTGTAATATGTGGACCTTCAGGGTGTTGCTGAAACACAGAAATTACATCGGGATTGAATACAACATGCACCATGGGGACTTTTCTCCATGGGAGTAATGTCTCAAACTCTCTACGCTTTGATCTTTCCCTGGAAGGCCACAAGTAGTTTGCGAAGCACATCTGGATGCATTCTGTAATCTGTAGACCTTCGGAGTGTTGTTGAAACACAGAATTGCATCGGGATTGAATACAAAAGGCACCATGCGAACATTTATACACGGGAGTAATGTCTCATACTGTCTACCCATTGATCGTTCCCTGGAAGACCAGTAGGAGTTTCTGAAGCACATCTGAAGGCATTCCGTAATCTGTAGACCTTCAGAGTGTTGATGAAACACAGAAATTGCATCGGGATTAAATACAACATGCACCTTGGAGCATTCTGTAACCTTTGGAACTTCAGAGTGTAAATGAAACACATAAAGCTCATCGGGATGGATTACAACAGGCACCATGCGGACTTTTTTCCACGAGAGTAATGTCTCAAACTGTCTACCCTTTGATCAACTTCTGGGAGACCAGTAGTAGTTTTTGAAGCACATCTGGATGCATTCTGTAATCTGTGGACCTTCAGAGTGTTCATGAAATACAGAAATTGCATCGGGATTGACTAGAAGAGGCACCATGCGGCCTTTACTACATGGGAGTAATGTCTCAAATTTTATACGCTTTGATCGTTCCCTAGGAGACCAGTAGTAGTTTCCGAAGCACATCTGGAGGCATTCTGTAATCTGTTTACATTCAGAGTGTTGATGGAACACAGAAATTGCATCGGGATTGAATACAACAGGCACCATGCGGACTTATCTACATTGGAGTAATGTCTCCAACTGTCTACGCTTTGATCGTTCATTAGAAGACCAGTAGTAATTTCCGAAGCACATCTGGAGACTTTCTGTAATCTGTGGACATTTAGAGTGTTGATTAAACGCAGAAATTGCATCGAGATTGAATACAACAGGCTCCATGCGTACTTTTCTCCATGATAGTAATGTCTCAAACTGTGTGCGATTTGATCGATTCCTGGAAGACCAGTAGTACATTCCGAACCACATCTGGAGACATTCTGTAATCTATGCACCTTCAGAGTGTTGATGAAACACAGAAATTGCATCGGGATTGATTACAACAGGCTCCATGCGGACCTTTCTCCATAGGCGTAATGTCTCAAACTGTCTACGCTTTGATCAACTTCTGGGAGACCAGTAGTAGTTTTTGAAGCACATCTGGATGCATTCTGTAATCTGTGGACCTTCAGAGTGTTCATGAATCACAGAAATTCTATCGGGATTCACTAGAAGAGGCACCCTGCGGACTTTTCTCCATGGGAGTAATGTCTCAATGTGTGCTCGATTTGATCCATTCCTTTAAGATAAGTAGCAGTTTCCGAAGCACATCTGGAGGCATTCTGTAATCTGTGGACCTTCCGAGTGTTGATGAAACATAGAAATTGCATCGGGATGAATACTACAGGCACCTTGCTTTTCTCTATGTGAGTAATGTATCAACTGTCTACGGTTTGATCGTTCCCTGGAAGACCAATAGTAGTTTTCGAATCACATCTGGAGGCATTCTGTAATCTGTGGACCTTGAGTGTTGATGAAACACAGAGACTGCTTCGGCATTTATTACAACAGGCATCATGCGGACTTTTCTCCATGCGAGTAATGTCTAAAATTCTCTACGCTTTGATCGTTCCTTGAAGACAAGTAGTAGTTTCCAAGGAACATATGGAGGCATTCTGTAATATGTGGACCTTCAGGGTGTTGCTGAAACACAGAAATTACATCGGGATTGAATACAACATGCACCATGGGGACTTTTCTCCATGGGAGTAATGTCTCAACCTCTCTACGCTTTGATCTTTCCCTGGAAGGCCACAAGTAGTTTGCGAAGCACATCTGGATGCATTCTGTAATCTGTAGACCTTCAGAGTGTTGTTGAAACACAGAATTGCATCGGGATTGAATACAAAAGGCACCATGCGAACATTTATACACGGGAGTAATGTCTCATACTGTCTACCCATTGATCGTTCCCTGGAAGACCAGTAGGAGTTTCTGAAGCACATCTGAAGGCATTCTGTAATCTGTTTACATTCAGAGTGTTGATGGAACACAGAAATTGCATCGGGATTGAATACAACAAGCATCAAATGGACATTTCTCCATGGGAGTAATGTCTCCAACTGTCTACGCTTTGATCGTTCATTGGAAGACCAGTAGTAATTTCCGAAGCACATCTGGAGGTATTCTGTAACCTGTGGACCTTCAGAGTATTAATAAAACGCAGAAATTGCATCGAGATTGAATACAACAGGCTCCATGCGTACTTTTCTCCATGATAGTTATGTCTCAAACTGTGTACGATTTGATCGATTCCTGGAAGACCAGTAGTACAGTCCGAACCACATCTGGAGACTTTCTGTAATCTATGCACCTTCAGAGTGTTGATGAAACACAGAGATGGCATCGGGATTGAATAAAACAGGCACCATGTGGACTTTTCCCCATGGGAGTAATGTCTCAAACTCTCTACGCTTTGATCGTTCCCTGGAAGACAAGTAGTAGTTTTCAAGGCACATCTGGAGGCATTCTGTAATCTGTGGACCTTCAGAATGTTAAAGAAACACAGAAATTGCATCGGGATTGAATACAACAGGCACCATGCGGACTTTTCTCCACGGGATAATGTCTCAAACTGTCTACGAAATTTGATCGATTCCTCGAAGACCAGTAGTAGTTTCCGAAGCACGTCCTGAGTCATTCTGTAATTTGTGGATCTTGAGAGTGTTGATAAAACACAAAAATTGCATGGGGATTCAATACAACAGGCAACATGCGGACTTTTCTTCATGGGAGTAATGACTCAAAGTGTGCTCGATTTGATCCATTCCTCCAAGATAAGTAGCAGTTTCCGAAGCACATCTGGAGGCATTCTGTAATCTGTGGACCTTCCGAGTGTTGATGAAACATAGAAATTGCATCAGGATGAATACAACAGGAACCTTGCTGACTTTTTTCTATGTGAGTAATGTCTCAACTGTGTACGGTTTGATCGTTCCCTGGAAGACCAATAGTAGTTTTCGAATCACATCTGGAGGCATTCTGTAATCTGTGGACCTTGAGTGTTGATGAAACACAGATTGCTTCGGCATTTATTACAACGGGCATCATGTGGACTTTTCTCCATGCTAGTAATGTCTCAAATTCTCTACGCTTTGATCGTTCCTTTGAAGACAAGTAGTAGTTTCCAAGGCACATATGGAGGCATTCTGTAATATGTGGACCTTCAGGGTGTTGATGAAACACAGAAATTACATCGGGATTGAATACAACATGCACCATGCGGAGTTTTCTCACAGGGAGTAATGTCTCAAACTCTCTACGCTTTGATCTTTCCCTGGAAGGCCACAAGTAGTTTGCGAAGCACATCTGGATGCATTCTGTAATCTGTAGACCTTCAGAGTGTTGTTGAAACACAGAATTGCATCGGGATTGAATGCAAAAGGCACCATGCGAACATTTATCCATGGGAGTAATGTCTCATACTGTCTACGCATTGATCGTTCCCTGGAAGACCAGTACGAGTTTCTGAAGCACATCTGAAGGCATTCCGTAATCTGTAGACCTTCAGAGTGTTGATGAAACACAGAAATTGCATAGGGATTAAATACAACATGCACCTTTGAGCATTCTGTAATCTTTGGAACTTCAGAGTGTAGATGAAACACATAAAGCTCATCGGGATGGATTACAACAGGCTCCATGCGGACCTTTCTCCATAGGCGTAATGTCTCAAACTGTCTACGCTTTGATCAACTTCTGGGAGACCAGTAGTAGTTTTTGAAGCACACCTGTATGCATTCTGTAATCTGTGGACCTTCAGAGTGTTCATGAGTCACAGAAATTCTATCGGGATTGACTAGAAGAGGCACCCTGCGGACTTTTCTCCATGGGGGTAATGTCTCAAAGTGTGCTCGATTTGATCCATTCCTTTAAGATAAGTAGCAGTTTCCGAAGCACATCTGGAGGCATTCTGTAATCTGTGGACCTTCCGAGTGTTGATGAAACATAGAAATTGCATCGGGATGAATACTACAGGCACCTTGCTTTTTTCTATGTGAGTAATGTATCAACTGTCTACGGTTTGATCGTTCCCTGGAAGACCAATAGTAGTTTTCGAATCACATCTGGAGGCATTCTGTAATCTGTGGACCTTGAGTGTTGATGAAACACAGAGACTGCTTCGGCATTTATTACAACAGGCATCATGCGGACTTTTCTCCATGCGAGTAATGTCTAAAATTCTCTACGCTTTGATCGTTCCTTGAAGACAAGTAGTAGTTTCCAAGGAACATATGGAGGCATTCTGTAATATGTGGACCTTCAGGGTGTTGCTGAAACACAGAAATTACATCGGGATTGAATACAACATGCACCATGGGGACTTTTCTCCATGGGAGTAATGTCTCAAACTCTCTACGCTTTGATCTTTCCCTGGAAGGCCACAAGTAGTTTGCGAAGCACATCTGGATGCATTCTGTAATCTGTAGACCTTCAGAGTGTTGTTGAAACACAGAATTGCGTCGGGATTGAATACAAAAGGCACCATGCGAACATTTATACATGGGAGTAATGTCTCATACTGTCTACCCATTGATCGTTCCCTGGAAGACCAGTAGGAGTTTCTGAAGCACATCTGAAGGCATTCTGTAATCTGTTTACATTCAGAGTGTTGATGGAACACAGAAATTGCATCGGGATTGAATACAACAAGCATCAAATGGACATTTCTCCATGGGAGTAATGTCTCCAACTGTCTACGCTTTGATCGTTCATTGGAAGACCAGTAGTAATTTCCGAAGCACATCTGGAGGTATTCTGTAATTTGTGGACCTTCAGAGTATTAATAAAACGCAGAAATTGCATCGAGATTGAATACAACAGGCTCCATGCGTACTTTTCTCCATGATAGTTATGTCTCAAACTGTGTACGATTTGATCGATTCCTGGAATCCAGTAGTACAGTCCGAACCACATCTGGAGACTTTCTGTAATCTATGCACCTTCAGAGTGTTGATGAAACACAGAGATGGCATCGGGATTGAATAAAACAGGCACCATGTGGACTTTTCCCCATGGGAGTAATGTCTCAAACTCTCTACGCTTTGATCGTTCCCTGGAAGACAAGTAGTAGTTTTCAAGGCACATCTGGAGGCATTCTGTAATCTGTGGACCTTCAGAATGTTAAAGAAACACAGAAATTGCATCGGGATTGAATACAACAGGCACCATGCGGACTTTTCTCCACGGGATAATGTCTCAAACTGTCTACGAAATTTGATCGATTCCTCGAAGACCAGTAGTAGTTTCCGAAGCACGTCCTGAGTCATTCTGTAATTTGTGGATCTTGAGAGTGTTGATAAAACACAAAAATTGCATGGGGATTCAATACAACAGGCAACATGCGGACTTTTCTCCATGGGAGTAATGACTCAAAGTGTGCTCGATTTGATCCATTCCTCCAAGATAAGTAGCAGTTTCCGAAGCACATCTGGAGGCATTCTGTAATCTGTGGACCTTCCGAGTGTTGATGAAACATAGAAATTGCATCGGGATGAATACAACAGGCACCTTGCTGACTTTTTTCTATGTGAGTAATGTCTCAACTGTGTACGGTTTGATCGTTCCCTGGAAGACCAATAGTAGTTTTCGAATCACATCTGGAGGCATTCTGTAATCTGTGGACCTTGAGTGTTGATGAAACACAGATTGCTTCGGCATTTATTACAACGGGCATCATGTGGACTTTTCTCCATGCTAGTAATGTCTCAAATTCTCTACGCTTTGATCGTTCCTTTGAAGACAAGTAGTAGTTTCCAAGGCACATATGGAGGCATTCTGTAATATGTGGACCTTCAGGGTGTTGATGAAACACAGAAATTACTTCGGGATTGAATACAACATGCACCATGCGGAGTTTTCTCACAGGGAGTAATGTCTCAAACTCTCTACGCTTTGATCTTTCCCTGGAAGGCCACAAGTAGTTTGCGAAGCACATCTGGATGCATTCTGTAATCTGTAGACCTTCAGAGTGTTGTTGAAACACAGAATTGCATCGGGATTGAATGCAAACATTGAATGCGAACATTTATCCATGGGAGTAATGTCTCATACTGTCTACGCATTGATCGTTCCCTGGAAGACCAGTACGAGTTTCTGAAGCACATCTGAAGGCATTCCGTAATCTGTAGACCTTCAGAGTGTTGATGAAACACAGAAATTGCATAGGGATTAAATACAACATGCACCTTTGAGCATTCTGTAATCTTTGGAACTTCAGAGTGTAGATGAAACACATAAAGCTCATCGGGATGGATTACAACAGGCACCATGCGGACTTGTCTCCATGAGAGTAATGTCTCAAACAGTCTACCATTTGATCGTTCCCTAGAAGACCAGTAGTAGTTTGCGAAGCACATCTGGAGGCATTCTGTATTCTGTGGACCTTCACAGTGTTGATGAAACACAGAAATAGGATTGGGATTGAATACAACAGGCACCATGCGTACATGTCTCCATAGGAGTAATGTCTCAAAGTGGCTACGTTTTGATCGTTACCTGGAAGACCAGTAGTAGTTTTCGAAGCACATCTGGAGGCATTCTGTATTCTGTGGACCTGCAGAGTGTTGATGATACACAGAAATTGCATCGGGATTGATTACAAGAGGTACCATGCGCACTTTTCTTCATGATAGTAATGTCTCAAACCGTCTACGTTTTGATCGTTCCCCCGAAGACCATTAGTAGATTCCGAAGCAAATCAGGAGGCATTCTGTAATCTGTGGACCTTCAGAGTGTTCATAAACACAGAAATTGCTTCGGGATTGAATAGAACAGGCACCATGCGGACTTTTCTCTATGAGAGTAATGTCTAAAATAGTCTTCGCTTTGATCGTTAACTGGAAGGCCAGTAACAGTTTCCGTAGCATATCTGGAGGGATTTTGTAATCTGTTGACCTTCAGAGTGTAGATGAAACACAGAAATTGCATCAGGATTGAATACAACAGTCACCATGCGGTCTTTCCTATATGGGAGTAATGCCACAAACAGTCTACGCTTTGATCGTTCCCTAGAAGCCCAGTAGTAGTCTCCAAGTCACATCTGGAGGCATTCTGTAATCTGTGTACCTTCAGAGTGTTGATGAAACACGATAATTGCATCGGGATTGAATACAACAGGCACCATGCGGAGTTTCCTCCATTGGAGTAACGTCTCAAACTGCCTACGCTTTGATCGTACCCTGGAAGACCAGCAGTAGTTTTCGAAGCACATCTGGAGGCATTATGTAATATGTGGACTTTCAGAGTGTTCATAAACACAGAAATTGCATCGGAATTGAGTAGAACAGGCACCATGCCGACTTTTCTCATTGAGAGTAATGTCTCAAACTGTCTACGCTTTGATAGTTAACTGGAAGACCAGTAACAGTTTCCGAAGCACACCTGGAGGCATTCTGTAATCTGTTTACGTTCAGAGTTTTGATGGAACACAGAAATTGCATCGGGATTGAATACAACAGGCACCATGCAGATTTTTCTCCATGTTAGTAATGTCTCAAACTGTCTACGATTTGATGGTTGCCTTGAAGACCAGTAGTAGTTTCTGAAGCACATCTGTAGGCATTCCGTAATCTGAGGACCTTCAGAGTGTTGATGAAACTCAGAAATTGCATCGGGATTGAATACAACATGCACCATGCGACCTTATCTCCATGGGAATATTGTCCCAAACAGACTACGCTTTGATCGTTCCCTGGAAGACCAGTAGTAGTTTATAAGGCACATCTGGAGGCATTCTGTAATCTTTCTGCCTTCAGAGTGTTGATGAAACACAGAAAATGCATCGGGATTGAATAAAACAATCACCATGCAGGCTTTTCTCCATGGGAGTAATGTCTCAAACTGTCTACGTTTTGATCGTTTCCTGGAAGACCAGTAGTAATATCCGAAGCACATCTGGAGGCGTTCTGTAATCTATGAACCTGCAGGGTTTAGATGAAACTCAGGAATTGCATCGGGATTAAATACAACAGATACCATGATGATCTTTGTCCATGGGAGAGATGTCTCAAACAGTCTACGAATTTTGATCGATTCCTCGAAGACTAGTAGTAGTTTACCAGCATATCTGGAGGCATTCTGTAGTCTGTGGACTTCAGAGTGTTGATGAAACACAGAAATTGCATCGGGATTGAATAAAACAGGCACCATGCGGATTTTTCTCCTTGGGAGTAATGTCTCAAACTGTATACAGTTTCAGCGTACCCTGGAAGGGCAGTAGTTGTTTCCGAAGCACATCTGGAGGCATTCTGTAATCTGTGGACCTTCAGAATGATAATTAAATACAGAAATTGCATCGGGATTTAATAAAACAAACACCATGCGGACTTTTTAGCTTGAGAGTAATGTCTCAAACTTTCTACGCTTTGATCGTTCCCTAACAGACCAGTAGTAATTTCCGAAGCACATCTGGAGGCATTATGTAATCTGTGGAACTTCACAGTGTTGATGAATTACAGAAATGGGATCATTATTGTATACAACAGGTACCATGCGTACTTTTCTCCATGAGAGTAATGTCTCATACTGTGTACGACTTGATCGATCCTGGAAGACCAGTAGTAGTTTAAAAGGCACATCTGGAGGCATTCTGCATTCTGTGAGCCTTTAGAGTGACGGTGAAAGGCAGAAATTGCATCGGGATTGAATACAACAGGAACCATGCGGACTTTTCTCAATGCGAGTTATGTCTCAAACTGTGTACGATTTGATCGATTCCTGGAAGACCAGTAGTAGTTTCCGAACCACATCTCGAAGCATTCTGAATCTGTGCATCTTCAGAGTGTTGATGAAACACAGAAATTGTATCGGGATTGAATAGAACAGGCACGATGCGAACTTTTCTCCATATGAGTAATGTCTGAAACTGTGTACGATTTGATCTTTTCCTGGAAGACCAGAAGTAGTCTAAAAGGCACATCTGGAGGCATGATGTAATCTGTGGGCCTTCAGAGTGTTGGTGAAATGCAGAAATTGCATCGGGATTGAATACAACAGGAACCATGCGGAATTTTCTCCATGGGAGTAATATCTCACACTGCGTATGATTTGATCGATTCCTGGAAGACCAGTAGTAGCTTGCGAAGAAAATCTGGAGTCATTCTGTAATCCGTGCACCTTCAGAGTGTTGATGAAACACAGGAATTGCATCGGGATTCAATACAACATGCTCCATGCGGACTCTTCTCCATAGGCGTAATGTATCAAAATGTCTACGCTTTGATGTAATTCTGGGAGACCAGTAGTAGTTTTTGAAGCACATCTGGAGGCTTTCTGTAATCTTTGGACCTTCAAAGTGTTGATGAAACACAGTCATTTCATGGGGATTGAATAAAACAAGCACCATGCACACTTTTCTCCATGGTAGTAATGTCTCAAACTGTCTACTATTTGGCCGTTCCCTGGAAGACCAGTAGTAGTTTCCGAAGCAGATCTGGAGGCATTCTGTAATCTTTTGACCTTCAGAGTGTTGATGAAACACAGAGATAGCATCGGGATTGAATACAAGAGGCACCATGTGGACTTTTCAACATGATAGTAATTTCTCAAATTTTCTACGAATTGATCGTTCCCTCGAAGACCATTAGTAGTTTCCGAAGCACATCAGGAAGCATTCTGTAATCTGTGGACCATCAGAGTGTTCATAAACACAGAAATTGCATCGGGATTAAATAGAACAGTCACCTTGCGGACTTTTCTCAATGAGGGTAATGTCTAAAACTGTCTTCGCTTTGATCGTTAATTGGAAGACCAGTTAAAGATTCCGAAGCACATCTGGAGTCATTCTGTAATCTGTTGACCTTCAGAGTGTTGATGAAACACACAAATTGCATCAGGATTGAATACAACAATCACCATGCGGTCATTCCTATGTGGGAGTAATGTCACAAACAGTCTTCGCTTTGATCGCTCCCTGGAAGACCAGTAGTAGTTTCCAAGTCACATTTGGAGGCATTCTGTAATCCGTGCACCTTCAGATTGTTGATGAAACACAGAAATTCCAACGGGATTGAATACAACAGGCACCAAGCGGAGTTTTCTCCATTGGAGTAATGTCTCAAACTGTCTACGCTTTGATCGTTCCCTGGAAGACCAGTAGTAGTTTTCGAAGCACATTAAGAGGCATTCTGTAATCTGTAAACCATCAGAGTATTCATAAACACAGAAATTGCATCGGAATTGAGTAGAACAGGCACCATGCGGAATTTTCTCATTGAGATTAATGTCTCAAACTGTCTACGCTTTGATCGTTAACTAGAAGACCAGTAACAGTTTCCGAAGCACATCTGGAGGCATTCTGTAATCTCTTTACGTTCAGAGTGTTGATGGAACACAGAAATTGCATCGGGATTTAATACAACATGCACCATGCGGTCCTTTCTCCATGGGAGTAATGTCTCGAACTGTCTACGTTTTGATCGATTCCTGGTAGACCAGTAGTAGATTCAGAATCACATCTGGAGGCAATCTGTAATATATGGACCTTGAGAGTGTTGATGAAACACAGGAATTGCATCGGGATTAAATAGAACAGCCACCAGGAGTGCCTTACTCCATGCTAGAAATGTCTCAAACTGTCTATGAATTTTGATCGATTCCTCGAAGACCAGTAGTAGCTTCCGAAGCACATCTGGAGGCATTCCGTAATCTGAGGACCTTCAGAGCGTTGATGAAACACAGAATTTGCTCGGGATTTAATACAACATGCACCATGCAGTCTTTTCTCCATGGGAGTAGTGTCTCAACCAGACTAAGCTTTGATCGTTCCCTGGAAGACCAGTAGTAGTTGATAAGGCACATCTGGAGGCATTATGTAATCTGCCTTCTGAGTGTTGATGATACACAGAAATTGCATCGGGATTGAATAAAACAGGCACCAAGCGGACTTTTCTCAATGGGAGTAATGTCTAAAATTGTCTACGCTTTGATCGTTTCCTGGGAGACCAGTAGTAATATCCGATGCACATCTGGAGGCATTCTGTAATCTGTGGGCCTTCAGAGTGTTGATGAAACACAGGAATTGCATCGGGATTCAATACAACAGGCACCGAGCGGACTTTTCTCCATGGGAGTAATGTCTGAAACTGTCTATGCTTTGATCATTCCCTGGAAGGACAGTAGTAGTTTCCGAAGCACTTCTGGAGGCATTCCGTAATCTGTGGACCTTCACAGTTTTGATGAAACACAGAAATTTGATCGGGATTGAATACAACAGGAACCATGCATACTTTTCTCCATGAGAGTAATGTCTCAAACTGTATATGATTTGATCGATTCCTGGAAGCAAAGTAGTAGTTTAAAAGGCACATCTTAAGGCATTCTGTAATCTTTGGGCCTTCAGAGTGATGGTGAAACGCAGAAATTGCATCGGGATTTAATACAACAAGAACCATGCGGACTTTTCTCCATGGGAGTAATGTCACAAACTGTGTACGATTGATCGATTCCTGGAAGACCAGTAGTAGTTTCCGAACCACATCTGGAAGCATTCTGAATATGTGCACCATCAGAGTGTTGATGAAACACAGAAATTGCATCGGGATTGAATACAACAGGCACCATGCGGACCTTTCTCCATGGGAGTAATGCCTTAAACTGACTACGCTTTGATCGTTCCCAGGACGACCAGTAGTAGTTTTTGACGCACATCTGGAGGCATTCTGTAATCTTTGGACCTTCAGAGTGTTGATGAAACGCAGTAATTGCATCCGGATTGAATACAACAGCCACCATGCGGACTTTTCTCCATGGGAGTAGTCTCAAACTGTCTACGCTTTGATCGTTCCAAGGAAGACCAGTAGAAGTTTCCGAATCACATCTGGAGGCATTCTGTAATCTGTGGAACTTTTAAGAGTTGATGAAACACAGAAATTGCATCGGGATTGAATAAAACAGGCACCATGCGGACTTTTCTCCGTGGGAGAAATGTCTAAAATTTCCTACGCTTTGATCGTTTCCTGGGAGACCAGTAGTAATATCCGAAGCACATCTGGAGGCATTCTGTAATCTGTGGACCTTCACAGTTTTGATGAAACACAGAAATTTGATCGGGATTGAATACAACAGAAACCATGTGTACTTTTCTCCATGAGAGTAATGTCTCAAACTGTATACGATTTGATCGATTCCTGGAAGCAAAGTAGTAGTTTAAAAGGCACATCTGGAGGCCTTCTGTAATCTGTGGGCCTTCAGAGTGATGGTGAAACGCAGAAATTGCATCGGGATTGAATACAACAGGAACTATGCGGACTTTCCTCCATGGGATTAATGTCTCAAACTGTGTACGACATGATCGATTCCTGGAAGACCCGTAGTAGTTTCCGAACCACATCTCGAAGCATTCTGAATCTGTGCACCATCAGAGTGTTGATAAAACACAGAAACTGCATCGGGATTGAATACAACAGGCACCATGCGGACCTTTCTCCATGAGAGTAATGCCTTAAACTGAATACGCTTTGATCGTTCCCAGGACGACCAGTGGTAGTTTCTGAAGCACATCTGGAGGCATTCTGCTGTAATCTTTGGACCTTTAGAGTGTTGATGAAACACAGAATTTGCATCGGGATTGAATACAACAGGCACCATTTGGACTTTTCTCCATGGGAGTAGTCTCAAACTGTCTACGCTTTCATCGTTCCCTGGAAGACCAGTAGTAGTTTCCGAAGCACATCTGGAGGCATTCTGTAATCTGTGGAACTTTTAAGAGTTGATGAAACACAGAAATTGCATCTGGATTGAATACAAAAGGTACCATGCGGACTTTTCTCAATGGGAAAAGGTCTCAAACTGTCTACGAAATTAGATTGATTCCTCGAAGACCAGTAGTTGTTTCCTAGGCACATCCAGAGTCATTCTGTAACCTGTGGACCTTGAGAGTGTTGATAAAACACAGAAATTGCATGGGGATTGAATATAACGGGCAACATGCGGACTTTTCTCCATGGGATAAATGTCTCAAACTGTCTACGCTTTCAGCGTAACTTGGAAGTACGGTAGTAGTTTCCGAGGCACATCTGGAAGCATTCTATAATCTGTGGACCTTCAGAGTGTTGATGAAACACAGAAATTGCCTCGGGATTGAATACAACTGGCACCTTGCAGACTTTTTTCCATGGGAGTATTGTCTCAAATGTCCACGCTTTGATCGTTCCCTGGAAGACTAGTAGTAGTTTCCGAATCACATCTGGAGGCATTATGTAATCTGTGGACCTCCAGAGTGTTGATGAAACACAGAAATTGCGGCGGGATTGAATAGAACAGGCTCCATGCAGACTTTTATCCATGGGAGTAATGTCTACAACTGTCTACGTTTTGATCCTTCCCTAGCAGACCAGTAGTAATTTCCGAAGCACATCTGGAGGCATTCTGTAATCTGTGGACAATCAGAGTGTTGATGAAACACAGAAATTGGAACAGGATTGTATACAACAGGTACCATGTGAACTTTTCTCCATGAGAGTATTGTTTCAAACTGTGTACGATTTGATCGATTCCTGGGAGACCAGTAGTAGTTTAAAAGGCACATCTGGAGGCAATCTGTAATCTTTGGGCCTTCAGAGTGTTGGTGAAAAGCAGAAATTGCATCGGGATTGAATACAACAGGAACCATGCGGACTTTTCTCCATGGGAGTAATGTCTCAAACTGTGTACGATTTGATCGATTCCTGGATGACCAGTAGTAGTTTCCGAACCACATCTATAAGCATTCTGAATCTGTGCACCTTCACAATGTTGATGAAACGCAGAATTTGCATCGGGATTGAATACAACAGGCTCCATGCAGACTTTTCTCCATAAGCGTAATGTCTCAAACTATCTACGCATTTATTGACTTCTGGGAGATCAGTAGGAGTTTTTGAAGCACATCTGGAGGCACTCTGTAATCTTTGGCATTTCAGAGTGTTGATGAAACACAGAAATCGCATCAAGATTGAATACAACGGGCACCAAGCTGTCTTTTCTCCATGGTAGTAATGACTCAAACAATCTACGCTTTGACCGCTTCCTGGATGACCAGTACTAGTTCACGAAGCACATCTGGAGGCATTCTGTAATCTTTGGACTCTCAGAGTGTTCATGAAACACAGAAATTGCTTCGGGATTGAATAGAACATTCACCATGCAGACTTTTCTCCATGGGAGTAATGTCTCAAACTATGTACAATTTGATCGATTCCTGGTAGACCAGTAGTAGTTTCCGAACCACATCTGGAGGCATTCTGAATCTGTGCACCTTCAGAGTGTTGATGAAACACAGAGATTGCATCGGGATTGAATACAACAGGCACCATGCGGACTTCTCTCCATGGCAGTACGCTTTGGTCGATTCCTGGAAGATCAGTAGTAGTTTCAGAAACACACCTGGAGGCATTCTGTAATCTGTGGACCTTCAGAGTGTTGATGAAACACCGAAAAAGCATCGGTAAGAATACAACTAGCACCGTGCGCACTTTTCTCCATAGAAGTAATGTCTAAAACTGTCTACGCTTTGATCGATTCCTGGAAGACAATGAGTAGTTTCCAAGATACATCTGGAGTCATTCGGTAATCTGTGGACTTTCAGACTGTTGATGATACACAGAAATTGCAACGGGATTGAATACAACAGGCACCATGCGGACCTTTGTCCATGGGAGTAATGTCTCAAACTGACTACGTTTTGATCGTTCCCAGGAAGACCAGTAATAGTATCCGAAGCACATCTGGAGGCAATCTGTAATCTGTGGACCTTCAGAGTGTTGATGGAACACAGAAATTGCATCGGGATTTAATACAACAGGCACCATGCGGACTTCTCTCCATGGGAGTAATGTCTCAAACTGTCTACGCTTTGATCATACCCTGGAAGGACAGTAGTAGTTTTTTACGAAGCACATCTTGAGGCATTCTGTAATCTGTGGACCTCCAGAGTGTTGATGAAACACAGAAATTGCGTCGGGATTGAAAACAACAGGCTCCATGCAGACTTTTATCCATGGGAGTATTGTCTCAAACTGTCTATGTATTGATCCTTCCCTAGCAGACCAGTAGTAATTTCCGAAGCACAACTGGAGGCATTCCGTAATCTGTGGACCGTCACAGTGTTGATGAAACACAGAAATTGGATCAGGATTGTATACAACAGGTACGATGCGTTCCTTTCTCCATGAGAGTAATGTTTCAAACTGTGTACGATTTGATCGATTCCTGGAAGACCAGTAGTAGTTTAAAAGGCACATCTGGAGGCATTCGGCAATCTTTGGTCTTTCAGAGTGTTGATGAAACACAGAAATTGCATCACGATTGAATACAACAGGCACCAAGCGGGCTTGTCTCCATGGTAGTAATGACTCAAACAGTCTACGCTTTGATCGCTTCCTGGTAGACCAGTAGTAGTTCACGAGCACATCTGGAGGCATTCTGTAATCTTTGGACTCTCAGAGTGTTCAAGAAACACAGAAATTGCATTGGGATTAAATAGAACAGGCACCATGCAGACTTTTCTCCATGGGAATAATGTCTCAAACTGTGTACAATTCGATCGATTCCTGGTAGACCAGTAGTAGTTTCCGAACCACATCTGGAGGCATTCTGTAATCTGTGCCCCTTCAGAGTGTTGATGAAACACAGAGATTGCAATCGGGATTGCATACAACAGGTACCGTGCGGACTTCTCTCCATGGGAGTACGCTTTGGTCGATTCCTGGAAGACCAGTAGTAGTTACAGAAACACATCTGAAGCCATTCTGTAATCTGTGGACCTTCAGAGTGTTGATGAAACACCGAATATGCATCGGGAAGAATACAACTGTCACCGTGCAGACCTTTCTCCATGGGAGTAATGTCTCAAACTGTCTACGCTTTGACCGTTCCCTGGAAAACCAGTAGTAGTTTATAAGGCACATCAGGAGGTATTCTGTATTCTGCCCTCAGAGTGTTGACGAAACACAGAAATTGCATCGGGATTGAATAAAACAGGCACCATGCGGACTTTTCTCCATGAGAGTAATGTCTCAAACTGTCTACGCTTTGATCGTTTCCTGGAAGACCAGTAGTAATATCCGAAGCACATCTGGAGGCATTTTGTAATCTGTGGACCTTCAGAGTGTAGATGAAACACAGGAATTGCATCGGAATTAAATAAAACAGATACCATGATGATCTTTCTCCATGGGTGAGATGTCTCAAACTGTCTACGAATTTTGATCGATTCCTCGAGATCCAGTAAGAGTTTTTAAGCACGACTGGAGGCATTCTGTGATCTGTGGACCTTCAGAGTGTTGATGAAACACAGAAATTGCATCGGGATTGAATACAACAGGCACCATGCATACTTTTCTCAACGGGAGTAATTTCTCAAACTGTCTACAGTTTCATCGATCCCTGGAAGGCAAGTAGTTGTTACCGAAGCACATCTGGAGGCATTCCGTATTCTGTTTACGTTCAGGGTGTTGATGGAACACAGAAATTGCATCGGGATTTAATACAACATGCACCATGCGGTCCTTTCTCCATGGGAGTAATGTCTCGAACTGTCTACGTTTTGATCGATTCCTGGTAGACCAGTAGTAGATTCAGAATCACATCTGGAGGCAATCTGTAATCTATGGACCTTCAGAGTGTTGTTGAAACACAGGAATTGCATCGGGATTAAATAGAACAGCCACCATGAGTGCCTTACTCCATGCTAGAAATGTCTCAAACTGTCTATGAATTTTGATCGATTCCTCGAAAACCAGTAGTAGCTTCCGAAGCACATCTGGAGGCATTCCGTAATCTGTCGACCTTCAGAGTGTTGATGAAACACAGAATTTGCTCGGGATTTAATACAACATGCACCATGCAGTCTTTTCTCCATGGGAGTAGTGTCTCAACCAGACTAAGCTTTGATCGTTCCCTGGAAGACCAGTAGTAGTTTATAAGGCACATCTGGAGGCATTATGTAATCTGCCTTCTAAGTGTTGATGATACACAGAAATTGCATCGGGATTGAATAAAACAGGCACCATGCGGACTTTTCTCAATGGGAGTAATGTCTAAAATTGTCTACGCTTTGATCGTTTCCTGGGAGACCAGTAGTAATATCCGATGCACATCTGGAGGCATTCTGTAATCTGTGGGCTTTCAGAGTGTTGATGAAACACAGGAATTGCATCGGGATTCAATACAACAGGCACCGAGCGGACTTTTCTCCATGGGAGTAATGTCTGAAACTGTCTACGCTTTGATCATTCCCTGGAAGGACAGTAGTAGTTTCCGAAGCACTTCTGGAGGCATTCTGTAATCTGTGGACCTTCACAGTTTTGATGAAACACAGAAATTTGATCGGGATTGAATACAACAGGAACCATGCGTACTTTTCTCCATGAGAGTAATGTCTCAAACTGTATACGATTTGATCGATTCCTGGAAGCAAAGTAGTAGTTTAAAAGGCACATCTTAAGGCATTGTGTAATCTTTGGGCCTTCAGAGTGATGGTGAAACGCAGAAATTGCATCGGGATTTATTACAACAAGAACCATGCGGACTTTTCTCCATGGGAGTAATGTCACAAACTGTGTACGATTGATCGATTCCTGGAAGACCAGTAGTAGTTTCCGAACCACATCTGAAAGCATTCTGAATATGTGCACCATCAGAGTGTTGATGAAACACAGAAATTGCATCGGGATTGAATACAACAGGCACCATGCGGACCTTTCTCCATGGGAGTAATGCCTTAAACTGACTACGCTTTGATCGTTCCCAGGACGACCAGTAGTAGTTTTTGAAGCACATCTGGAGGCATTCTGTAATCTTTGGACCTTCAGAGTGTTGATGAAACGCAGAAATTGCATCCGGATTGAATACAACAGCCACCATGCGGACTTTTCTCCATGGGACTAGTCTCAAACTGTCTACGCTTTGATCGTTCCCTGGAAGACCAGTAGTAGTTTCCGAATCACATCTGGAGGCATTCTATAATCTGTGGACCATCAGAGTGTTGATGAAACACAGAGGTTGCTTCGGGATTGAATACAACAGGCACAATGCGGACTTTTCTCCATGGGAGTAATGTCTCAAACTGTCTACGCTTTCATCGTTCCCTGGAAGACCAGTAGTAGTTAATAAGGCACATCTGGAGGCATTCTGTAATCTGCCTTCAGAGTGTTGATGAAACACAGAAATTGCATCGGGATTGAATAAAACAGGCACCATGCGGACTTTTCTCCGTGGGAGTAATGTCTAAAATTTCCTACGCTTTGATCGTTTCCTGGGAGACCAGTAGTAATATCCGAAGCACATCTGGAGGCATTCTGTAATCTGTGGGCCTTCAGAGTGTTGATGAAACACAGACATTGCATCGGGATTCAATACAACAGGCTCCGAGCGGACTTTTCTCCATGGGAGTAATGTCTGAAACTGTCTACGTTTTGATCATTCCCTGGAAGGACAGTAGTAGTTTCCGAAGCACTTCTGGAGGCATTCTGTAATCTGTGGACCTTCACAGTTTTGATGAAACACAGAAATTTGATCGGGATTGAATACAACAGAAACCATGTGTACTTTTCTCCATGAGAGTAATGTCTCAAACTGTATACGATTTTATCGATTCCTGGAAGCAATGTAGTAGTTTAAAAGGCACATCTGGAGGCATTCTGTAATCTGTGGGCCTTCAGAGTGATGGTGAAACGCAGAAATTGCATCGGGATTGAATACAACAGGAACCATGCGGACTTTCCTCCATGGGAGTAATGTCTCAAACTGTGTACGACATGATCGACTCCTGGAAGACCCGTAGTAGTTTCCGAACCACATCTCGAAGCATTCTGAATCTGTGCACCATCAGAGTGTTGATAAAACACAGAAACTGCATCGGGATTGAATACAACAGGCACCATGCGGACCTTTCTCCATGAGAGTAATGCCTTAAACTGACTACGCTTTGATCGTTCCCAGGACGACCAGTGGTAGTTTCTGAAGCACATCTGGAGGCATTCTGCTGTAATCTTTGGACCTTCAGAGTGTTGATGAAACACAGAATTTGCATCGGGATTGAATACAACAGGCACCATTTGGACTTTTCTCCATGGGAGTAGTCTCAAACTGTTTACGCTTTGATCGTTTCCTGGAAGACCAGTAGTAATATCCGAAGCACATCTGGAGGCATTTTGTAATCTGTGGACCTTCAGAGTGTAGATGAAACACAGGAATTGCATCGGAATTAAATAAAACAGATACCATGATGATCTTTCTCCATGGGAGAGATGTCTCAAACTGTCTACGAATTTTGATCGATTCCTCGAGATCCAGTAAGAGTTTTTAAGCACGACTGGAGGCATTCTGTGATCTGTGGACCTTCAGAGTGTTGATGAAACACAGAAATTGCATCGGGATTGAATACAACAGGCCCATGCATACTTTTCTCAACGGGAGTAATTTCTCAAACTGTCTACAGTTTCATCGATCCCTGGAAGGCAAGTAGTTGTTACCGAAGCACATCTGGAGGCATTCCGTATTCTGTTTACGTTCAGGGTGTTGATGGAACACAGAAATTGCATCGGGATTTAATACAACATGCACCATGCGGTCCTTTCTCCATGGGAGTAATGTCTCGAACTGTCTACGTTTTGATCGATTCCTGGTAGACCAGTAGTAGATTCAGAATCACATCTGGAGGCAATCTGTAATCTATGGACCTTCAGAGTGTTGTTGAAACACAGGAATTGCATCGGGATTAAATAGAACAGCCACCATGAGTGCCTTACTCCATGCTAGAAATGTCTCAAACTGTCTATGAATTTTGATCGATTCCTCGAAGACCAGTAGTAGCTTCCGAAGCACATCTGGAGGCATTCCGTAATCTGTCGACCTTCAGAGTGTTGATGAAACACAGAATTTGCTCGGGATTTAATACAACATGCACCATGCAGTCTTTTCTCCATGGGAGTAGTGTCTCAACCAGACTAAGCTTTGATCGTTCCCTGGAAGACCAGTAGTAGATTATAAGGCACATCTGGAGGCATTATGTAATCTGCCTTCTGAGTGTTGATGATACACAGAAATTGCATCGGGATTGAATAAAACAGGCACCATGCGGACTTTTCTCAATGGGAGTAATGTCTAAAATTGTCTACGCTTTGATCGTTTCCTGGGAGACCAGTAGTAATATCCGATGCACATCTGGAGGCATTCTGTAATCTGTGGGCCTTCAGAGTGTTGATGAAACACAGGAATTGCATCGGGATTCAATACAACAGGCACCGAGCGGACTTTTCTCCATGGGAGTAATGTCTGAAACTGTCTACGCTTTGATCATTCCCTGGAAGGACAGTAGTAGTTTCCGAAGCACTTCTGGAGGCATTCTGTAATCTGTGGACCTTCACAGTTTTGATGAAACACAGAAATTTGATCGGGATTGAATACAACAGGAACCATGCGTACTTTTCTCCATGAGAGTAATGTCTCAAACTGTATACGATTTGATCGATTCCTGGAAGCAAAGTAGTAGTTTAAAAGGCACATCTTAAGGCATTCTGTAATCTTTGGGCCTTCAGAGTGATGGTGAAACGCAGAAATTGCATCGGGATTTATTACAACAAGAACCATGCGGACTTTTCTCCATGGGAGTAATGTCACAAACTGTGTACGATTGATCGATTCCTGGAAGACCACTAGTAGTTTCCGAACCACATCTGAAAGCATTCTGAATATGTGCACCATCAGAGTGTTGATGAAACACAGAAATTGCATCGGGATTGAATACAACAGGCACCATGCGGACATTTCTCCATGGGAGTAATGCCTTAAACTGACTACGCTTTGATCGTTCCCAGGACGACCAGTAGTAGTTTTTGAAGCACATCTGGAGGCATTCTGTAATCTTTGGACCTTCAGAGTGTTGATGAAACGCAGAAATTGCATCCGGATTGAATACAACAGCCACCATGCGGACTTTTCTCCATGGGACTAGTCTCAAACTGTCTACGCTTTGATCGTTCCCTGGAAGACCAGTAGTAGTTTCCGAATCACATCTCGAAGCATTCTGAATCTGTGCACCATCAGAGTGTTGATAAAACACAGAAACTGCATCGGGATTGAATACAACAGGCACCATGCGGACCTTTCTCCATGAGAGTAATGCCTTAAACTGACTACGCTTTGATCGTTCCCAGGACGACCAGTGGTAGTTTCTGAAGCACATCTGGAGGCATTCTGCTGTAATCTTTGGACCTTCAGAGTGTTGATGAAACACAGAATTTGCATCGGGATTGAATACAACAGGCACCATTTGGACTTTTCTCCATGGGAGTAGTCTCAAACTGTCTACGCTTTCATCGTTCCCTGGAAGACCAGTAGTAGTTTCCGAAGCACATCTGGAGGCATTCTGTAATCTGTGGAACTTTTAAGAGTTGATGAAACACAGAAATTGCATCTGGATTGAATACAAAAGGTACCATGCGGACTTTTCTCAATGGGAAAAGGTCTCAAACTGTCTACGAAATTTGATTGATTCCTCGAAGACCAGTAGTTGTTTCCTAGGCACATCCAGAGTCATTCTGTAACCTGTGGACCTTGAGAGTGTTGATAAAACACAGAAATTGCATGGGGATTGAATATAACGGGCAACATGCGAACTTTTCTCCATGGGATCAATGTCTCAAACTGTCTACGCTTTCAGCGTAACTTGGAAGTACGGTAGTAGTTTCCGAGGCACTTCTGGAAGCATTCTATAATCTGTGGACCTTCAGAGTGTTGATGAAACACAGAAATTGCCTCGGGATTGAATACAACTGGCACCTTGCAGACTTTTTTCCATGGGAGTATTGTCTCAAATGTCCACGCTTTCATCGTTCCCTGGAAGACTAGTAGTAGTTTCCGAATCACATCTGGAGGCATTATGTAATCTGTGGACCTCCAGAGTGTTGATGAAACACAGAAATTGCGGCGGGATTGAATAGAACAGGCTCCATGCAGACTTTTGTCCATGGGAGTAATGTCTACAACCGTCTACGTTTTGATCCTTCCCTGGCACACCAGTAGTAATTTCCGAAGCACATCTGGAGGCATTCTGTAATCTGTGGACAATCAGAGTGTTGATGAAACACAGAAATTGGAACAGGATTGTATACAAAAGGTACCATGTAAACTTTTCTCCATGAGAGTATTGTTTCAAACTGTGTACGATTTGATCGATTCCTGGGAGACCAGTAGTAGTTTAAAAGGCACATCTGGAGGCAATCTGTAATCTTTGGGCCTTCAGAGTGTTGGTGAAAAGCAGAAATTTCATCGGGATTGAATACAACAGGAACCATGCGGACTTTTCTCCATGGGAGTAATGTCTCAAACTGTGTACGATTTGATCGATTCCTGGATGACCAGTAGTAGTTTCCGAACCACATCTATAAGCATTCTGAATCTGTGCACCTTCACAATGTTGATGAAACACAGAAATTGCATCGGGATTGAATACAACAGGCTCCATGCAGACTTTTCTCCATAAGCGTAATGTCTCAAACTATCTACGCATTTATTGACTTCTGGGAGAGCAGTAGGAGTTTTTGAAGCACATCTGGAGGCACTCTGTAATCGTTGGCATTTCAGAGTGTTGATGAAACACAGAAATCGCATCACGATTGAATACAACGGGCACCAAGCGGTCTTTTCTCCATGGTAGTAATGACTCAAACAATCTACGCTTTGACCGCTTCCTGGATGACCAGTACTAGTTCACGAAGCACATCTGGAGGCATTCTGTAATCTTTGGACTCTCAGAGTGTTCATGAAACACAGAAATTGCTTCGGGATTGAATAGAACAGGCACCATGCAGACTTTTCTCCATGGGAGTAATGTCTCAAACTATGTACAATTTGATCGATTCCTGGTAGACCAGTAGTAGTTTCCGAACCACATCTGGAGGAATTCTGAATCTGTGCACCTTCAGAGTGTTGATGAAACACAGAGATTGCATCGGGATTGAATACAACAGGCACCATGCGGACTTCTCTCCATGGCAGTACGCTTTGGTCGATTCCTGGAAGATCAGTAGTAGTTTCAGAAACATATCTGGAGGCATTCTGTAATCTGTGGACCTTCAGAGTGTTGATGAAACACCGAAAAAGCATCGGTAAGAATACAACTAGCACCGTGCGCACTTTTCTCCATAGAAGTAATGTCTAAAACTGTCTACGCTTTGATCGATTCCTGGAAGACAATGAGTAGTTTCCAAGATACATCTGGAGTCATTCGGTAATCTGAGGACTTTCAGACTGTTGATGATACACAGAAATTGCAACGGGATTGAATACAACAGGCACCATGCGGACCTTTGTCCATGGGAGTAATGTCTCAAACAGTCTACGCTTTGATCATACCCTGGAAGGACAGTAGTAGTGTTTTACGAAGCACATCTGGAGGCATTCTGTAATCTGTGGACCTCCAGAGTGTTGATGAAACACAGAAATTGCGTCGGGATTGAATACAACAGGCTCCATGCAGACTTATATCCATCGGAGTATTGTCTCAAACTGTCTACGTATTGATCCTTCCCTAGCAGACCAGTAGTAATTTCCGAAGCACAACTGGAGGCATTCTGTAATCTGTGGACCATCACAGTGTTGATGAAACACAGAAATTGGATCACGATTGTATACAACAGGTACGATGCGTTCCTTTCTCCATGAGAGTAATGTTTCAAACTGTGTACGATTTGATCGATTCCTGGAAGACCAGTAGTAGTTACAGAAACACATCTGGAGCCATTCTGTAATCTGTGGACCTTCAGAGTGTTGATGAAACACCGAAAATGCATCGGTAAGAATACAACTGTCACCGTGCAGACTTTTCTCCATGGGAGTAATGTCTCAAACTGTCTACGCTTTGACCGTTCCCTGCAAAACCAGTAGTAGTTTATAAGGCACATCAGAAGGTATTCTTTATTCTGCCCTCAGAGTGTTGACGAAACACAGAAATTGCATCGGGATTGAATAAAACAGGCACCATGCGGACTTTTCTCCATGGGAGTAATGTCTCAAACTGTCTACGCTTTGATCGTTTCCTGGAAGACCAGTAGTAATATCCGAAGCACATCTGGAGGCATTTTGTAATCTGTGGACCTTCAGAGTGTTGACGAAACACAGAAATTGCATCGGGATTGAATAAAACAGGCACCATGCGGACTTTTCTCCATGGGAGTAATGTCTCAAACTGTCTACGCTTTGATCGTTTCCTGGAAGACCAGTAGTAATATCCGAAGCACATCTGGAGGCATTCTGTGATCTGTGGACCTTCAGAGTGTTGATGAAACACAGAAATTGCATCGGGATTGAATACAACAGGCACCATGCATACTTTTCTCTACGGGAGTAATGTCTCAAACTGTCTACAGTTTCATCGATCCCTGGAAGGGCAGTAGTTGATACCGAAGCGCATCTGGAGGCATTCCGTATTCTGTTTACGTTCAGGGTGTTGATGGAACACAGAAATTGCATCGGGATTCGATACAACAGGCACCATGCGGACTTTTCTTCATGGGAGTAATGTCTCAAACTGTCTACGCTCTCATCATTCCCTGGAACGACAGTAGTAGTTTCCGAAGCAAATCTGGAGGCATTCTGTAATCTGTGGACCTCCAGAGTGTTGATGAAACACAGAAATTGCATCGGGATTGAATGCAACAGGCACCATGCACACTTTTCTCCATGGGAGTAATGTCTCAAACTGTGTACGATTTGATCGATTCGTGGAAGACCAGTAGTAGTTTCCGAACCACATCTGGAAGCATTCTGAATCTGAGCACCTTCAGAGTGTTGATGAAACACAGAAATTGCATCGGGATTGAATACAACAAGCTCCATGCAGACTTTTGTCCATAGGCGTAATGTCTCAAACTGTCTTCGCTTTGATCGACTTCTTGGAGATCAGTAGGAGTTTTTGAAGCACATCTGGATTCATTCTGTAATCTTTGGTCTTTCAGAGTGTTGATGAAACACAGAAATTGCATCAGGATTGAATACAACAGGCACCTAGCGGTCTTTTGTCCATGGTAGTAATGACTCAAACAGTCTACGCTTTGATCGCTTCCTGGAAGACCAGTAGCAGTTCACGAAGCACATCTGGAGGCATTCTGTAATCTTTGCACTCTCAGAGTGTTCATGCAACACAGAAATTGCATCGGGATTGAATAGAACAGGCACCATGAAGACTTTTCTCCATGGGAGTAATGTCTCAAACTGTGTACAATTTAATCGATTCCTCGAAGACCAGTAGTTGTTTCCGAAGCACATCCAGAGTCATTCTGTAATCTGTGGACCTTGAGAGTGTTGATGAAACACAGAAATTGCATGGGGATTGAATATAACAGGCAACATGTTGACTTTTCCCATGGGAGTAATGTCTCAAATGTCTACCATTTGATCGTTCCTTTTAAGACAAGTAGTAGTTCCCAAGGCACATCTGGAGGCATTCTGTAATCTGTGGACCTTCAGAGTGTTGATGAAACACAGAAATTGCATCGGGATTGAATACAACATGCACCATGCGGACTTTTCTCCATGGGACTAATGTCTCAAACTGTCTACGCTTTGATCGTTCCCTGGGAGACCAGTAGTAGTTTCCGAAACAAATCTGGAGGCATTCTGTAATCTGTGGACCTTCAGAGTGTTCATGAAACACAGAAATTGCATCGGGATTGACTAGAAGAGGCACCATGCGGACTTTACTACATGGGAGTAATGTCTCAAACTGTATACGCTTTGATCGTTCAATGGAAGACAAGTAGTAGATTGCGAAGCACATCTCGAGGTATTCTGTAATCTGTGGACCTTCAGAGTGTTGATGAAACGCAGAAATTGCATCGAGATTGAATACAACAGGCTCCATGCGTACTTTTCTCCATGATAGTAATGGCTTAAAATTGTGTACGATTTGATCGATTCCGGGAAGACCAGTAGTACATTCCAACCACATCTGGAGACTTTCTGTAATCCATGCACCTTCCGAGTGTTGATGAAACACAGAAATTGCATCGGGATTGATTACTACAGGCTCCATGCGGACTTTTCTCCGTAGGCGTAATGTCTCAAACTGTCTACGCTTTGATCAACTTCTAGGAGACCAGTAGTAGTTTTTGAAGCACATCTGGATACATTCTGTAATCTGTGGACCTTCAGAATGTTCATGAAACACAGAAATTGCATCGGGATTGACTAGACGAGGCACCATGCGGACTTTACTACATGGGAGTAATGTCTCAAACTGTATACGCTTTGATCGTTCCCTGGGAGACCAGTAGTAGTTTCCGAAACACATCTGGAGGCGTTCTGTAATCTGTGGACCTTCAGAGTGCACATGAAACACAGAAATTGCATCGCGATTGACTAGAAGAGGCACCATGCGGTCTTTACTACTTGGGAGTTATGTCTCAAACTGTATACGTTTTGATCGTTCCCTGGAGGAGCAGTAGTAGTTTGCGAAGCACATCTGGAGGCATTCTGTAATCTGTTTACATTCAGAGTGTTGATGGAACACAGAAATTGCATCGGGATTGAATACAACAAGCATCAAATGGACATTTCTCCATGGGAGTAATGTCTCCAACTGTCTACGCTTTGATCGTTCATTGGAAGACCAGTAGTAATTTCCGCAGCACATCTGGAGGTATTCTGTAACCTGTGGACCTTCAGAGTATTAATGAAACGCAGAAATTGCATCGAGATTGAATAAAACAGGCACCATGCGGACTTTTCTCCATGGGAGTAATGTCTCAAACTGTCTACGCTTTGATCGTTTCCTGGAAGACCAGTAGTAATATCCGAAGCACATCTGGAGGCATTCTGTGATCTGTGGACCTTCAGAGTGTTGATGAAACACAGAAATTGCATCGGGATTGAATACAACAGGCACCATGCATACTTTTCTCTACGGGAGTAATGTCTCAAACTGTCTACAGTTTCATCGATCCCTGGAAGGGCAGTAGTTGTTACCGAAGCACATCTGGAGGCATTCCGTATTCTGTTTACGTTCAGGGTGTTGATGGAACACAGAAATTGCATCGGGATTCGATACAACAGGCACCATGCGGACTTTTCTCCATGGGAGTAATGTCTCAAACTGTCTACGCTCTCATCATAACCTGGAACGACAGTCGTAGTTTCTGAAGCAAATCTGGAGGCATTCTGTAATCTGTGGACCTCCAGAGTGTTGATGAACCACAGAAATTGCATCGGGATTGAATACAACAGGCTCCATGCACACTTTTCTCCATGGGAGTAATGTCTCAAACTGTGTACGATTTGATCGATTCGTGGAAGACCAGTAGTAGTTTCCGAACCACATCTGGAAGCATTCTGAATCTGAGCACCTTCAGAGTGTTGATGAAACACTGAAATTGCATCGGGATTGAATACAACAAGCTCCATGCAGACTTTTGTCCATAGGCGTAATGTCTCAAACTGTCTACGCTTTGATCGACTTCTTGGAGATCAGTAGGAGTTTTTGAAGCACATCTGGATTCATTCTGTAATCTTTGGTCTTTCAGAGTGTTGATGAAACACAGAAATTGCATCAGGATTGAATACAACAGGCACCTAGCGGTCTTTTGTCCATGGTACTAATGACTCAAACAGTCTACGCTTTGATCGCTTCCTGGAAGACCAGTAGCAGTTCACGAAGCACATCTGGAGGCATTCTGTAATCTTTGGACTCTCAGAGTGTTCATGCAACACAGAAATTGCATCGGGATTGAATAGAACAGGCACCATGAAGACTTTTCTCCATGGGAGTAATGTCTCAAACTGTGTACAATTTAATCGATTCCTCGAAGACCAGTAGTTGTTTCCGAAGCACATCCAGAGTCATTCTGTAATCTGTGGACCTTGAGAGTGTTGATGAAACACAGAAATTGCATGGGGATTGAATATAACAGGCAACATGTTGACTTTTCCCATGGGAGTAATGTCTCAAATGTCTACCATTTGATCGTTCCTTTTAAGACAAGTAGTAGTTCCCAAGGCACATCTGGAGGCATTCTGTAATCTGCCTTCAGAGTGTTGACGAATTACAGAAATTGCATCGGGATTGAATACAAAAGGCACAATGCGGACTTGTCTCCATGAGTGTAATGTCTCAAAGTGTGTTCGATTTGATCCATTCCTTCAAGATAAGTAGTAGTTTCCGAACCACATCAGGAGTCATTCTGTAATCTGTGGACATTCAGAGTGCTGATGAAACGCAGAAATAGCATCGATATTGAATACAACAGGATCCATGCGTACTTTTCTACATGATAGTTATGTCTCAAACTGTGTACGATTTGATCGATTACTGGAAGACCAGTAGTACATTCCGAACCACATCTGGAGACGTTCTGTAATCTATGCACCTTCAGAGTGTTGATGAAACACAGAGATTGCATCGGGATTGTATAAAACAGGCACCATGTGGACTTTTCCCCATGGGAGTAATGTCTCAAACTCTCTACGCTTTGATCGTTCCCTGGAAGACAAGTAGTAGTTTTCAAGGCACATCTGGAGGCATTCTGTAATCTGTGGACCTTCAGAGTGTTGATGAAACACAGAAATTGCATCGGGATTAAATACAACATGCACCTTGGAACATTCTGTAATCTTTGGAACTTCAGAGTGTAGATGATACACATAAAGCTCATCGGGATGGATTACAACAGGCACCATGCGGAATTTTCTCCATGAGAGTAATGTCTCAAACTGTCTACCCTCTGATCGTTCCCTGGAAGACCAGTAGTAGTTTCCGCAGCACATCTGTAGGCATTCTGTATTTTGTGGAACTTCACAGTGTTGATGAAACACAGAAATTCAATCGGGATTGAATACAACAGGCACCATGCGGACTTTTCTCCATGATATAAATGTCTCAAACTGTCTACGCTTTGATCGTTCCCTGGAAGACCAGTAGTAGTTTCCGTAGCACATCTGTAGGCATTTTGTTCTTTGTGGAAATTCACAGTGTTGATGAAACACAGAAATTGAATCGGGATTGAATACAACAGGCACCATGAGGACTTTTCTCCATGATATTAATGTCTCAAACTGTCTACGCTTTGATCGTTCCCTGGGAGACCAGTAGTAGTTTCCGAAACAAATCTGGAGGCATTCTGTAATCTGTGGACCTTCAGAGTGTTCATGAAACACAGAAATTGCATTGGGATTGAGTAGAAGAGGTACCATGCGGACTTTACTACATGGGAGTAATAACTCAAACTGTATACGCTTTGATCGTTCAATGGAAGACAAGTAGTAGATTGCGAAGCACATCTGGAGGCATTCTGTAATCTGTATACATTCAGAGTGTTGATGGAACACAGAAATTGCATCGGGATTGAATAAAACAAGCACCATGCGGACTTTTCTCCATGGGAGTAATGTCTCCAACTGTCTACGCTTTGATCGTTCATTGGAAGACCAGTAGTAATTTACGAAGCACATCTCGAGGTATTCTGTAATCTGTGGACCTTCAGAGTGTTGATGAAACGCAGAAATTGCATCGAGATTGAATACAACAGGCTCCATGCGTACTTTTTTCAATGATAGTAATGGCTCAAACTGTGTACGATTTGATCGATTCCGGGAAGACCAGTAGTACATTCCAACCACATCTGGAGACTTTCTGTAATCCATGCACCTTCCGAGTGTTGATGAAACACAGAAATTGCATCGGGATTGATTACTACAGGCTCCATGCGGACTTTTCTCCGTAGGCGTAATGTCTCAAACTGTCTACGCTTTGATCAACTTCTAGGAGACCAGTAGTAGTTTTTGAAGCACATCTGGATGCATTCTGTAATCTGTGGACCTTCAGAATGTTCATGAAACACAGAAATTGCATCGGGATTGACTAGACGAGGCACCATGCGGACTTTACTACATGGGAGTAATGTATCAAACTGTATACGCTTTGATCGTTCCCTGGGAGACCAGTAGTAGTTTCCGAAACACATCTGGAGGCGTTCTGTAATCTGTGGACCTTCAGAGTGCACATGAAACACAGAAATTGCATCGCGATTGACTAGAAGAGGCAATATGCGGTCTTTACTACTTGGGAGTTATGTCTCAAACTGTATACGTTTTGATCGTTCCCTGGAGGAGCAGTAGTAGTTTGCGAAGCACATCTGGAGGCATTCTGTAATCTGTTTACATTCAGAGTGTTGATGGAACACAGAAATTGCATCGGGATTGAATACAACAAGCATCAAATGGACATTTCTCCATGGGAGTAATGTCTCCAACTGTCTACGCTTTGATCGTTCATTGGAAGACCAGTAGTAATTTCCGCAGCACATCTGGAGGTATTCTGTAACCTGTGGACCTTCAGAGTATTAATGAAACGCAGAAATTGCATCGAGATTGAATACAACAGGCTCCATGCGTACTTTTCTCCATGATAGTTATGTCTCAAAGTGTGTACGATTTGATCGATTCCTGGAAGACCAGTAGTACAGTCCGAACCACATCTGGAGACTTTCTGTAATCTATGCACCTTCAAAGTGTTGATGAAACACAGAAATTGCATCAGGATTGAATACAACAGGCTCCATGCGGACTTTTCTCCATGAGAGTAATGTCTCAAACTGTCTACGCTTTGATCGTTCCCTGGAAGGCCAGTAGTAGTTTCCGAAGCACATCTGTAGGCATTCTGTGTTTTGTCGAACTTCACAGTGTTGATGAAACACAGAAATTGAATCGGGATTGAATACAACAGGCACCATGAGGACTTTTCTCCATGATATTAATGTCTCAAACTGTCTACGCTTAGATCACTCCCTGGGAGACCAGTAGTAATTTCCGAAGCACATCTGGAGGCATTCTGAAATCTGTGGACCTTCAGAGTGTTCATGACACAGAAATTGCATCGGGATTGACTAGAAGAGGCACCATGCGGACTTTACTACGTGGGAGTAATGTCTCAAACTGTATACGCTTTGGTCGTTCCCTGGAGGAGCAGTAGTAGTTTGCGAAGCACATCTGGAGGCATTCTGTAATCTGTATACATTCAGAGTGTTGATGGAACACAGAAATTGCATCGGGATTGAATACAACAAGCACCATGCGGACTTATCTACATGGGAGTAATGTCTCCAACTGTCTACGCTTTGATCGTTCATTGGAAGACCAGTAGTAATTTCCGAAGCACATCTGGAGACTTTCTGTAATATGTGGACATTCAGAGTGTTGATGAAACGCAGAAATTGCATCGAGATAGAACACAACAGGCTCCATGCGTACTTTTCTCCATGATAGTAATGTCTCAAACTGTGTACGATTTGATAGATTCCTGGAAGACCAGTAGTACATTCCGAACCACATCTGGAGACATTCTGTAATCTATGCACCTTCAGAGTGTTGATGAAACACAGAAATTGCATCGGGATTGATTACAACAGGCTCCATGCGGACCTTTCTCCATAGGCGTAATGTCTCAAACTGTCTACGCTTTGATCAACTTCTGGGAGACCAGTAGTAGTTTTTGAAGCACATCTGGATGCATTCTGTAATCTGTGGACCTTCAGAGTGTTCATGAATCACAGAAATTCTATCGGGATTGACTAGAAGAGGCACCCTGCGGACTTTTCTCCATGGGAGTAATGTCTCAAAGTGTGCTCGATTTGATCCATTCCTTTAAGATAAGTAGCAGTTTCCGAAGCACATCTGGAGGCATTCTGTAATCTGTGGACCTTCCGAGTGTTGATGAAACATAGAAATTGCATCGGGATGAATACTACGGGCACCTTGCTTTTTTCTGTGTGAGTAATGTATCAACTGTCTACGGTTTGATCGTTCCCTGGAAGACCAATAGTAGTTTTCGAATCACATCTGGAGGCATTCTGTAATCTGTGGACCTTGAGTGTTGATGAAACACAGAGACTGCTTCGGCATTTTTTACAACAGGCATCATGCGGACTTTTCTCCATGCGAGTAATGTCTAAAATTCTCTACGCTTTGATCGTTCCTTTGAAGACAAGTAGTAGTTTCCAAGGCACATATGGAGGCATTCTGTAATATGTGGACCTTCAGGGTGTTGCTGAAACACAGAAATTACATCGGGATTAAATACAACATGCACCATGCGGACTTTTCTCCATGGGAGTAATGTCTCAAAATCTCTACGCTTTGATCTTTCCCTGGAAGGCCACAAGTAGTTTGCGAAGCACATCTGGATGCATTCTGTAATCTGTAGACCTTCAGAGTGTTGTTGAAACACAGAATTGCATCGGGATATAATACAAAAGGCACCATGCGAAAAATTATACACGGGAGTAATGTCTCATACTGTCTACCCATTGATCGTTCCCTGGAAGACCAGTAGGAGTTTCTGAAGCACATCTGAAGGCATTCCGTAATCTGTAGACCTTCAGAGTGTTGATGAAACAGAGAAATTGCATCGGGATTAAATACAACATGCACCTTGGAGCATTCTGTAATCTTTGGAACTTCAGAGTGTAAATGAAACACATAAAGCTCATCGGGATGGATTACAACTGGCACCATGCGGACTTTTCTCCATGAGAGTAATGTCTCAAACTGTCTACCCTTTGATCGTTCCCTGGAAGACCAGTAGTACTTTCCGAAGCACATCTGTAGGCATTCTGTATTTTGTGGAACTTCACAGTGTAGATGAAACACAGAAATTCAATCGGGATGAATACAACAGGCACCATGAGGACTTTTCTCCATGATATTAATGTCTCAAACTGTCTACGCTTTGATCGTTCCCTGGAAGACCGGTAGTAGTTTCCGTAGCACATCTGTAGGCATTCTGTTCTTTGTGGAAATTCACAGTGTTGATGAAACACAGAAATTGAATCGGGATTGAATACAACAGGCACCATGAGGACTTTTCTCCATGATATTAATGTCTCAAACTGTCTACGCTTTGATCGTTCCCTGGGAGACCAGTAGTAGTTTCCGAAACACATCTGGAGGCATCCTGTAATCTGTGGACCTTCAGAGTGTTCATGAAACACAGAAATTGCATCGGGATTGACTAGAAGAGGCACCATGCGGCCTTTACTACATGGGAGTAATGTCTCAAATTTTATACGCTTTGATCGTTCCCTAGGAGACCAGTAGTAGTTTCCGAAGCACATCTGGAGGCATTCTGTAATCTGTTTACATTCAGAGTGTTGATGGAACACAGAAATTGCATAGGGATTGAATACAACAAGCATCAAATGGACATTTCTCCATGGTAGTAATGTCTCCAACTGTCTACGCTTTGATCGTTCATTGGAAGACCAGTAGTAATTTCCGAAGCACATCTGGAGGTATTCTGTAACCTGTGGACCTTCAGAGTATTAATGAAACGCAGAAATTGCATCGAGATTGAATACAACAGGCTCCATGCGTACTTCTCTCCATGATAGTTATGTCTCAAACTGTGTACGATTTGATCGATTCCTGGAAGACCAGTAGTACAGTCCGAACCACATCTGGAGACTTTCTGTAATCTATGCACATTCAGAGTGTTGATGAAACACAGAAATTGCATCGGGATTGAATACAACAGGCTCCATGCGGACTTTTCTCCATGAGAGTAATGTCTCAAACTGTCTACGCTTTGATCGTTCCCTGGAAGACAAGTAGTAGTTTTCAAGGCACATCTGGAGGCATTCTGTAATCTGTGGACCTTCAGAATGTTAAAGAAACACAGAAATTGCATCGGGATTGAATACAACAGGCACCATGCGGACTTTTCTCCACGGGATAATGTCTCAAACTGTCTACGAAATTTGATCGATTCCTCGAAGACCAGTAGTAGTTTCCGAAGCACGTCCTGAGTCATTCTGTAATTTGTGGATCTTGAGAGTGTTGATAAAACACAAAAATTGCATGGGGATTCAATACAACAGGCAACATGCGGACTTTTCTCCATGGGAGTAATGACTCAAAGTGTGCTCGATTTGATCCATTCCTCCAAGATAAGTAGCAGTTTCTGAAGCACATCTGGAGGCATTCTGTAATCTGTGGACCTTCCGAGTGTTGATGAAACATAGAAATTGCATCGGGATGAATACAACAGGCACCTTGCTGACTTTTTTCTATGTGAGTAATGTCTCAACTGTCTACGGTTTGATCGTTCCCTGGAAGACCAATAGTAGTTTTCGAATCACATCTGGAGGCATTCTGTAATCTGTGGACCTTGAGTGTTGATGAAACACAGATTGCTTCGGCATTTATTACAACAGGCATCATGTGGACTTTTCCCCATGCTAGTAATGTCTCAAATTCTCTACGCTTTGATCGTTCCTTTGAAGACAAGTGGTAGTTTCCAAGGCACATATGGAGGCATTCTGTAATATGTGGACCTTCAGGGTGTTGATGAAACACAGAAATTACATCGGGATTGAATACAACATGCACCATGCGGACTTTTCTCAGAGGGAGTAATGTCTCAAACTCTCTACGCTTTGATCTTTCCCTGGAAGGCCACAAGTAGTTTGCGAAGCACATCTGGATGCATTCTGTAATCTGTAGACCTTCAGAGTGTTGTTGAAACACAGAATTGCATCGGGATTGAATGCAAAAGGCACCATGCGAACATTTATCCATGGGAGTAATGTCTCATACTGTCTACGCATTGATCGTTCCCTGGAAGACCAGTACGAGTTTCTGAAGCACATCTGAAGGCATTCCGTAATCTGTAGACCTTCAGAGTGTTGATGAAACACAGAAATTGCATAGGGATTAAATACAACATGCACCTTGGAGCATTCTGTAATCTTTGGAACTTCAGAGTGTAGATGAAACACATAAAGCTCATCGGGATGGATTACAACAGGCAACATGCGGACTTGTCTCCATGAGAGTAATGTCTCAAACAGTCTACCATTTGATCGTTCCCTAGAAGACCAGTAGTAGTTTGCGAAGCACATCTGGAGGCATTCTGTAATCTGTATACATTCAGAGTGTTGATGGAACACAGAAATTGCATCGGGATTGAATACAACAAGCACCATGCGGACTTATCTCCATGGGAGTAATGTCTCCAACTGTCTACGCTTTGATCGTTCATTGGAAGACCAGTAGTAATTTCCGAAGCACATCTGGAGGTATTCTGTAATCTGTGGACCTTCAGAGTGTTAATGATACGCAGAAATTGCATCGAGATAGAACACAACAGGCTCCATGCGTACTTTTCTCCATGATAGTTATGTCTCAAACTGTGTACGATTTGATCGATTCCTGGAAGACCAGTAGAAGATTCCGAACCACATCTGGAGACTTTCTGTAATCTATGCACCTTCCGAGTGTTGATGAAACACAGAAATTGCATCGGGATTGATTACAACAGGCTCCATGCGGACTTATCTCCATAGGCGTAATGTCTCAAACTGTCTACGCCTTGATCAGCTCCTGGGAGACCAGTAGTAGTTTTCGAAGCACATCTGTAGGCATTCTGTAATCTTTGGAACTTCAGAGTGTACATGAAACACATAAAGCTCATCGGGATGGATTACCACAGGCACCATGCGGACTTTTCTCCATGAGAGTAATGTCTCAAACTGTCTACGCTTTGATTGTTCCCTGGAAGACCAGTAGTAGTTTCCGAAGCACATCTGTAGGCATTCTGTGTTTTGTCGAACTTCACAGTGTTGATGAAACACAGAAATTGAATCGGGATTGAATACAACAGGCACCATGAGGACTTTTCTCCATGATATTAAAGTCTCAAACGGTCTACGCTTTGATCACTCCCTGGGAGACCAGTAGTAGTTTCCGATGCACATCTGGAGGCATTCTGAAATCTGTGGACCTTCAGAGTGTTCATGACACAGAAATTGCATCGGGATTGACTAGAAGAGGCACCATGCGGACTTTACTACGTGGGAGTAATGTCTCAAACTGTATACGCTTTGATCGTTCCCTGGAAGACCAGTAGTAGTTTGCGAAGCACATCTGGAGGCATTCTGTAATCCGTATACATTCAGAGTGTTGATGGAACACAGAAATTGCATCGGGATTGAATACAACAAGCACCATGCGGACTTATCTACATGGGAGTAATGTCTCCAACTGTCTACGCTTTGATCGTTCATTGGAAGACCAGTAGTAATTTCCGAAGCACATCTGGAGACTTTCTGTAATCTATGGTCATTCACAGTGTTGATGAAACGCAGAAAATGCATCGAGATTGAATACAACAGGCTCCATGCGTACTTTTCTCCATGATAGTAATGTCTCAAACTGTGTACGATTTGATCGATTCCTGGGAAACCAGTAGTAGTTTTTGAAGCACATCTGGATGCATTCTGTAATCTGTCGACCTTCAGAGTGTTCATGAATCACAGAAATTCTATCGGGATTGACTAGAAGAGGCACCCTGCGGACTTTTCTCCATGGGAGTAATGACTCAAAGTGTGCTCGATTTGATCCATTCCTTTAAGATAAGTAGCAGTTTCCGAAGCACATCTGGAGGCATTCTGTAATCTGTGGACCTTCCGAGTGTTGATGAAACATAGAAATTGCATCGGGATGAATACTACAGGCACCTTGCTTTTTTCTATGTGAGTAATGTATCAACTGTCTACGGTTTGATCGTTCCCTGGAAGACAAATAGTAGTTTTCGAATCACATCTGGAGGCATTCTGTAATCTGTGGACCTTGAGTGTTGATGAAACACAGAGACTGCTTCGGCATTTATTACAACAGGCATCATGCGGACTTTTCTCCATGCGAGTAATGTCTAAAATTCTCTACGCTTTGATCGTTCCTTTGAAGACAAGTAGTAGTTTCCAAGGCACATATGGAGGCATTCTGTAATATGTGGACCTTCCGGGTGTTGCTGAAACACAGAAATTACATCGGGATTGAATACAACATGCACCATGCGGACTTTTCTCCATGGGAGTAATGTCTCAAACTCTCTACGCTTTGATCTTTCCCTGGAAGGCCACAAGTAGTTTGCAAAGCACATCTGGATGCATTCTGTAATCAGTAGACCTTCAGAGTGTTGTTGAAAAACACAGAATTGCATAGGGATTGAATACAAAAGGCACCATGCGAACATTTATACACGGGAGTAATGTCTCATACTGTCTACCCATTGATCGTTCCCTGGAAGACCAGTAGGAGTTTCTGAAGCACATCTGAAGGCATTCCGTAATCTGTAGACCTTCAGAGTGTTGATGAAACAGAGAAATTGCATCGGGATTAAATACAACATGCACCTTGGAGCATTCTGTAATCTTTGGAACTTCAGAGTGTAAATGAAACACATAAAGCTCATCGGGATGGATTACAACAGGCACCATGCGGACTTTTCTCCATGAGAGTAATGTCTCAAACTGTCTACCCTTTGATCGTTCCCTGGAAGACCAGTAGTACTTTCCGAAGCACAACTGTAGGCATTCTGTATTTTGTGGAACTTCACAGTGTAGATGAAACACAGAAATTCAATCGGGATGAATACAACAGGCACCATGAGGACTTTTCTCCATGATATTAATGTCTCAAACTGTCTACGCTTTGATCGTTCCCTGGAAGACCGGTAGTAGTTTCCGTAGCACATCTGTAGGCATTCTGTTCTTTGTGGAAATTCACAGTGTTGATGAAACACAGAAATTGAATCGGGATTGAATACAACAGGCACCATGAGGACTTTTCTCCATGATATTAATGTCTCAAACAGTCTACCCTTTGATCGTTCCCTAGAAGACCAGTAGTAGTTTGCGAAGAACATCTGGAGGCATTCTGTAATCTGTATACATTCAGAGTGTTGATGGAACACAGAAATTGCATCGGGATTGAATACAACAAGCACCATGCGGACTTATCTCCATGGGAGTAATGTCTCCAACTGTCTACGCTTTGATCGTTCATTGGAAGACCAGTAGTAATTTCCGAAGCACATCTGGAGGTATTCTGTAATCTGTGGACCTTCAGAGTGTTAATGAAACCCAGAAATTGCATCGAGATAGAACACAACAGGCTCCATGCGTACTTTTCTCCATGATAGTTATGTCTCAAACTGTGTACGATTTGATCGATTCCTGGAAGACCAGTAGAACATTCCGAACCACATCTGGAGACTTTCTGTAATCTATGCACCTTCCGAGTGTTGATGAAACACAGAAGTTGCATCGGGACTGATTACAACAGGCTCCATGCGGACTTATCTACATAGGCGTAATGTCTCAAACTGTCTACGCTTTGATCAACTTCTGGGAGACCAGTAGTAGTTCTTGAAGCACATCTGGATGCATTCTGTAATCTGTGGACCTTCAGAGTGTTCATGAACCACAGAAATTGCATCGGGATTGACTAGAAGAGGCACCATGCGGACTTTACTACATGGGAGTAATGTCTCAAACTGTATACGCTTTGATCGTTCATTGGAGGAGCAGTAGTAGTTTGCGAAGCACATCTGGAGGCATTCTGTAATCTGTTTACATTCAGAGTGTTGATGGAACACAGAAATTGCATCGGGATTGAATACAACAAGCATCAAATGGACGTTTCTCCATGGGAGTAATGTCTCCAACTGTCTACGCTTTGATCGTTCATTGGAAGACCAGTAGTAATTTCCGCAGCACATCTGGAGGTATTCTAAAATCTGTGGACCTTCAGAGTGTTAATGAAACGCAGAAATTGCATCGAGATAGAACACAACAGGCTCCCTGCGTAGTTTTCTCCATGATAGTTATGTCTCAAACTGTGTACGATTTGATCGATTCCTGGAAGACCAGTAGAACATTCCGAACCACATCTGGAGACTTTCTGTAATCTATGCACCTTCCGAGTGTTGATGAAACACAGAAATTGCATCGGGATTGATTACAACAGGCTCCATGCGGACTTATCTCCATAGGCGTAATGTCTCAAACTGTCTACGCTTTGATCAACTTCTGGGAGACCAGTAGTAGATTTTGAAGCACATCTGGATGCATTCTGTAATCTGTGGACCTTCAGAGTGTTCATGAATCACAGAAATTCTATCGGGATTGACTAGAAGAGGCACCATGCGGACTTTACTACATGGGAGTAATGTCTCAAACTGTATACGCTTTGATCGTTCAATGGAAGACCAGTAGTAGATTGCGAAGTACATCTGGAGGCATTCTGTAATCTGTATACATTCAGAGTGTTGATGGAACACAGAAATTGCATCGGGATTGAATACAACAAGCACCATGCGGATTTTTCTCCATGGGAGTAATGTCTCCAACTGTCTACGCTTTGATCGTTCATTGGAAGACCAGTGGTAATTTACTAAGCACATCTCGAGGTATTCTGTAATCTGTGGACCTTCAGAGTGTTGATGAAACGCAGAAATTGCATCGAGATTGAATACAACAGGCTCCATGCGTACTTTTCTCCATGATAGTAATGGCTCAAACTGTGTACGATTTGATCGATTCCGGGAAGACCAGCAGTACATTCCAACCACATCTGGAGACTTTCTGTAATCCATGCACCTTCCGAGTGTTGATGAAACACAGAAATTGCATCGTGATTGATTACAACAGGCTCCATGCGGACTTTTCTCCATAGGCGTAATGTCTCAAACTGTCTACGCTTTGATCAACTTCTGGGAGACCAGTAGTAGTTTTTGAAGCACATCTGGATGCATTATGTAATCTGTGGACCTTCAGAGTGTTCATGAAATACAGAAATTGCATCGGGATTGACTAGAAGAGGCACCATGCGGCCTTTACTACATGGGAGTAATGTCTCAAATTTTATACGCTTTGATCGTTCCCTGGGAGACCAGTAGTAGTTTCCGAAGCACATCTGGAGGCATTCTGTAATCTGTTTACATTCAGAGTGTTGATGGACCACAGAAATTGCATAGGGATTGAATACAACAAGCATCAAATGGACATTTCTCCATGGGAGTAATGTCTCCAACTGTCTACGCTTTGATCGTTCATTGGAAGACCAGTAGTAATTTCCGAAGCACATCTGGAGGTATTCTGTAACCTGTGGACCTTCAGAGTATTAATGAAACGCAGAAATTGCATCGAGATTGAATACAATAGGCTCCACGCGTACTTTTCTCCATGATAGTTATGTCTCAAACTGTGTACGATTTGATCGATTCCTGGAAGACCAGTAGTACAGTCTGAACCACATCTGGAGAATTTCTGTAATCTATGCACCTTCAGAGTGTTGATGAAACAGAGAGATTGCATCGGGATTGAATAAAACAGGCACCATGTGGACTTTTCCCCATGGGAGTAATGTCTCAAACTCTCTACGCTTTGATCGTTCCCTGGAAGACAAGTAGTAGTTTTCAAGGCACATCTGGAGGCATTCTGTAATCTGTGGACCTTCAGAATGTTGATGAAACACAGAAATTGCATCGGGATTGAATACAACAGGCACCATGCGGACTTTTCTCCACGGGATAATGTCTCAAACTGTCTACGAAATTTGATCGACTCCTCGAAGACCAGTAGTAGTTTCCGAAGCACGTCCTGAGTCATTCTGTAATTTGTGGATCTTGAGAGTGTTGATAAAACACAAAAATTGCATGGGGATTCAATACAACAGGCAACATGCGGACTCTTCTCCATGGGAGTAATGACTCAAAGTGTGCTCGATTTGATCCATTCCTCCAAGATAAGTAGCAGTTTCCGAAGCACATCTGGAGGCATTCTGTAATCTGTGGACCTTCCGAGTGTTGATGAAACATAGAAATTGCATCGGGATGAATACAACAGGCACCTTGCTGACTTTTTTCTATGTGAGTAATGTCTCAATTGTCTACGGTTTGATCGTTCCCTGGAAGACCAATAGTAGTTTTCGAATCACATCTGGAGGCATTCTGTAATCTGTGGACCTTGAGTGTTGATGAAACACAGATTGCTTCGGCATTTATTACAACAGGCATCATGTGGACTTTTCTCCATGCTAGTAATGTCTCAAATACTCTACGCTTGGATCGTTCCTTTGAAGACAAGTAGTAGTTTCCAAGGCACATATGGAGGCATTCTGTAATATGCGGACCTTCAGGGTGTTGATGAAACACAGAAATTACATCGGGATTGAATACAACATGCACCATGCGGACTTTTCTCACAGGGAGTAATGTCTCAAACTCTCTACGATTTGATCTTTCCCTGGAAGGCCACAAGTAGTTTGCGAAGCACATCTGGATGCATTCTGTAATCTGTAGACCTTCAGAGTGTTGATGAAACACAGAAATTGCATAGGGATTAAATACAACATGCACCTTGGAGCATTCAGTAATCTTTGGAACTTCAGAGTGTAGATGAAACACATAAAGCTCATCGGGATGGATTACAACAGGCACCATGCGGACTTGTCTCCATGAGAGTAATGTCTCAAACAGTCTACCCTTTGATCGTTCCCTAGAAGACCAGTAGTAGTTTGCGAAGCACATCTGGAGGCATTCTGTAATCTGTATACATTCAGAGTGTTGATGGAACACAGAAATTGCATCGGGATTGAATACAACAAGCACCATGCGGACTTATCTCCATGGGAGTAATGTCCCCAACTGTCTACGCTTTGATCGTTCATTGGAAGACCAGTAGTAATTTCCGAAGCACATCTGGAGGTATTCTGTAATCTGTGGACCTTCAGAGTGTTAATGAAACGCAGAAATTGCATCGAGATAGAACACAACAGGCTCCATGCGTACTTTTCTCCATGATAGTTATGTCTCAAACTGTGTACGATTTGATCGATTCCTGGAAGACCAGTAGAACATTCCGAACCACATCTGGAGACTTTCTGTAATCTATGCACCTTCCGAGTGTTGATGAAACACAGAAATTGCATCGGGATTGATTACAACAGGCTCCATGCGGACTTATCTCCATTGGCGTAATGTCTCAAACTGTCTACGCTTTGATCAACTTCTGGGAGACCAGTAGTAGTTCTTGAAGCACATCTGGATGCATTCTGTAATCTGTGGACCTTCAGAGTGTTCATGAACCACAGAAATTGCATCGGGATTTACTAGAAGAGGCGCCATGCGGACTTTACTACATGGGAGTAATGTCTCAAACTGTATACGCTTTGATCGTTCCCTGGAAGACCAGTAGTAGTTTGCGAAGCACATCTGGAGGCATTCTGTAATCTGTTTACCTTCAGAGTGTTGATGGAACACAGAAATAGCATCGGGATTGTATACAACAAGCACCATGCGGACTTTTCTCCTTGGGAGTAATGTCTCAAAGTATGTACGATTTGATCGTTGCCTGGAAGACCAGTAGTAGTTTGAGAACCACATCTGGAGGCATTCTGTAAACTGTACACCTTTAGAGTTTTGATGAACCACATAAATTGCATCGGGATTGAATGCAACACGCTCCATGCGAACTTTTATGCATAGGCGTAACGTCTCAATCGGTGTACGCTTTGATCGACTTCTGGGACACCAGTAGTAGTTTTCGAAGCAGATCTGGAGGCAATCTGCAATCTTTAGACCTTCAGAGTGTTGATGAAACACAGTAATTTCATCGGGATTCAATACAACAGGCACCATGTGGACTTTTCGCCATTGGAGTAATGTCTCAAACTGTCTGCCCTTTGATCGTTCCCTGGAAGACCAGTAGTAGTTTCCGAACCACATCGGGAGGCATTCGGTATTCTGCGGACCTTCAGAGTGTTGATGAAACACAGAAATTACATCGTTTTTGAATACAAGAGGCATAACGCCGACTTTTCTCCATAGGAGTAATGTCTCAAACTGTCTACGCTTTGATCGTTACCTGGAAGACCAGTAGTAGATTCCGAAGCACATGTGGATGCTTTCTGTAATCTCTGATCCTTCAGAGTGTTGATGAAACACAGAAATTGCATGGGGATTCAATACAACAGCCACTATGAGGAATTTTCTCAATGATAGTAATGTCTTAAAGTGTCTACGCTTTGATGGATTACAGGAAGGCCAGTAGTAGATTCAGAAGTACATCTGGAGGCATTCTGTAAACTGTTGACCTTCAGAGTGTAGATGGAACACAGGAATTGCATCGGGATTAAATACAACTGCCCCCATGAGGACCTTTCTCCATGGGAGGGATGTCTCAAACTGTCTACGAATTTTGATCGATTCCTCGAAGGCGAGTAGTAGTTTCAAAGCACATCTTTAGGCATTCTGTGATCTGTGAACCTTCAGAGTGATGATGATACACAGAAATTGCATCGGGATTGAATACAACAGGCACGATGCAGACTTTTCTCCATGGGAGTAATGTCTCAAACTGGCTACGCTTTGATCGTTCCCTGGAAGATCAGTCGTAGTTTCGGAAGCACATCTAGAGGCATTCTGTATACTGTGGACCTTCACAGTGTTGATGAAACACAGAAATTCAATCGGGATTGAATAAAACAGGCACCATGCGCACTTTTCCCCATGATAGTAATGTTTCAAACTGTATACGCTTTGGTTGTTTCCTGGAAGACCAGTAGTATTTGAGAAGCACATCACGAGGTGTTCTGCAATCTGTGGACCTTGAGTGTGTTCATAAAACAGTGAAATTGCATCGGGATTGAATGGAACAGGCACCATGCTGACATTTCTCAATAGGAGTAATGTCTCAAACTGTCTACGCTTTGATCGTTCCCTGATAGACCAGTAGCAGTTTGCGAAGCACATCTGGAGGCATTCTGTGATCTGTGGACCTTCAGGGTGTTGATGAAACACAGAAATTGCATCGGGATTGAATACAACAGGCACCATGCAGACTTTTCTCTATGGGAGTAATGTCTCAAACCGTCTACACTTTCATAGTTCCCTGGAAGGGCAGTAGTTGTTTCCGAAGCAAATCTGGAGGCATTCTGGAATCTGTGGACCTTCAGAGTGTTAATGAAACACAGAAATTACATCGAATTTGAATAAAACAAGCACCATGCGGACTTCATTGCATGAGAGAAATGTCTCAAACTTTCAACGTTTGGATCGTTCCCTGGAAGACCAGTAGTAATTTATAAGGCACATCTGGCGGCATTCTGCAATCTGTTGGCCTTCAGAGTGTTGATGAATCACAGAAATTTCATCGGGATTGAATAAAACAGGCACCATGCGGACTTTTCTCCGTGAGAGAAATGTCTCAAACTGTCTACGCTTTGATCGTTTCCTAGAAGACTAGTAGTAATTTCCGAAGCACATCTGGAGGCATTCTGTAATCTGTGCACCTTCAGAGTGTTGATGAAACACAGGAATTGCATCGGGATTGAATACAACAGGCATGATGCAGACTTTTCTCCATTGGAGTAATGTCTCAAACTGGCTACGCTTTTATCGTTCCCTGGAAGGACAGTAGTAGTTTCTGAAGCACATCTGGAGGCATTCTGTAATCTGTGCACCTTCAGAGTGTTGATGAAACACAGAAATTGCATCGGGAATGAAGACACAGGCTCCATGCGGACTTTTCTCCATAGGCGTAATGTCTCAAACTGTCTATGCTTCGAACTACTTCTGGGAGACCAGTAAGAGTTTTTGAAGCACATCTGTAGGCATTCTATAATCTTTGGATCTTCAGAGTTTTGATGAATCACAGAAGTTCCATCGGGTTAGAATACAACAGACACCATGCGGACTTGTCTCCATGGGAGTAATCTCTCAAATTGACTACGCTTTGATCGTTACCTGGAAAACAAGTAGTAGTTTCTAAAGTTCATGTAGATGCACTCTGTAGTCTTTGGACCTTCAGAGTGTCGGTGAAACACAGAAAGTGCATCGGGGTGGAATACAACAGGCACCATGGGGACTTTTCTCCATGAGAGTAGTGTCTCAAACTGTATACTCTTTGATCGTTCCTTGGAAGACCAGTAGTAGTTCTCGAAGCACATCTGGAGGCATTCTGTAATCTGTTTACATCCAGAGTGTTGATGGAGCACTCAAATTGATCGGGATTGAATACAACCGGCACCATGCGGACTTTTCTCAATGGGAGTAATGTCTCAAACTGTCTACGTTTTGAGTGTTCCCTGGAAGACCAGCAGTAGTTTCCGAAGCACATCTGGAGGCATTCTGCAATCTGTGAACCATCAGATTGTTCATGAAACACAGAAATTGCATCGGGATTGAATAGAAAGCTATCATGCGAACTTTTCTGCATGTCAGTAATGTCTCAAACTGTCTACGCTATAATTGTTCCTGGAAGACCAGTAGTAGTTTCCGAAGCACATCTGGAGTCATTCTGTAATCTGTGCACCTTCAGAGTGTTGATGAAACACTGAAATTGCATCGGGATTGATTACAACAGGCACCATGCGGTCTTTTCTCCATGGGAGTAATGTCTCAAACTGTCTACCCTTTGATCGTTCCCTGAAAGACCAGTAGTAGTTTCCAAAGCACATCTGGAGGCATTCTGTATTCTGTGGACTTTCACAGTGTCGATGAAACACAGAGATTGCATCGGCTTTGAATATAAGAGGCACCATGCGGACTTTTCTCCATAGGAGTACTGTCTCAAACTGTCTACGCTTTGATCGTTACCTGGAAGACCAGTAGTAGTTTCCGAAGCACATCTGGAGGCTTTCTGTAATCTGTGGACATTCAGAGTAATGATGAAACACAGAGGTTGCAACGGGATTGAATACAACAGTCACCATTCGGACTTTTCCCAATGATAGTAATGTCTCAAACTGTATACGTTTTGGTCGTTTCCAGATAGACCAGTAGTAAGTATTTAAGAAGCACATCAGGAGATATTCAGTAATCTGTGGACCTTCAGAGTGTTCATAAAACGCAGAAATTGCTTCGGTATGAATAGAACAGGCACGATGCAGACTTTCCTCCATGGGAGTAATGTCTCAAATTGTCTACGATTTGATCGTTTCCTGGAAGACCAGTAATAGTTTCCGAAGCACATCTGGAGGCATTCTGTAATCTGTGGACCTTCAGAGTTTTGATGAAACACAGAAATTGCATCAGGATTGAATACAACAGGCACCATGCGGTCTTTTCTCCATGGGAGTAATGTCTCAAAGTGTGTACGCTTGATGTTTCCCAGGAAGGCCTGTAGTAGTTTCCGAAGCACATATGGAGGCATTCTGATATCTGTGGTCCCTCAGAGTGTTGATGAAACACAGAAATTGCATCGGGATTGAATACAACAGGCACCATGCGGACTTTTCTCCGTGAGAGAAATGTCTCAAACTGTCTACGCTTTGATTGTTTCCTGGAAGACTAGTAGTAATTTCCGAAGCACATCTGGAGGCATTCTGTAATCTGTGGACCATCAGAGTGTTGATGAAACACAGGAATTGCATCGGGAATAAATATAACAGCCACCATGAGGATCTTTCCCCATGGGAGAAATGTCTCAAACTGTCTACGAATTTTGATCGATTCCTCGAAGACCAGTAGTAGTTCCCGAGCACATCTGGAGGCATTCTGTGATCTGTGGATCTTCAGAGTTTTGATGAATCACAGAAGTTCCATCGGGTTAGAATACAACAGACACCATACGGACTTGTCTCCATGGGGGTAATCTCTCAAATTGACTAGGCTTTGATCGTTACCTGAAAAAAAAGTAGTAGTTTCTAAAGTTCATGTAGATTCACTCTGTAGCCTGTGGACCTTCAGAGTGTCGGTGAAACACAGAAAGTGCATCAGGGTGGAATACAACCGGCACCATGCGGACTTTTCTCAATGGGAGTAATGTCTCAAACTGTCTACGTTTTAAGCGTTCCCTGGAAGACCAGTAGTAGTTTCCGAAGCACATCTGGAAGCATTCTGCAATCTGTGAACCATCAGAGTGTTCATGAAACACAGAAATTGCTTCGGGATTGAATAGAAAGGCATCATGCGAACTTTTCTCCATGTCAGTAATGTCTAAAACTGTCTACGCTATAATTGTTCCCTGGAAGACCAGTAGTAGTTTCCGAAGCACATCTGGAGTCATTCTGTAATCTGTGCACCTTCCAAGTGTTGATGAAACACAGACATTGCACCGGGATTGATTACAACAGGCACCATGCGGTCTTTTCTCCATGGGAGTAATGTCTCAAAGTGTGTACGCTTGATGTTTCCCAGGAAGGCCTGTAGTAGGTTCTGAAGCACATCTGGAGGCATTCTGATATCAGTGGTCCCTCAGAGTGTCGATGAAATACAGAAATTGCATCGGGATTGAATACAACAGGCACCATGCGGACTTTTCTCAATGGGAGTAATGTCTCAAACTGTCTGTTTGATCGTTAACTGGAAGACCGTAGTAGTTGCCGAAGCACATTTGGAGGCATTCTGTAATCAATGGACCTTCAGAGTGTTGATGAAACACAGGAATTGCATCGTGATTAAGTACAACAGCCACCATGAAGACCTTCCCCCATTGGAGAAATGTCTCAAACTGTCTACGAATTTTGAAAACAGTCTACGCTTTGATCGTTCCCTGGAATACCAGGAGTAATTTCCGAAGCACATCTGGAGGCACTCTGTAATTTGTGGACCTTCAGAGTGTTGATGAAACACAGGAATTGCATCGGGATAAAATACATCAGCCACCATGATGACCTTTCTCCATGGGAGAAATGTCTCAAACTGTCTACGAATTTTGATCGATTCCACGAAGACCAGTGGTAGCTTCCAAGCACATCTGTAGGCATTCTGTGATCTGTGGACCTTCAGGGTGCTGATGAAACACAGCAATTGCATCGGGATTGAATACAACAGGCACCATGCAGACTTCTCTCCATGGGAGTAATGTCTCAAACTGTCTCCGATTTTATCGTACCCTGGAAGACCAGTAGTAGTTCCGGAAGCACATCTGGAGGCATTCTGTATTCTGTGGACCTTGACAGTGTTGATGAAACACAGAAATTGGATCGGGATTGAATACAACAGGCACCATGGGTACTTTTCACCATAGGAGTAATGTCTCATAGTGGCTACGATTTGATCGTTCCCTGGAAGGGCAGTAGTTGTTTCCGTAGTACATCTGGAGGCAATCTGTAATCTGTGGACCTTGAGTGTTGATGAAACACAGAGACTGCTTCGGCATTTATTACAACAGGCATCATGCGGACTTTTCTCCATGCGAGTAATGTCTAAAATTCTCTACGCTTTGATCGTTCCTTTGAAGACAAGTAGTAGTTTCCAAGGCACATATGGAGGCATTCTGTAATATGTGGACCTTCCGGGTGTTGCTGAAACACAGAAATTACATCGGGATTGAATACAACATGCACCATGCGGACTTTTCTCCATGGGACTTGAGAGTGTTAAGGAAACACTGAAATTGCATCGGGATTGAATAAAACAAGAACCATGCGGACTTTTTTGCATGAGAGTAATGTCTCAAACTTTCTACGCTTTGATCGTTCCCTGGAAGAATAGTTGTAGTTTCCGAAGCACATCTGGATACATTCCGTAATCTGTGGACCTTCAGAGTGTTGATGAAACACAGAAATTGCATCGGGATTGAATACAACATGCACCATGCGGACTTTACAAAAGGGAGTAATGTCTCCAACTGTCCACGCTTTGATCGTTCCCTGGAAGACCAGTAGTAATTTCCGAAGCATATCTGGAGGCATTCTGTAATCTGTGGACCTTCAGAGTGTTGGTGAAACACAGAAATTGCGAAGGGATTGAATACAACAGGAAAAAGGCGGACTTTTCTCCATGGGACTAATATCTCAAACTGTGTACGATTTGATAGATTCCTGGAAGACCAGTAGTTGTTTGCGAAGCACATCTGGAGGCAATCTGTAATCTGTGCACTTTCAGAGTGTTGATGAAACAAAGATATTGCATCGGGATTGAATACAACAGGCTCCATGCGGACTTTTCTTCATGAGAGTAATGTCTCAAACTGTCTACGATTTGATCGTTCCCTGTAAGACCAGTGGTAGTTTCCGAAGGGCATCTGGAGGCATTCTGTATTCTGTGGACATTCACAGTGTTGATGAAACACAGAAATGGGATCGGGATTGAATACCACAGGCACCATGCGCCCTTTTCTCCATAGGAGTAATGTCTCAAAGTGTCTACGCTTTGATCGTTACCTGGAAGACCAGTAGAAGTTTTCGAAGCACATCTGGAAGCATTTTGTAACCTCCGGAACTTCAGTGTGGTGATGATACACGGAAATTGCATCGGGATTGAATACAACTGGCACCATGCTGACTTTTGTCAATGGGAGTAATATCTCAAACTGTCTACGCCTTGATCGTTCTCTGGAAGATCAATAGTAGTTTCCGAAGCACATCAGGAGGCATTCAGTAATCTGTCGACCTTCAGAGTGTTGATGAAACAAAGAAATTGCATCGGGTTTGAATACAACAGGCACCATGCGGACTTTTCTCCATGGGAGTAATGTCTCAAACTGTCTGTACATTCATAGTTCTCTGGAAGGGCAGTAGTAATTTCCGAAGCACATCTGGAGGCATTCTGTAATCTGTGGACCTTCAGAGTTTTGATGAAACACAGAAATTGCATCAGGATTGAATACAACAGGCACCATGCGGTCTTTTCGCCACGGGAGTAATGTCACAAACAGTCTACGCTTCGAACGTTCCCTGGAAGACCAGTAGTAGTTTCAAAGTCACATCTGGAGGCATTCTGTAATCTGTTTACATTCAGAGTCTTGGTGGAACACAGAAATTGCATCGGGATCGAACAAAACAGGCAACAAGCGGACTTTTCTCCAGGGGAGTAATGTCTCAAACTGTCTACGTTTGATCGTTAAATGGAAGACCAGTAGTAATTGCCAAAGCACATCTGGAGGCATTCTGTGATCTGTGGACCTTCAGAGTGTTGATGAAACACAGGAATTGCATCGGAATTGAATACAACAGGCACCATGAGGACCTTTCCCATTGGAGAAATGTCTCAAACTGTCTACGAAATTTGATCGATTCCTCGAAGACCAGTAGTATTTTCCAAGCACATCTGGAGGAATTATGTGATCTGTGGTCCTTCAGAGTGTTGATGAAACACTGAAATTGCATCGGGATTGAATTCAACAGGAACCATGCGGTCTTTTCTCCATGGGAGTAATGTCTCAAACTGTGTACGATTTGATCGATTCCTGGAAGACCAGTAGTAGTTTGCGAAGCACATCTGGAGGCATTCTGTAATCTGTGCACATTCAGAGCTTTGATGAAACACAGAAATTGTTTCGGGATTGAAAACAACAGGTTCCATGCGGACTTTTCTCCATAGGCGTAATGACACAACCTGTCTACGCTTTGATCGACTTCTTGGAGACTAGTAGGAGTTTTTGAAGCACATCTGTAGGTATTCTGTGATCTTTGGACCTTCAGAGTGTTGATGAAACGCAGAAATAGCAAAGGGATTGAATACAACAGAAACCATGCGGTCTTTTCTCCATGGGAGTAATGTCTCAAACTGACTACGATATGATCGACACCTGGAAGACAAGTAGTAGTTTCCAAAGCTCATATGGAGGCATTCTGTATTCTGTGGACATTCACAGTGTTGATGAAACAAAGAAATTGCATCGGGATTGAATACAACTGGCACCATGCTGACTTTTTTCAATGGGAGTAATGTCTCAAACTGTCAACGCTTTGATCGTTCTCTGGAAGATCAGTAGTAGTTACCGAAGCACATCAGGAGGCATTCAGTACTCCGTCGACCTTCAGAGTGTTGATGAAACAAAGAAATTGCATCGGGATTGAATACTACAGGCACCATGCGGACTTTTCTCCATGGGAGTAATGTCTCAAACTGTCTACGTTTTGATCGATTCCTGGAAGACCAGTAGTAGATTCCGAAGCACATCTGGAGGCATTCCGTAATCTGAGGCGCTCAGAGTGTTGATGAAACACAAAAATTGCATCTGGATTGAATACAACATGCACCATGCGGCCTTTTCTCCATGGGAGTAATGTCTCAAACAGACTACGCTTAGATCGTTTCCTGGAAGACCAGTAGTACTATCCGAAGCACATCTGGAGGCATTCTGTAATCGGTGGACCTTCAGAATGTAGATGAAACACAGGAATTGCATCGGGATTAAATACAGCAGATACCATGATGATCTTTCTCCATGGGAGAGATGTCTCAAGCTGTCTACGAATTTTGATCGATTCCTCGAAGACCAGTAGTAGCTTTAAAGCACAACTGGAGGCATTCTGTAATCTGTGGACCTTCAGAGTGTTGATGAAACACAGGAATTGCGTCAGGATTGAATACAACAGTCACCATGCTGTCTTCTCTATATGGGAGTAATATCACAAACAGTCTACGCTTTGATCGTTCCCTGGAAGACCAGTAGTAGTTTCCAAGTCACATCTGGAGGCATTCTGTAATCTGTTTACCTTCAGTGCCTTGATGAATCACAGAAATTGCATCGGGATTGAGTACAACAGGCACCATGCGGACTTTTCTCCATGGGTGTAATGTCTGAAACTGTCTACGTTTTGAACGTTCCCTGGAAGACCAGTAGTAGTTTCCGAGGCACATCTGGAGGCATTCTGCAATCTGTGAACCTTCAGAGTGTTCATGAAACACAGAAATTGCATCGGGATTGAATAGAAAGGCACCATGCTAACTTTTCTCCATGGGAGTAATGTCTCAAACTGTCTACAATTTCATAGTTCCCTGGAAGGGCAGTAGTAGTCTCCGAAGCACATCTGGAGGCATTCTGTAATCTGTGGACCTTCAGAGTTTTGATGAAACACAGAAATTGCAACGGGATTAAAAACAACAGTCTCCATGCGTACTTTTCCCAATGATAGTAATGATTAAAACTGTATACGCTTTGGTCGTTTCCTGGAAGACCAGTAGTATTTAAGAAGCACATCAGGAGGTATCCAGTAATCTGTGGACCTTCAGAGTGTTCATAAAACACAGAAATTGCATCGGGATTGAATAGAACAGGCACCATGCGGACTTTTCTCCATGGGAGTAATGTCTCAAACTGTCTACGTTTGATCGTTAAATGGAAGACCAGTAGTAATTGCCAAAGCATATCTGGAGGCATTCTGTAATCTGTGGACCTTCAGGGTGTTGATGAAACACAGGAATAGCATCGGGATTAAATACAACAGGCACCATGAGTACCTTTCCTCATGGTAGAAATGCCTGAAATTGTCTACGAATGTTGATCGATTCCACGAAGACCAGTAGTAGTTTCGAAGCACATCTGGAAGAATTCTGTGATCTGTGGACCTTCAGAGTGTTGATGAAACACAGATATTGCAGCGGGATTGAATACAACAGGCACCATGCGCACTTTTCTATATGGGAGTAATGTCTCAAACTGTCTACACTTTCATAGTTCCCTGGAAGGGCAGTAGTAGTTTCCGAAGCACATCTGGAGGCATTCTGTAATCTGTGGACCTTCAGAGTTTTGATGAAACACAGAAATTGCATCAGGATTGAATACAACAGGCACCATGCGGTCTTTTCGCCGTGGGAGTAATGTCACAAACAGTCTACGCTTCGAACGTTCCCTGGAAGACCAGTAGTAGTTTCAAAGTCACATCTGGAGGCATTCTGTAATCTGTTTACATTCAGAGTCTTGATGGAACACAGAAATTGCATCGGGATTGATTAAACAAGCACCATGCGGACTTTATTGCATGAGAGAAATGTCCCAAACTTTCTACGCTTTGATCGTTCCCTAGAAGAGCAGTAGTAGATTATAAGGCACATCTGGAGGCATTATGTAATCTGATGGCCTTCAGAGTGTTGATGAAACAAAAAAATTGCATCGGAATTGAATAAAACAGGCTCCATGCTTACTTTTCCCCATGAGAGTAATGTCTCAAACTGTCTACGCTTTGATCGTTTCCTGGAAGACCAGTAGTAATTTCCGAAGCACATCTGAAGTAATTCTGTAATCTGTGGAACTTCAGAGTGTTGATGAAACACAGGAATTGCATCGGGGTTGAATACAACAGGAACCATGCGGTCTTTTCTCCATGGGAGTAATGTCTCAAACTGTGTACGAATTTTGATCGATTACACGAAGAGCAGTAGTAGTTTCGAAGCACTTCTGGAGGCATCCTGTGACCTGTGGACCTTCAGGGTTTTGATGAAACACGTAAATTGCACCGGGATTAAATACAATAGGCACCATGCAGACTTTTCTGCATGGGAGTAATGTCTCAAACTGTGAACGATTTGATCGATACCTGGAAGACCAGTATAAGTTTGCGAAACACATTAGGAGGCTTTCTGTAATCTGTGGACCTTCAAAGGGATTGAATACAACAGGCACCATGCGGACTTTTCTCCATGGGAGTAATGTCTCAAACTGACTACGATATGATCGATACCTGGAATACAAGTAGTAGTTTCCAAAGCTCATCTGGAGGCATTCTGTATTCTGTGGACATTCACAGTGTTGATGAAACAAAGAAATTGCATCGGGATTGACTACAACTGGCACCACGCTGACTTTTTTCAATGGGAGTAATGTCTCAAACTGTCTACGCTTTGATCGTTCCCTGGAAGACCAGTAGTAGTTTCAAAGTCATATCTGGAGGCATTCTGTAATCTGTTTATATTCAGAGTCTTGATGCAACACAGAAATTGAATCGGGATCGAACAAAACAGGCACCATGCGGACTTTTCTCCATGGGAGTAATGTCTCAAACTGTCTACGTTTGATCGTTAAATGGAAGACCAGTAGTAATTGCCAAAGCTCATCTGGAGGCATTCTGTAATCTGTGGACCTTCAGAGTGTCGATGAAACACAGGAATAGCATCGGGATTAAATACAACAGGCACCATGAGGACCTTTCCTCATGGGAGAAATGCCTCAAACTCTCTACGAATGTTGATCGATTCCTCGAAGACCAGTAGTAGTTTCCAAGCACATCTGGAGGAATTCTGTGATCTGTGGACCTTCAGAGTGTTGATGAAACACAGAAATTGCATCGGGATTGAATACAACAGGCACCATGCGGACTTTTCTCCATGGGAGTAATGTCTCAAACTGTCTACACTTTCATAGTTCCCTGGAAGGGCAGTAGTTGTTTCCGAAGCACATCTGGAGGCATTCTGTAATCTGTGGACCTTCAGAGTTTTGATGAAACACAGAAATTGCATCAGGATTGAATACAACAGGCACCATGTGGACTTTTGTCCATGGGAGTAATGTCTCAAACTGTCTACGTTTGATCGTTAAATGGAAGACCAGTAGTAATTGCCAAAGCACATCTGGAGGCATTCTGTAATCTGTGGACCTTCAGAGTGTTGATGAAACACAGGAATAGCATCGGGATTAAATACAACAGGCACCATGAGGACCTTTCCTCATGGGAGAAATGCCTCAAACCGTCTACTAATGTTGATCAATTCCTCGAAGACCAGTAGTAGTTTCCAAGCACATCTGGAGGAATTCTGTGATCTGTGGACCTTCAGAGTGTTGATGAAACACAGAAATTGCATCGGGATTGAATACAACATTCACCATGCGGACTTTTCTCCATGGGAGTAATGTCTCAAACTGTCTACACTTTCATAGTTCCCTGGAAGGGCAGTAGTTGTTTCCGAAGCACATCTGGAGGCATTCTGTAATCATTGGACCTTCAGAGTGTTAATAAAACAAAGAAATTACATCGGGATTGATTAAACAAGCACCATGCGGACTTTATTTCATGAGAGAAATGTCCCAAACTTTCTACGCTTTGATCGTTCCCTAGAAGACCAGTAGTAGTTTATAAGGCACATCTGGAGGCATTATGTAATCTGTGGGCCTTCAGAGTGTTGATGAAACACAAAAATTGCATCGGGATTGAATAAAACAGGCACCATGCAGAATTTTCTCCATGGGAGTAATGTCTCAAACTGTGAACGATTTAATCGATACCTGGAAGACCAGTATAAGTTTGCGAAACACATTAGGAGGCTTTCTGTAATCTGTGGACCTTCAAAGGGATTAAATACAACAGGAACCATGCGGTCTTTTCTCCATGGGAGTAATGTCTCAAACTGACTACGATATGATCGATACCTGGAAGACAAGTAGTAGTTTCCAAAGCTCATCTGGAGGCATTCTGTATTCTGTGGACATTCACAGTGTTGATGAAACAAAGAAATTGCATCGGGATTGAATACAACTGGCACCATGCTGACTTTTTTCAGTGGGAGTAATGTCTCAAATTGTCTACGTTTTGATCGAATCCTGGAAGACCAGTAGTAGATTCCGAAGCACATCTGGAGGCATTCCGTAATCTGAGGCCCTCAGAGTGTTGATGAAACACAAAAATTGCATCTGGATTGAATACAACATGCACCATGCGGCCCTTTCTCCATGGGAGTAATGTCTCAAACAGACTACGCTTAGATCGTTTCCTGGAAGACCAGTAGTACTATCCGAAGCACATCTGGAGGCATTCTGTAATCGGTGGACCTTCAGAGTGTAGATGAAACACAGGAATTGCATCGGGATTAAATACAGCAGATACCATGATGATCTTTCTCCATGGGAGAGATGTCTCAAACTGTCTACGAATTTTGATCGATTCCTCGAAGACCAGTATTAGTTTTCAAGCACATCTGGAGGCATTCTGTGATCTGTGTACCTTCAGAGTGTTGATGAAACACAGAAATTGCATCGGGATTGAATACAACAGGCACCATGCGGGCTTTTCTCTATGTTGGTACTGTCTCAAACAGTCTGTGCTTTGATCGTACCCTGGAAGAACAGTATTAGTTTCCGAAGCACATCTGGAGGCATTCTGTAATCTGTGGACCTTCAGAGTGTTGATGAAACACAGGAATTGCGTCAGGATTGAATACAACAGTCACCATGCGGTCTTTTCTATATGGGAGTAATATCACAAACAGTCTACGCTTTTGATCGTTACGTGGAAGACCAGTAGTAGTTTCCAAGTCACATCTGGAGGCATTCTGTAATCTGTTTACCTTCAGTGCCTTGAAGAATCAAAGAAATTGCATCGGGATTGAGTACAACAGGCACCATGCGGACGTTTCTCCATGGGAGTAATGTCTCAAACTGTCTACGTTTTGAGCGTTCCCTGGATGACCAGTAGTAGTTTCCGAAGCACATCTGGAGGCATTCTGCAATCTGTGAACCTTCAGAGTGTTCATGAAACACAGAAATTGCATCGGGATTGAATAGAAAGGCACCATGCTAACTTTTCTCCATGGGAGTAATGTCTCAAACTGTCTACAATTTCATAGTTCCCTGGAAGGGCAGTAGTAGTCTCCGAAGCACATCTGGAGGCATTCTGTAATCTGTGGACCTTCAGAGTTTTGGTGAAACACAGTAATTGCATCAGGATTGAATACAACAGGCACCATGAGGACCTTTACTCATGGGAGAAATGTCTCAAACTGTCTACGAATGTTGATCGATTCCTCGAAGACCAGTAGTAGTTTCCAAGAACATCTGGAGGAATTCTGTGATCTGTGGACCTTCAGAGTGTTGATGAAACACTGAAATTGCATCGGGATTGAATACAACAGGCACCATGTGGACTTGTCTCCATGGGAGTAATGTCTCATACTGTCTACACTTTCATAGTTCCCTGGAAGGGCAGTAGTTGTTTCCGAAGCACATCTGGAGGCATTCTGTAATCATTGGACTTTCAGTGTGTTAATAAAACACAGAAATTACATCAGGATTGAATTAAACATTCACCATGCGGACTTTATTGCATGAGAGAAATGTCCCAAATTTTCTACGCTTTGATCGTTTCCTGGAATACCAGTAGTAATTACTGAAGCACATCTGAAGTCATTCTGTAATCTGTGGACCTTCAGAGTGTTGATGAAACACAGGAATTGCATCGGGATTGAATACAACAGGCACCATGCGGACTTTTCTCCATGGGAGTAATGACTCAAACTGTCTACGTATTGATCGATTCCTGGAAGACCAGTAGTAGTTTCCAAGTCACATCTAGAGGCATTCTGTAATCTGTTTACGTTCAGTGCCTTGATGAATCACAGAAATTGCATCGGGATTGAATACAACAGGCACCATGCGGACTTTTCTCCATGGGAGTAATGTCTCAAACTGTCTACGTTTTGAGCGTTCCATGGAAGACCAGTAGTAGTTTCCGAAGCACATCTGGAAGCGTTCTGTATTCTGTGTACATTCACAGTGATGATGAAACACAGAAATGGGATCGGTATTGAATTCAACAGGCACCATGCGTCCTTTTCTCCATAGGAATAATGTCTCAAACTGTCTACGCTTTGATCGTAACTTGGAAGGCCAGTAGTAGTTTCCGAAGCACATCAGGAGGTATTCAGTAATCTGTGGAACTTCAGAGTGTTTATGAAACACAGAAATTGCATCGGGATTGAATAGAACAGGCACCATGCGGACTTTTCTCCATGGGAGTAATGTCTCAAACTGTCTACACTTTCATACTTCCCTGGAAGGGCAGTAGTAGTTTCCGAAGCACATCTGGAGGCATTCTGTAATCTGTGGACCTTCAGAGTTTTGATGAAACACAGAAATTGCATCAGGATTGAATACAACAGGCACCATGCGGTCTTTTCGCCATGGGAGTAATGTCACAAACAGTCTACGCATCGAACGTTCCCTGGAAGACCAGTAGTAGTTTCAAAGTCACATCTGGAGGCATTCTGTAATCTGTTTACATTTAGAGTCTTGATGGAACACAGATATTGCATCGGGATCGAACAAAACAGGCACCATGCGGACTTTTCTCCATGGGGGTAATGTCTCAAACTGTCTACGTTTGATCGTTAAATGGAAGACCAGTAGTAATTGCCAAACCACATCTGGAGGCATTCTGTAATCTGTGGACCTTCAGAGTGTTGATGAAACACAGGAATTGCATCGGGATTGAATACAACAGGCACCATGAGGACCATTCCCCATGGGAGAAATGTCTCAAACTGTCTACGAATTTTGATCGATTCCTCGAAGACCAGTAGTAGTTTCCAAGCACATCTGGAGGAATTCTGTGATCTGTGGACCTTCAGAATGTTGATGAAACACAGAAATTGCGTCAGGATTGAATACAACAGTCACCATGCGGTCTTTTCTATATGAGAGTAATATCACAAACAGTCTACGGTTTGATCGTTACCTGGAAGACCAGTAGTAGTTTCCAAGTCACATCTGGAGGCATTCTGCAATCTGTGAACCTTCAGAGTGTTCATGAAACACAGATATTGCATCGGGATTGAATAGAAAGGCACCATGCTAACTTTTCTCCATGGGAGTAATGTCTCAAACTGTCTACAATTTCATAGTTCCCTGGAAGGGCAGTAGTAGTCTCCGAAGCACATCTGGAGGCATTCTGTATTCTGTGGACCTCCAGAGTTTTGATGAAACACAGAAATTGCATCAGGATTGAATACAACAGGCACCATGCGGTTTTTTCACCATGGGAGTAATGTAACAAGCAGTCTACGCTTCGAACGTTCCCTGGAAGACCAGTAGTAGTTTAAAAGTCACATCTGGAGGCATTCTGTAAGCTGTTTACATTCAGTGTCTTGATGGAACACAGAAATTGCATCGGGATCGAACAAAACAGGCATCATGCGGACTTTTCTCCATGGGAGCAATGTCTCAAACTGTCTACGGGATGATCGTAACCTGGAAGACCAGTAGTAGTTTCCGAAGCACATCTGGAGGCATTCCGTAATCTGAGGCCCTCAGAGTGTTGATGAAACACAAAAATTGCATCTGGATTGAATACAACATGCACCATGCGGCCCTTTCTCCATGGGAGTAATGTCTCAAACAGACTACGCTTAGATCGTTTCCTGGAAGACCAGTAGTACTATCCGAAGCACATCTGGAGGCATTCTGTAATCGGTGGACCTTCAGAGTGTAGATGAAACACAGGAATTGCATCGGGATTAAATACAGCAGATACCATGATGATCTTTCTCCATGGGAGAGATGTCTCAAACTGTCTACGAATTTTGATCGATTCCTCGAAGACCAGTATTAGTTTTCAAGCACATCTGGAGGCATTCTGTGATCTGTGTACCTTCAGAGTGTTGATGAAACACAGAAATTGCATCGGGATTGAATACAACAGGCACCATGCGGGCTTTTCTCTATGTTGGTACTGTCTCAAACAGTCTGTGCTTTGATCGTACCCTGGAAGAACAGTATTAGTTTCCGAAGCACATCTGGAGGCATTCTGTAATCTGTGGACCTTCAGAGTGTTGATGAAACACAGGAATTGCGTCAGGATTGAATACAACAGTCACCATGCGGTCTTTTCTATATGGGAGTAATATCACAAACAGTCTACGCTTTTGATCGTTACGTGCAAGACCAGTAGTAGTTTCCAAGTCACATCTGGAGGCATTCTGTAATCTGTTTACCTTCAGTGCCTTGAAGAATCAAAGAAATTGCATCGGGATTGAGTACAACAGGCACCATGCGGACGTTTCTCCATGGGAGTAATGTCTCAAACTGTCTACGTTTTGAGCGTTCCCTGGATGACCAGTAGTAGTTTCCGAAGCACATCTGGAGGCATTCTGCAATCTGTGAACCTTCAGAGTGTTCATGAAACACAGAAATTGCATCGGGATTGAATAGAAAGGCACCATGCTAACTTTTCTCCATGGGAGTAATGTCTCAAACTGTCTACAATTTCATAGTTCCCTGGAAGGGCAGTAGTAGTCTCCGAAGCACATCTGGAGGCATTCTGTAATCTGTGGACCTTCAGAGTTTTGGTGAAACACAGTAATTGCATCAGGATGGAATACAACAGGCACCATGAGGACCTTTACTCATGGGAGAAATGTCTCAAACTGTCTACGAATGTTGATCGATTCCTCGAAGACCAGTAGTAGTTTCCAAGAACATCTGGAGGAATTCTGTGATCTGTGGACCTTCAGAGTGTTGATGAAACACTGAAATTGCATCGGGATTGAATACAACAGGCACCATGCGGACTTGTCTCCATGGGAGTAATGTCTCATACTGTCTACACTTTCATAGTTCCCTGGAAGGGCAGTAGTTGTTTCCGAAGCACATCTGGAGGCATTCTGTAATCATTGGACTTTCAGTGTGTTAATAAAACACAGAAATTACATCAGGATTGAATTAAACATTCACCATGCGGACTTTATTTCATGAGAGAAATGTCCCAAATTTTCTACGCTTTGATCGTTTCCTGGAATACCAGTAGTAATTACTGAAGCACATCTGAAGTCATTCTGTAATCTGTGGACCTTCAGAGTGTTGATGAAACACAGGAATTGCATCGGGATTGAATACAACAGGCACCATGCGGACTTTTCTCCATGGGAGTAATGACTCAAACTGTCTACGTATTGATCGATTCCTGGAAGACCAGTAGTAGTTTCCAAGTCACATCTAGAGGCATTCTGTAATCTGTTTACGTTCAGTGCCTTGATGAATCACAGAAATTGCATCGGGATTGAATACAACAGGCACCATGCGGACTTTTCTCCATGGGAGTAATGTCTCAAACTGTCTACGTTTTGAGCGTTCCATGGAAGACCAGTAGTAGTTTCCGAAGCACATCTGGAAGCGTTCTGTATTCTGTGTACATTCACAGTGATGATGAAACACAGAAATGGGATCGGTATTGAATTCAACAGGCACCATGCGTCCTTTTCTATATAGGAATAATGTCTCAAACTGTCTACGCTTTGATCGTAACTTGGAAGGCCAGTAGTAGTTTCCGAAGCACATCAGGAGGTATTCAGTAATCTGTGGAACTTCAGAGTGTTTATGAAACACAGAAATTGCATCGGGATTGAATAGAACAGGCACCATGCGGACTTTTCTCCATGGGAGTAATGTCTCAAACTGTCTACACTTTCATACTTCCCTGGAAGGGCAGTAGTAGTTTCCGAAGCACATCTGGAGGCATTCTGTAATCTGTGGACCTTCAGAGTTTTGATGAAACACAGAAATTGCATCAGGATTGAATACAACAGGCACCATGCGGTCTTTTCGCCATGGGAGTAATGTCACAAACAGTCTACGCATCGAACGTTCCCTGGAAGACCAGTAGTAGTTTCAAAGTCACATCTGGAGGCATTCTGTAATCTGTTTACATTTAGAGTCTTGATGGAACACAGATATTGCATCGGGATCGAACAAAACAGGCACCATGCGGACTTTTCTCCATGGGGGTAATGTCTCAAACTGTCTACGTTTGATCGTTAAATGGAAGACCAGTAGTAATTGCCAAACCACATCTGGAGGCATTCTGTAATCTGTGGACCTTCAGAGTGTTGATGAAACACAGGAATTGCATCGGGATTGAATACAACAGGCACCATGAGGACCATTCCCCATGGGAGAAATGTCTCAAACTGTCTACGAATTTTGATCGATTCCTCGAAGACCAGTAGTAGTTTCCAAGCACATCTGGAGGAATTCTGTGATCTGTGGACCTTCAGAATGTTGATGAAACACAGAAATTGCGTCAGGATTGAATACAACAGTCACCATGCGGTCTTTTCTATATGAGAGTAATATCACAAACAGTCTACGGTTTGATCGTTACCTGGAAGACCAGTAGTAGTTTCCAAGTCACATCTGGAGGCATTCTGCAATCTGTGAACCTTCAGAGTGTTCATGAAACACAGATATTGCATCGGGATTGAATAGAAAGGCACCATGCTAACTTTTCTCCATGGGAGTAATGTCTCAAACTGTCTACAATTTCTTAGTTCCCTGGAAGGGCAGTAGTAGTCTCCGAAGCACATCTGGAGGCATTCTGTATTCTGTGGACCTCCAGAGTTTTGATGAAACACAGAAATTGCATCAGGATTGAATACAACAGGCACCATGCGGTTTTTTCACCATGGGAGTAATGTAACAAGCAGTCTACGCTTCGAACGTTCCCTGGAAGACCAGTAGTAGTTTAAAAATCACATCTGGAGGCATTCTGTAATCTGTTTACATTCAGAGTCTTGATGGAACACAGAAATTGCATCGGGATCGAACAAAACAGGCATCATGCGGACTTTTCTCCATGGGAGCAATGTCTCAAACTGTCTACGGGATGATCGTAACCTGGAAGACCAGTAGTAGTTTCCGAAGCACATCTGGAGGCAAACTGTAATCTGTGGAGCTTCAGAGTGTTGATGAAACACAGAAATTGCAACGGGATTAAAAACAACAGTCTCCATGCGTACTTTTCCCAATGATAGTAATGATTAAAACTGTATACGCTTTGGTCGTTTCGTGGATGACCAGTAGAATTTAAGAAGCACATCAGGAGGTATTCAGTAATCTGTGGACCTTTAGAGTGTTCATATAACACAGAAATTGCATCGGGATTGAATAGAACAGGCACCATGCGGACTTTTCTCCATGGGAGTAATGTCTCAAACTGTCTACACTTTCATAGTTCCCTTGAAGGGCAGTAGTAGTCTCCGAAGCAAATCTGGAGGCATTCTGTAATCTGTGGACCTTCAGAGTTTTGATGAAACACAGAAATTGCAACAGGATTGAATACATCAGGCACCATGCGGTCTTTTCGCCATGGGAGTAATGTCTCAAACTGTCTACACTTTCATAGTTCCCTGGAAGGGCAGTAGTAGTTTCCGAAGCACATCTGGAGGCATTCTGTAATCTGTGGACCTTCAGAGTTTTGATGAAACACAGAAATTGCATCAGGATTGAATACAACAGGCACCATGCGGTCATTTCGCCATGGGAGTAATGTCACAAACAGTCTACGCATCGAACGTTCCCTGGAAGACCTGTAGTAGTTTCAAAGTCACATCTGGAGGCATTCTGTAATCTGTTTACATTCAGAGTCTTGATGGAACACAGAAATTGCATCGGGATCGTACAAAACAGGCACCATGCGGACTTTTCTCCATGGGAGTAATGTCTCAAACTGTCTACGTTTGTTCGTTAAATGGAAGACCAATAGTAATTGCCAAAGCACATCTGGAGGCATTCTGTAATCTGTGGACCTTCAGAGTGTTGATGAAACACAGGAATTGCATCGGGATTGAATATAACAGGCACCAAGAGGACCTTTCCCCATGGGAGAAATGGCTCAAACTGTCTACGAATTTTAATCGATTCCTCGAAGACCAGTAGTAGTTTCCAAGCACATCTGGAGGAATTCTGTGATCTGTGGACCTTCTGAGTGTTGATGAAACACAGAAATTTCATCGGGATTGAATAGAACAGGCACCATGCAGACTTTTCTCTATGGGAGTAATGTCTCAAACTGTCTACACTTTCATACTTTCCTAGAAGGGCAGTAGTTGTTTCCGAAGCACATCTGGAGGCATTCTGTAATCATTGGACCTTCAGAGTGTTAATGAAACACAGAAATTACATCGGGATTGAATTAAACAAACACCACGCGGTCTTTATTGCATGAGAGAAATGTCCCAAACTTTCTACGCTTTGATCGTTCCCTAGAAGACCAGTAGTAGTTTATAAGGCACATCTGGAGGCATTCTGTAATCTGTGGGCCTTCACAGTGTTGATGAAACACAGAAATTGCATCGGGACGGAATAAAACAGGCACCATGCAGCCTTTTTTCCATGGGAGTAATGTCTCAAACTGTGAACGATTTGATCGATTACTGGAAGACCAGTAGTAGTTTCCGAAGCACACCTGGAGGCATTCTGTATTCTGTTGACCTTCAGAGTGTTGATGAAACACGGAAATTGCATCGGGATTGAATACATCAGGCACCATGCGGAGTTCTTTCCATGGGAGTAATGTCTCAAATTGTCTACGCTTTGATCGTTCCCTGGAAGACCTGTAGTAGTTTCCGAAGGACATCTGGAGGCATTCTGTATTCTGTGGACCTTCAGAGTGTTGATGAAACACATAAATTGCAACGGGATAGAATACAACAGTCACGATGCGGACTTTTCTCAATGATAGTAATGTCTCAAACTGTATACGTTTTGGTCGTTTCCTGGAAGACCAGTAGTAATTTCAAAGTCACATCTGGAGGCATTTTGTAATCTATTTACATTTAGAGTGTTGATGGAACACAGAAATTGAATCGGGCTCGAATACAACAGGCACATGCGGACTTTTTTCCATGGGAGTAATGTCTCAAACTGTGAACGATTTGATCGTTTCCTGGAAGACCAGTAGCAGTTTGCAATGCTCGTCTGGAGGAATTCTGTAATCTGTGGATCTTCAGAGGGTTGGTGAAACGCAGAATTTGCAAAGGGATTGAATATAACAGGAACCATGCGGACTTTTCTCAATGGGATTAATGTCTCAAACTGTGTACGATTGGATCGATTCCTGGAAGACCACTAGTAGTTTGCGAAGCACATCTGGAGGCATTCTGTAATTTGTGCACTTTCAGAGTGTTGATGAAACACAGAAATTGCATCCGGATTGAATACAACAGGCTCCATGCGGACTTTTCTCCATAGGCGTAATGACTCAAACTGTCTACGCTTTGATCGACTTCTGGGAGACCAGTAGCAGTTTTTGAAGCACATCTGTAGGCATTCTGTGATCTTTGGACATTCAGAGTGTTGATGAAACACAGAAATTGCATTGGGATTGAATATAACAGGCACCATGCAAACTTTTCTCCATGGGAGAAATGTCTCAAACTGTCTATGAAATTTGATCGATTCCTCGAAGACCAGTAGTAGTTTCTTAAGCACATCTGGAAGCATTCTGTATTCTGTGGACCTTGACAGTGATGATGAAACACAGAAATTGGATCGGCTTTGAATACAACAGGCACCATGCGTACTTTTCTCCATAGGAGTAATGTCTCATAGTGGCTACGATTTGATCTTTCCCTGGAAGGGCAGTAGTTATTACCGACGCACATCAGGAGGCATTCAGTAATCTGTGGACCTTCAGAGTGTTGGTGAAACACAGAAATTGCAAAGGGATTGAATACAACAGGAAAAATACGGACCTTTCTCCATGAGAGTAATGTCTCGAACTGCCTACGCTTTGATCGTTCCCTGTAAGACCAGTGGTAGTTTTCGAATGGCATCTGGAGGCATTCTGTATTCTGTGGACATTCACAGTGTTGATAAAACACATAAATGGGATCGGGATTGAATTGAACAAGCACCATGCGTTCTTTTCTCCATAGGAGTAATGTCTCAAAGTGTCTACGGTTTGATCGTTACCTGGAAGACCAGTAGAAGTATTCGAAGCACATCAGGAGGCATTTTGTAACCTGTGGACCTTCAAAGTGTTGATGATACACAGAAATTGCATCGGGATTGAATACAACATGCACCATGCGGACTTTTTTCAATAATAGTAATGTCTCAAACTGTCTACGCTTTGATCATTCCCTGGGAGATCAGTAGTAGTTTCCGAACCACATCATGAGGCATTCAGTAATCTGTCGACTTTCAGAGTGTTGATGAAACAAAGAAATTGCATCGGGATTGAGTACAACAGGCACCATGCGGACTTTTCTCCATGGGAGTAATGTCTCAAACTGTCTACGTTTTGATCGAATCCTGGAAGACCAGTAGTAGATTCCGAAGCACATCTGGAGGCATTCTGTAATCTGTGGACCTTCAGAGTGTTGATGTAACACAGAAATTACATCGGGATTGAATACAACAAGCACCATGCGGACTTTCCTCCATGAGAGTAATGTCTCAGACTATCTACGCTTTAATCGTTCCCTGGAAGACCAGTAGTAGTTTCGGAAGTACTTCTGGAGGCATTCGGTAATCTGTAGGCATTCAGAGTCTTGATAAAATATAGAAATTGCATCGGGATTAAATACAAGAGGCACGAAGCTGACCTTTCTCGATAGGGGAAATGTCTCTGTCTGTCTACGAATTTTGATCGATTCCTCGAAGACCAGTAGTAGTTTCCGAAAAACATCTGGAGGAATTCCGTAAACTGAGGACTTTCAGAGTGTTGATGAAACACATAAATGGCATCAGGATTGAATACAACAGTCACCATGCGGTCTTTTCTATATGGGAGCAATATCACAAACAGTCTACGTTTTGATCGTTCCCTGGAAGACCAGTAGTAGTTTCCAAGTCACATCTGGAGGCAATCTGTAATATGTTTACTTTCAGTGCGTTGATGAAACACAGAAATTGCATTGGGATTGAATACAACAGTCACCATGCGGTCTTTTCTATATGGGAGCAATATCACAAACAGTCTACGCTCTGATCGTTCCCTGGAATACCAGAGTAGTTTCCGAAGCACATCTGGAGGCATTCTGTATTCTGTGGACCTTCACAGTGTTGACGAAACACAGAAATTGCATCGGGATGGACTACAACAGGCACCATGCAGACTTTTCTCCATGGTAGTAATGTCTCAAACTGTCTACTATTTGGTCGCTCCCTGGAAGACCAGCAGTAGTTACCGAAGCAAATCTGGAGGCATTCTGTAATCTGTTGCCCTTCAGAGTGTTGATGAAACACAGAAATTGCATCGGGTTGAATACAAGGGGCACCATGCGGACTTTTCTCAATAATAGTAATGTCTCAAACTGTCTACGCTTTGATCGTCCAGTCGAAGACCATTAGTAGTTTCCGAACCACATCAGGAGGCATTCTGTAATCTGTGGACCTTCAGAGTCTTCATAAACACAGAAATTGCATCGGGATTGAATAGAAGAGGCACCATGCGGACTTTTGTCAATGAGAGTAATGTCTAAAACTGTCTACGCTTTGATCGTTAACTGGAAGACCAGTAACAGTTTCCGAAGCACATCTGGAGGCGTTCTGTAATCTGTTGACCTTCAGAGTGTTGATGAAACAGGGAAATTGCATCGGGATTGAATACATCAGGCACCATGCGGACTTCTCTCCATGGGAGTAATGTCTCAAACTGTCTACATTTTGATCGTTCCCTGGAAGACCAGTAGTAGTTTCCGTAGCACATCTGGATGCATTCTGTATCCTGAGGACCTTCACAGTGTTGATGAAACACAGAAATTGGATCTTGATTGAATACAATAGGCACCATGCGTACTTTTCTCCATAGGAGTAATGTCTCAAAGTGTCTACGATTTGATCGTTACCTGGAAGATCAGTAGTAGTTTACGAAGCACTTCTGGAGGCTTTCTGTAATCTGTGGTCCTTCAGAATTTTGATGAAACACAGAAATTCCATCGGGATTGAATACAACAGGCACCATGCGGAATTTTCTCCATTGGAGTAATGTCTCACACTGTCCACGCTTTGATCGTTCCCTTGAAGACCAGTGGTAATTTTCGAAGCACGCATGGAGGCTTTCTGTAATCTGTGGACCTTCAGAGTGTTGATGATACACAGAAAATGCATCGGGATTGAATACAACAGGCACCATGCGGACTTTTCTCCATGATAGTAATGTCCCAAACTGTCTACGCTTTGATCGTTAACTGGAAGACCAGTAACAGTTTCCGAAGCACATCTGGAGGCATTCTGTAATCTGTTTACGTTCAGAGTGTTGATGGAACACAGAAATTGCATCGGGATTGAATACAACAGGCACCATGCGGACTTTTCTTCATGTTAGTAATGTCTTAAACTGTCTACGTTTTGATCGTTCCCTTGAAGACCAGTAGTAGTTTCTGAAGCACATCTGGAGGCATTCTGTAATCTGTGGGTCTTCAGAGTGTTGATCAAATACAGAAATTGCATCGGGATTCAATACAACAATCACCATGCGGACATTTCTCCACGGGAGTAATGTCTCAAACTGTCTAGGTTTTGATCGTTCCCTGGGAGATCAGTAGTAGTTTCCGAAGCACATCTGGAGGCATTCCGTAATCTGAGGACCTTCAGAGTGTTGATGAAACACAGAAATGGCATCAGGATTGAATACAACAGTCACCATGCGGACTTTACTCCATGCGAGTAATGTCCCCAACTGTCTACGTTTTGATCCTTCCCTAGCAGACCAGTTGTAACTACTGAAGCACATCTGGAGGCATTCTGTAATCTGTGGACTTTCACAGTGTTTATGACACTTAGAAATTGATCGGGATTGAATACAACAGGTACCATGCGTACTGTTCTCCATGAGAGTAATGTCTCAAACAGACTACTCTTAGATCCTTTCCTGGAAGACCAGTAGTAATATCCGAAGCACATCTGGAGGCATTTTGTAATCTGTGGACCTTCAGAGGGTAGATGAAACACAGGAATTGCATCGGGATTAAATACAACTGATACCATGATGATCTTTCTCTATGGGAGAGATGTGTCAAACTGTGTAAGAATTTAGATCGATTCCTCGAAGACCAGTAGTAGTTTTCAAGCACATCTGGAGGCATTTGTGATTTGTGGACCTTCAGAGTGTTGATGAAACACAGAAATTGCATCGGGATTGCATACAACAGGCACCAAGCCGGCTTTTCTCTATGGGAGTAATATCACAAACAGTCTACGCTTTGATCGTTCCCTGGAAGACCAGTAGTAGTTTCCAAGTCACTTCTGGAGGAATTCTGTAATCTGTGGACCTTCAGAATGTTAATTAAATACAGAAATTGCATCGGGATTGAATAAAACAACCACCATGCGGACTTTTTTGCATGAGATTAATGTCTCAAACTTTCTACGCTTTGATCGCTCCCTGGAAGACCACTAGACGTTTCCGAAGCACATCTGGAGGCATTCCGTAATCTGTGGAGCTTCAGAGTGTTGATGAAACACAGAAATGACATCAGGATTGAATACAACAGTCACCATGCGGTCTTTTCTATATGGGAGCAATATCACAAACAGTCTACGCTTTGATCATTCCCTGGAAGACCAGTAGTAGTTTCCAAGTGACATCTGGAGGCATTCTGTAATCTGTGGACCTTCAGAGTGTTGATGAAACAGGGAAATTGCATCGGGATTGAATACATCAGGCACCATGCGGACTTCTCTCCATGGGAGTAATGTCTCAAAGTGTCTACGATTTGATCGTTACCTGGAAGATCAGTAGTAGTTTCCGAAGCACGACTGGAGGCTTTCTGTAATCTGTGGACATTCAGATTGTTGACGAAACACAGAAATTCCATCCGGGATTGAATACAACAGGCACCATGCGGAGTTTTCTCCATTGGAGTAATGTCTCAAACTGTCTACGCTTTGATCGTTCCCTGGAAGACCAGTGGTAGTTTTCGAAGCACGTCTGGAGGCTTTCTGTAATCTGTGGACCTTCAGAGTGTTGATGATACACAGAAATTGCATCGGGATTGAATACAACAGGCACCATGCGGACTTTTCTCCATGAGGGTAATGTCTCAAACTGTCTACGCTTTGATCGTTCCCTGTAAGACCAGTGGTAGTTTCCGAAGGGCACCTGGAGGCATTCTGTATTCTGTGGAAATTCACAGTGTTGATGAAACACAGAAATGGGATCGGTATTGAATTCAACAGGCACCATGCGTCCTTTTCTCCATAGGAGTAATGTCTCAAAGTGTCTACGGTTTGATCGTTACCTGGAAGACCAGTAGAAGTATTCGAAGCACATCAGGAGGCATTTTGTAACCTGTGGAACTTCAAAGTGTTGATGATACACAGAAATTGCATCAGAATTGAATACAACATGCACCATGCGGTCTTTTCTATATGGGAGCAATATCACAAACAGTCTACGCTTTGATCGTTCCCTGGAAGACCTGTAGGAGTTTCCAAGTCACATCTGGAAGCATTCTGTAATCTGTTTTCCTTCAGTGCGTTGATGAAACACAGAAAATGCATCGGGATTGAATACAACAGGCACCATGCGGACTTTTCTCCATGATAGTTATGTCTCAAACTGTCTACGCTTTGAACGTTAACTGGAAGACCTGTAACAGTTTCCGAAGCACATCTGGAGGCATTCTGTAATCTGTTTACGTTCAGAGTGTTGATAGAACAAAGAAATTGCATCGGGATTGAATACAACAGGCACCATGCGGACTTTTCTCCATGTTAGTAATGTCTTAAACTGTCTACGTTTTGATCGTTCCCTTGAAGACCAGTAGTAGTTTCTGAAGCACATCTGGAAGCATTCCGTAATCTGTGGACCTTCAGAGTGTTGATGAAACACAGAAATTGCATCGGGATTCAATACAACAGGCACCAAGGGGTCTTTTCTCCATGGTAGTAATGACTCAAACAGTCTACGCTTTGATCGCTTCCTGTAGGACCAGTAATAGTTCACTAAGCACATCTGGAGGCATTCTCTAATCTGTGGAAATTCAGAGTGTTCATGAAACACAGAAATTGCATCGGGATTGAATAAAACTGGCACTATGCGGACTTTTTGTCATGGGAGTAAAGTGTTCAACTATCTACGATTTGATTGTTTCCGAGAAGACCAGTAGTAGTTTCCGAAGCACATCTGGAGGCCTTATGTAATCTGTGGACCTTCACAGTGTTCATGAAACACAGAAATTGGATCTGGATTGATTACAACAGGTACCATGCGTACTTTTCTCCATGAGAGTAATGTCTCAAACTGTGTACGATTTGATCGATTCCTGGAAGACCAGTAGTAGTTTAAAAGGCACATCTGGAGGCATTCTGCAATCTGTGGGCCTTCAGAGTGTTGGTGAAACGCAGATATTGCATCGGGAATGAAAACAACAGGAACCATGCGCAATTTTCTCCATGGGAGTAATGTCTCACGCTGTTTACGATTTGATCGATTCCTGGAAGACCAGTAGTAGTTTGCGAAGCACATCTCAATGCATTCTGTATTCTGAGGACCTTCACAGTGTTGATGAATCACAGAAATTGGATCTTGATTGAATACAACAGGCACCATGCGTACTTTTCTACATAGGTGTAATGTCTCAAAGTGTCTACGATTTGATCGTTACCTGGAAGATCAGTAGTAGTTTCCCAAGCACGTCTGGAGGCTTTCTGTAATCTGTGGACCTTCAGATTGTTGATGAAACACAGAAATTCCATCGGGAGTTGAATACAACAGGCACCATGCGGAGTTTTCTCCATTGGAGTAATGTCTCAAACTGTCTACGCTTTGATCGTTACCTGGAAGACCGGTAGTAGATTCAAAGGCACAACTGGAGGCATTCTGTGATCTGTCGACCTTCAAAGTGTTGATGAAACACAGAAATTGCATCTGGTTTGAATACAACAACCACCATGCGGACTTGTCTCCATGGGAGTAATGTCTTAAACTGTCTACACTTTGATCGATTCCTGGAAGATCAGTAGTAGATTCCGAAGCACGTCTGGAGGCATTGTGTTATCTGTGGACCTTCAGAGTGTTGATGAAACACAGTAATCGCCTCGGGATTAAATAGAACAGCCACAATGAGGACCTTACTCCATAGGAGAAATGTCTCAAACTGTCTACGAATTTTGATCGGTTCCTCGAAGTCCAGTAGTAGTTTCCGAAGAACATCTGGTAGCATTCCGTAATCTGTGGACCTTCAGAGTGTTGATGAAACACAGAAATTGCATCAGGATTGAATACAACAGTCACCATGCGGTCTTTTCTATATGGGAGTAATATCACAAACAGTCTACGCTTTGATCGTTCCCTGGAAGACCAGTAGTAGTTTCCAAGTCGCATCTGGAGTCATTCTGTAATTTGATTACCTTCAGTGCGTTGATGAAACACAGAAACTGCATCGGGATTGAATACAACAGGCACCATGCAGACTTTTCTCCATGGGAGTAATGTCTCAAACCGTCTACAGTTTCATCGCTCCCTGGAAGGGCTGTAGTTGTTTCCGAAGCACATCTGGAGGCATTCTGTAATCTGTGGACTTTCAGAATGTTAATTAAATACAGAAATTGCATCGGGATTGAATAAAACAAGCACCATGCCAACTTTGTTGCATAAGAGTAATGTCTCAAACTTTCTACACTTTGATCGTTCCCTGGAAGACCAGTAGAAGTTTCCGAAGCACATCTGGAGGCATTCCGTAATCTGTGGACCTTCAGAGTGTTGATTAAACACAGAAATTGCATCAGGATTGAATACAACAGTCACCATGCGGTCTTTTCTATGTGGGAGTAATATCACAAACAGTCTACGCTTTGTTCGTTCCCTGGAAGACTAGTAGTAGTTTCCAAGTCGCATCTGGAGGCATTCTGTAATCTGTTTACCTTCAGTGCGTTGATGAAACACAGAAATTGCATCGGGATTGAATACAACAGGCACCATGCGGACTTTTCTCCATGGGAGTAATGTCTCAAATTGTACACGCTTTGATCGTTCTCTGGAAGACCAGTAGTAGTTTTCGAAGCACATCTGGAGGCATTCTGTAATCTATTTACATTCAGGGTGTTGATGGAACGCAGAAATTGCATCGGGATTGAATATAACAGGCACCATGCGGACTATTCTCCATGTGAGTAATGTCCATAACTGTCTACGTTTTGATCCTTCCCCAGCAGACCAGTAGTAATTACTGAAGCACATCTGGAGGCATTCTGTAATCTGTGGACTTTCACAGTGTTGATGAAACACAGAAATTGGATCGGGATTGAATACAACAGGTACCATGCGTACTTTTCTCCATGAGAGTAATGTCTCAAACTGTGTACGATTTGATCGATTCGTGGAAGATCAGTAGTAGTTTAAAAGGCACATGTGGAAGCATTCTGTAATCTGTGGGCCTTCAGAGTGATGGTGAAACATAGAAATTGCATCGGGAATGAATACAACAGGAACCATGTGGACTTTTCTCCATGGGAGAAATGTCTCAAGCTGACTACGCTTTGATCGTTACCTGGAGGACAAGTAGTAGTTTCCGAAGCACATCTGGAGGCATTCTGTAATCTGTGGTTCTTCAGAGAGTTGATGAAACACAGAAATTGCATCGGCATTCAATACAATAGGCACCATGCGGACATTTCTCCATGGGAGTAATGTCTCAAATTGTCTACGTTTTGATCGATTCCTGGAAGACTAGTAGTAGATTCCGAAGCACATCTGGAGGCATTCTGTAATCTGTAGACCTTCAGAATGTTAATGAAATACAGAAATTGCATCGTTATTGAATAAAACAAACACCATGTGGACTTTTTTGCATGCGATTAATGTCTCCAACTTTCTACGCTTTGATCGTTCCCTGGAAGACCAGTAGAAGTTTGCGAAGCACATCAGGAGGCATTCCGTAATCTGTGGACTTTCAGAGTGTTGATGTAACACAGAAATAGCATCAGGATGGAATACAACAGTCACCATGCGGTCTTTTCTATATGGGAGTAATATCAAAAACAGTCTACGATTTGATCGTTCCCTGGAAGACCAGTAGTAGTTTCCAAGTCACATCTGGAGGCATTCTGTAATCTGTTTACCTTCAGTGCGTTGATGAAACACAGACATTGCATCGGGATTGAATACAACAGGCACCATGCGGACTTTTCTCCATGGGAGTAATGTCTCAAATTGTATACGCTTTGATCGTTCTCTGGAAGACCAGTAGTAGTTTTCGAAGCACATCTGGAGGCATTCTCTAATCTGTTTACATTCAGGGTGTTGATGGAACACAGAAATTGCATCGGGATTGAATACAACAGGCACCATGCGGACTTATCTCCATGTGAGTAATCTCTCAAATTGTCTACGTTTTGATCGTTCCCTTGAAGACCAGTAGTAATTTCCGAAGCTCATCTGGAGGCCTTACGTAATCTGTGGACCTTCACAGTGTTGATGAAACACAGAAAGTGGATCGGGATTGAATACAACAGGTACCATGCGTACTTTTCTCCATGAGAGTAATGTCTCAAACTGTGTACGATTTGATCGATTCCTGGAAGACCAGTAGTAGTTTCCGAACCACATCTGGAAGCATTCTGAATCTGTGCACCTTCGAGTGTTGATGAAACACAGAAATTTCATCAGAATTGAATACAACAGGCTCCATGCAAACTTTTCTCCATAGACGTAATGTCTCAAACTGTCTACCCTTTGATCGACTTCTGGGAGATCAGTAGGAGTTATTGAAGCACATCTGGAGGCTTTCTGTAATATTTGGACTTTCAGAGTGTTGATGAAACACAGAAATTGCATCAGTTTTGAATACAACAGGCACCAAGCGGTCTTTTCTCCATGGGAGTAATGTCTCAAACTGTCTACACTTTGATCGATTCCTGGAAGATCAGTAGTAGATTCCGAAGCACGTCTGGAGGCATTGTGTTATCTGTGGACCTTCAGAGTGTTGATGAAACACAGTAATCGCCTCGGGATTAAATAGAACAGCCACAATGAGGACCTTACTCCATAGGAGAAATGTCTCAAACTGTCTACGAATTTTGATCGGTTCCTCGAAGTCCAGTAGTAGTTTCCGAAGAACATCTGGTAGCATTCCGTAATCTGTGGACCTTCAGAGTGTTGATGAAACACAGAAATTGCATCAGGATTGAATACAACAGTCACCATGCGGTCTTTTCTATATGGGAGTAATATCACAAACAGTCTACGCTTTGATCGTTCCCTGGAAGACCAGTAGTAGTTTCCAAGTCGCATCTGGAGTCATTCTGTAATTTGATTACCTTCAGTGCGTTGATGAAACACAGAAACTGCATCGGGATTGAATACAACAGGCACCATGCAGACTTTTCTCCATGGGAGTAATGTCTCAAACCGTCTACAGTTTCATCGCTCCCTGGAAGGGCTGTAGTTGTTTCCGAAGCACATCTGGAGGCATTCTGTAATCTGTGGACTTTCAGAATGTTAATTAAATACAGAAATTGCATCGGGATTGAATAAAACAAGCACCATGCCAACTTTGTTGCATAAGAGTAATGTCTCAAACTTTCTACACTTTGATCGTTCCCTGGAAGACCAGTAGAAGTTTCCGAAGCACATCTGGAGGCATTCCGTAATCTGTGGACCTTCAGAGTGTTGATTAAACACAGAAATTGCATCAGGATTGAATACAACAGTCACCATGCGGTCTTTTCTATGTGGGAGTAATATCACAAACAGTCTACGCTTTGTTCGTTCCCTGGAAGACTAGTAGTAGTTTCCAAGTCGCATCTGGAGGCATTCTGTAATCTGTTTACCTTCAGTGTGTTGATGAAACACAGAAATTGCATCGGGATTGAATACAACAGGCACCATGCGGACTTTTCTCCATGGGAGTAATGTCTCAAATTGTACACGCTTTGATCGTTCTCTGGAAGACCAGTAGTAGTTTTCGAAGCACATCTGGAGGCATTCTGTAATCTATTTACATTCAGGGTGTTGATGGAACGCAGAAATTGCATCGGGATTGAATATAACAGGCACCATGCGGACTATTCTCCATGTGAGTAATGTCCATAACTGTCTACGTTTTGATCCTTCCCCAGCAGACCAGTAGTAATTACTGAAGCACATCTGGAGGCATTCTGTAATCTGTGGACTTTCACAGTGTTGATGAAACACAGAAATTGGATCGGGATTGAATACAACAGGTACCATGCGTACTTTTCTCCATGAGAGTAATGTCTCAAACTGTGTACGATTTGATCGATTCGTGGAAGATCAGTAGTAGTTTAAAAGGCACATGTGGAAGCATTCTGTAATCTGTGGGCCTTCAGAGTGATGGTGAAACATAGAAATTGCATCGGGAATGAATACAACAGGAACCATGTGGACTTTTCTCCATGGGAGAAATGTCTCAAGCTGACTACGCTTTGATCGTTACCTGGAGGACAAGTAGTAGTTTCCGAAGCACATCTGGAGGCATTCTGTAATCTGTGGTTCTTCAGAGAGTTGATGAAACACAGAAATTGCATCGGCATTCAATACAATAGGCACCATGCGGACATTTCTCCATGGGAGTAATGTCTCAAATTGTCTACGTTTTGATCGATTCCTGGAAGACTAGTAGTAGATTCCGAAGCACATCTGGAGGCATTCTGTAATCTGTAGACCTTCAGAATGTTAATGAAATACAGAAATTGCATCGTTATTGAATAAAACAAACACCATGTGGACTTTTTTGCATGCGATTAATGTCTCCAACTTTCTACGCTTTGATCGTTCCCTGGAAGACCAGTAGAAGTTTGCGAAGCACATCAGGAGGCATTCCGTAATCTGTGGACTTTCAGAGTGTTGATGTAACACAGAAATAGCATCAGGATGGAATACAACAGTCACCATGCGGTCTTTTCTATATGGGAGTAATATCAAAAACAGTCTACGATTTGATCGTTCCCTGGAAGACCAGTAGTAGTTTCCAAGTCACATCTGGAGGCATTCTGTAATCTGTTTACCTTCAGTGCGTTGATGAAACACAGACATTGCATCGGGATTGAATACAACAGGCACCATGCGGACTTTTCTCCATGGGAGTAATGTCTCAAATTGTATACGCTTTGATCGTTCTCTGGAAGACCAGTAGTAGTTTTCGAAGCACATCTGGAGGCATTCTCTAATCTGTTTACATTCAGGGTGTTGATGGAACACAGAAATTGCATCGGGATTGAATACAACAGGCACCATGCGGACTTATCTCCATGTGAGTAATCTCTCAAATTGTCTACGTTTTGATCGTTCCCTTGAAGACCAGTAGTAATTTCCGAAGCTCATCTGGAGGCCTTACGTAATCTGTGGACCTTCACAGTGTTGATGAAACACAGAAAGTGGATCGGGATTGAATACAACTGGTACCATGCGTACTTTTCTCCATGAGAGTAATGTCTCAAACTGTGTACGATTTGATCGATTCCTGGAAGACCAGTAGTAGTTTCCGAACCACATCTGGAAGCATTCTGAATCTGTGCACCTTCGAGTGTTGATGAAACACAGAAATTTCATCTGAATTGAATACAACAGGCTCCATGCAAACTTTTCTCCATAGACGTAATGTCTCAAACTGTCTACCCTTTGATCGACTTCTGGGAGATCAGTAGGAGTTATTGAAGCACATCTGGAGGCTTTCTGTAATATTTGGACTTTCAGAGTGTTGATGAAACACAGAAATTGCATCAGTTTTGAATACAACAGGCACCAAGCGGTCTTTTCTCCATGGGAGTAATGTCTCAAACAGTCTACGCTTTGATCGCTTCCTGGAAGACCAGTAGTAGTTTAAAAGGCACATCTGGAGGCATTCTGTAATCTGTGGGCCTTCAGAGTGTTGGTGAAACGCAGATATTGCATCGGGATTGAAAACAACACTAACCATGCGGAATTTTCTCCATGGGAAAAATGTCTCACACTGTGTACGATTTGATCGATTCCTGGAAGACCAGTAGTAGTTTGCGATGCAAATCTGGAGGCATTCTGTAATCCGTGCACCTTCAGAGTGTTGACGAAACACCAAAAGTTCATCGGGATTCAATACAACAGGCTCCATGCGGACTTTTCTCCATAGGCGTAATGTCTCAAAATGTCTACGCTTTGATCCAAGTCTGGGAGACCAGAAGTAGTTTTTGAAGCACATCTGGAGGCATTCTGTAACCTTTGGACCATCAGAGTGTTGATGAAACACAGTATTTTCATCGGGATTGACTACAACAGGCACCATGCAGACTTTTCTCCGTGGTAGTAATGTCTCAAACTGTCTACTATTTGGTCGTTCCCTGGAAGACCAGTAGTAGTTTCCGAAGCAGATCTGGAGGTATTCTGTAATCTGTTCCCCTTCAGAGTGTTGATGAAACACAGAAATTGCATCGGGATTGAATACAAGAGGCACCATGCGGACTTTTCTCGATGATAGTAATGTCTCAAACTGTCTACGCTTTGATCGACCAGCCGAAGACCATTAGTAGTTTCTGAACCACATCAGGAGGCATTCTGTAATCTGTGGACCTTCAGAGTGTTCATAAACACAGAAATTGCATTGGAATTGAATACAACAGGCATCATGCGGACTTATCTCCATGGGAGTAATGTATCAATCTGTCTACGTTTTGATCGTCCGATGGAAGACAAGTTGTAGTTTCCGAAGCATTTCTGGAGCCATTCTCTAATCTGTGGACATTCAGAGTGTTGATGAAACACAGAAATTGCATCGGGATTGAATTCAACAGGCACCATGCCGACTTTTCTATATGGGAGTAATGTCTCAAACTTCTTACGTTTTGATCATTCCCTGGAAGGCCAGTAGTAGTTTACGAAGCACATCTGCAGACATTCCATAATCTGTGGACCTTCAGAGTGTTGATGAAACACAGAAATTGCATCAGGTTTAAATACAACAGGCACCATGCGGACTTTTCTCCACGGGGGTAATGTCACAAACCGTGTACACTTTAATCGATTCCTGGATGACCAGTAGTAGTTTCCGACGCACATCTGGAGGCATTCTGTAATCTGTGGACCTTCAGAGTGTTGATGAAACACAGAGATTGCATCAGGATTGAGTACAACAGGCACCATGCGGACTTTTCTCAATGGGAGTAATGTCTCAAACTGAGTACACTTTAATCGATTCCCGGAAGATCAGTAGTAGTTTCCGACGCACATATGGAGGCATTCTGTAATCTGTGGACCATCAGAGTGTTGATGAAACACAGAAATTGCATCGGGATTGAATACGACAGGCACCATGCGGACACTTCTCCATAGGAGTAATGTCTCAAGCTGACTACACTTTGATCGTTACCTGGAAGACAAGTAGTAGTTTCCGAAGCTCATCTGGAGGCATTCTGTAATCTGTGGACCTTCAGAGTGTCGATGAAACACAGGCAGTGCATCGGGTTTGAATACAACAGTCACCATGTGGACTTTTCTCTGTGGGAGTGATGTCTCAGAGTGTCTACGCTTTGATCGTTACCTGGAAGATCAGTAGTAGTTTCCGAAGCACGTCTGGAGGCTTTCTGTAATCTGTGGACCTTCAGATTGTTGATGAAACACAGAAATTCCATCGGGATTGAATACAACAGGCACCATGCGGAGTTTTCTCCATTGGAGTAATGTCTCAAACTGTCTACGTTTGATCGTTCCCTGGAAGACCAGTGGTAGTTTTCGAAGCACATCTGGAGGCATTCTGTATTCTGAGGATTTTCAGAGTGTTGATGATACACAGAAATTGCTTCGGGATTGAATACAACAGGCACCATGCGGTCTTTTCTCCATGTGAGTAATGTACCCAACTGTCTACGTTTTGATCCTTCCCTAGCAGACCAGTAGTAATTACTGAAGCACATCTAGAGGCATTCTGTAATCTGTGGACTTTCACAGTGTTGATGAAACATAGAAATTGGATCGGGATTGAATAAAACAGGTACCATGCGGACTTTTCTCCATGGGAGTAATGTCTCAAACTGTGTACGATTTGATCGATTCCTGGAAGACCAGTAGTAGTTTCCGAACCACATCTGGAAGCATTCTGAATCTGTGGACATTCAGAGTGCTGATGGAACACAGAAATTGTATCGGGATTAAATACAACAGGCACCATGCGGACTTTTCTCCATGGGAGTAATTTCTCAAACTGTCTACGCTTTGATCGTTCCCTGGAATACCAGAGTAGTTTCTGATGCACATCTGGAGGCAATCTCTAATCTGTGGAAATTCAGAGTGTTGATGAAACACAGAAATTGCATCGTGATTGAAAACAACGGGCACCATGCAAACTTTTCGTCATGGGAGTGATGTGTTCAAGTATCTACGTTTTGATTTTTCCCTGAAAGACCAGTAGTAGTTTCCGAAGCGCATCTGGAAGCATTCTGCAATCTGTGGACATTCAGAGTGTTGATGAAACACAGAGACTGCATCGGGATTGAATTGAACAGGCACCATGTGGACTTTTCTCCATGGGAGAAATTTCTCAAATTGTCTACGCTTTGATAGTTCCCTGGAAGACAAGTAGTAGTTTCTGAAGCACAACTTAAGGCATTCTGTGATCTGTCGACCTTCAAAGTGTTGATGAAACACAGAAATTGCATCTGGTTTGAATACAAGAAACACCATGACGACTTGTCTCCATGGGAGTAATGTCTCAAACTGTCTACACTTTGATCGATTCCTGGAAGATCAGTAGTAGCTTCCGAAGCACATTTGGAGGCATTCTGTAACCTGCGGACCTTCAGAGTATTGATGAAACACAGAAATTGCTTTGGAATTGAATACAAAAGGCATCATGCGGACTTATCTCCATGGGAGTAATGTCACAATCTGTCTACGTTTTGATCGTTCCCTGGAAGACAAGTTGTAGTTTCCGAAGCATTTCTGGAGCCTTTCCCTAATCTGTGGGCATTCAGAGTGTTGATGAAACACAGAGATTGCATCAGGATTGAATACAACAGGCACCATGCGGACTTTTCTCCACGGAAGTAATGTCTCAAACTGTGTACACTTTAATCGGTTCCTGGAAGACCAGTAGTAGTTTCCGACGCACATCTGGAGGCATTCTTTAATCTGTGGACCTTCAGAGTGTTGATGAAACACAGAGATTGCATCAGGATTGAATACAACAGGCACCATGCGGACTTTTCTCCACGGGAGTAATGTCTCAAACTGTGTACACTTTAATCGATTCCTGGAAGACCAGTAGTAGTTTCCGACGCACATACGGAGGCATTCTGTAATCTGTGGACCTTCAGAGTTTTGATGAAACACAGAAATTGCATCGGGATTGAATACGACAGGCACCATGCGGACTCTTCTCCATAGGAGTAATGTCTCAAGCTGACTACGCTTTGATCGTTACCTGGAAGACAAGTAGTAGTTTCCGAAGCTCATCTGGAGGCATTCTGTAATCTGTGGACATTCAGAGTGTCGATGAAACACAGACAGTGCATCGGGTTTGAATACAACAGTCACCATGTAGACTTTTCTCTATGGGAGTGATGTCTCAAATTGTCTACGCTTTGATAGTTCCCTGGAAGACCAGTAGTAGTTTCCGAAGCACATCTGGAGGCTTTCTGTAATCTGTGGACCTTCGTGTAGATGAAACACGGAAATTGCATCTGGATTGAATCCATCAGGCACCATGCAGTATTTTCTCCATGGGAGTAATGTCCCAAACTGTCTACGCTTTGATCGTTCCCTGGAAGACCTGTAGTAGTTTCAGAAGCACATCTGGAGGCTTACTGTAATCTGTGGACGTTCAGAGTGTTGATGGAACACAGAAATTGCTTCGGGATTGAATACAACAGGCACCATGCGGACTTTTGTGCATGAGTGTAGTGTCTCAAACTGTCTACGCTTTTGATCGTTCCCTGGAAGACCATTAGTAGTTTCCGAAGCACATCTTGAGGCTTTCTGTCAGCTGTGGACCTTCAGAGTGTTGATGGAACACAGAAATTGCATCGGGATAGAATACAACAGGCACCATGCGGACTTTTCTCCATGGGAGTAATGTCTCAAATTGTATACGCTTTGATCGTTCTCTGGAAGACCAGTAGTAGTTTTCGAAGCACATCTGGAGGCATTCTCTAATCTGTTTACATTCAGGGTGTTGATGGAACACAGAAATTGCATCGGGATTGAATACAGCAGGCACCATGCGGACTTATCTCCATGTGAGTAATCTCTCAAATTGTCTACGTTTTGATCGTTCCCTTGAAGACCAGTAGTAATTTCCGAAGCTCATCTGGAGGCCTTACGTAATCTGTGGACCTTCACAGTGTTGATGAAACACAGAAAGTGGATCGGGATTGAATACAACAGGTACCATGCGTACTTTTCTCCATGAGAGTAATGTCTCAAACTGTGTACGATTTGATCGATTCCTGGAAGACCAGTAGTAGTTTCCGAACCACATCTGGAAGCATTCTGAATCTGTGCACCTTCGAGTGTTGATGAAACACAGAAATTTCATCTGAATTGAATACAACAGGCTCCATGCAAACTTTTCTCCATAGACGTAATGTCTCAAACTGTCTACCCTTTGATCGACTTCTGGGAGATCAGTAGGAGTTATTGAAGCACATCTGGAGGCTTTCTGTAATATTTGGACTTTCAGAGTGTTGATGAAACACAGAAATTGCATCAGTTTTGAATACAACAGGCACCAAGCGGTCTTTTCTCCATGGGAGTAATGTCTCAAACAGTCTACGCTTTGATCGCTTCCTGGAAGACCAGTAGTAGTTTAAAAGGCACATCTGGAGGCATTCTGTAATCTGTGGGCCTTCAGAGTGTTGGTGAAACGCAGATATTGCATCGGGATTGAAAACAACACTAACCATGCGGAATTTTCTCCATGGGAAAAATGTCTCACACTGTGTACGATTTGATCGATTCCTGGAAGACCAGTAGTAGTTTGCGATGCAAATCTGGAGGCATTCTGTAATCCGTGCACCTTCAGAGTGTTGACGAAACACCAAAAGTTCATCGGGATTCAATACAACAGGCTCCATGCGGACTTTTCTCCATAGGCGTAATGTCTCAAAATGTCTACGCTTTGATCCAAGTCTGGGAGACCAGAAGTAGTTTTTGAAGCACATCTGGAGGCATTCTGTAACCTTTGGACCATCAGAGTGTTGATGAAACACAGTATTTTCATCGGGATTGACTACAACAGGCACCATGCAGACTTTTCTCCGTGGTAGTAATGTCTCAAACTGTCTACTATTTGGTCGTTCCCTGGAAGACCAGTAGTAGTTTCCGAAGCAGATCTGGAGGTATTCTGTAATCTGTTCCCCTTCAGAGTGTTGATGAAACACAGAAATTGCATCGGGATTGAATACAAGAGGCACCATGCGGACTTTTCTCGATGATAGTAATGTCTCAAACTGTCTACGCTTTGATCGACCAGCCGAAGACCATTAGTAGTTTCTGAACCACATCAGGAGGCATTCTGTAATCTGTGGACCTTCAGAGTGTTCATAAACACAGAAATTGCATTGGAATTGAATACAACAGGCATCATGCGGACTTATCTCCATGGGAGTAATGTATCAATCTGTCTACGTTTTGATCGTCCGATGGAAGACAAGTTGTAGTTTCCGAAGCATTTCTGGAGCCATTCTCTAATCTGTGGACATTCAGAGTGTTGATGAAACACAGAAATTGCATCGGGATTGAATTCAACAGGCACCATGCCGACTTTTCTATATGGGAGTAATGTCTCAAACTTCTTACGTTTTGATCATTCCCTGGAAGGCCAGTAGTAGTTTACGAAGCACATCTGCAGACATTCCATAATCTGTGGACCTTCAGAGTGTTGATGAAACACAGAAATTGCATCAGGTTTAAATACAACAGGCACCATGCGGACTTTTCTCCACGGGGGTAATGTCACAAACCGTGTACACTTTAATCGATTCCTGGATGACCAGTAGTAGTTTCCGACGCACATCTGGAGGCATTCTGTAATCTGTGGACCTTCAGAGTGTTGATGAAACACAGAGATTGCATCAGGATTGAGTACAACAGGCACCATGCGGACTTTTCTCAATGGGAGTAATGTCTCAAACTGAGTACACTTTAATCGATTCCCGGAAGATCAGTAGTAGTTTCCGACGCACATATGGAGGCATTCTGTAATCTGTGGACCATCAGAGTGTTGATGAAACACAGAAATTGCATCGGGATTGAATACGACAGGCACCATGCGGACACTTCTCCATAGGAGTAATGTCTCAAGCTGACTACACTTTGATCGTTACCTGGAAGACAAGTAGTAGTTTCCGAAGCTCATCTGGAGGCATTCTGTAATCTGTGGACCTTCAGAGTGTCGATGAAACACAGGCAGTGCATCGGGTTTGAATACAACAGTCACCATGTGGACTTTTCTCTGTGGGAGTGATGTCTCAGAGTGTCTACGCTTTGATCGTTACCTGGAAGATCAGTAGTAGTTTCCGAAGCACGTCTGGAGGCTTTCTGTAATCTGTGGACCTTCAGATTGTTGATGAAACACAGAAATTCCATCGGGATTGAATACAACAGGCACCATGCGGAGTTTTCTCCATTGGAGTAATGTCTCAAACTGTCTACGTTTGATCGTTCCCTGGAAGACCAGTGGTAGTTTTCGAAGCACATCTGGAGGCATTCTGTATTCTGAGGATTTTCAGAGTGTTGATGATACACAGAAATTGCTTCGGGATTGAATACAACAGGCACCATGCGGTCTTTTCTCCATGTGAGTAATGTACCCAACTGTCTACGTTTTGATCCTTCCCTAGCAGACCAGTAGTAATTACTGAAGCACATCTAGAGGCATTCTGTAATCTGTGGACTTTCACAGTGTTGATGAAACATAGAAATTGGATCGGGATTGAATAAAACAGGTACCATGCGGACTTTTCTCCATGGGAGTAATGTCTCAAACTGTGTACGATTTGATCGATTCCTGGAAGACCAGTAGTAGTTTCCGAACCACATCTGGAAGCATTCTGAATCTGTGGACATTCAGAGTGCTGATGGAACACAGAAATTGTATCGGGATTAAATACAACAGGCACCATGCGGACTTTTCTCCATGGGAGTAATTTCTCAAACTGTCTACGCTTTGATCGTTCCCTGGAATACCAGAGTAGTTTCTGATGCACATCTGGAGGCAATCTCTAATCTGTGGAAATTCAGAGTGTTGATGAAACACAGAAATTGCATCGTGATTGAAAACAACGGGCACCATGCAAACTTTTCGTCATGGGAGTGATGTGTTCAAGTATCTACGTTTTGATTTTTCCCTGAAAGACCAGTAGTAGTTTCCGAAGCGCATCTGGAAGCATTCTGCAATCTGTGGACATTCAGAGTGTTGATGAAACACAGAGACTGCATCGGGATTGAATTGAACAGGCACCATGTGGACTTTTCTCCATGGGAGAAATTTCTCAAATTGTCTACGCTTTGATAGTTCCCTGGAAGACAAGTAGTAGTTTCTGAAGCACAACTTAAGGCATTCTGTGATCTGTCGACCTTCAAAGTGTTGATGAAACACAGAAATTGCATCTGGTTTGAATACAAGAAACACCATGACGACTTGTCTCCATGGGAGTAATGTCTCAAACTGTCTACACTTTGATCGATTCCTGGAAGATCAGTAGTAGCTTCCGAAGCACATTTGGAGGCATTCTGTAACCTGCGGACCTTCAGAGTATTGATGAAACACAGAAATTGCTTTGGAATTGAATACAAAAGGCATCATGCGGACTTATCTCCATGGGAGTAATGTCACAATCTGTCTACGTTTTGATCGTTCCCTGGAAGACAAGTTGTAGTTTCCGAAGCATTTCTGGAGCCTTTCCCTAATCTGTGGGCATTCAGAGTGTTGATGAAACACAGAGATTGCATCAGGATTGAATACAACAGGCACCATGCGGACTTTTCTCCACGGAAGTAATGTCTCAAACTGTGTACACTTTAATCGGTTCCTGGAAGACCAGTAGTAGTTTCCGACGCACATCTGGAGGCATTCTTTAATCTGTGGACCTTCAGAGTGTTGATGAAACACAGAGATTGCATCAGGATTGAATACAACAGGCACCATGCGGACTTTTCTCCACGGGAGTAATGTCTCAAACTGTGTACACTTTAATCGATTCCTGGAAGACCAGTAGTAGTTTCCGACGCACATACGGAGGCATTCTGTAATCTGTGGACCTTCAGAGTTTTGATGAAACACAGAAATTGCATCGGGATTGAATACGACAGGCACCATGCGGACTCTTCTCCATAGGAGTAATGTCTCAAGCTGACTACGCTTTGATCGTTACCTGGAAGACAAGTAGTAGTTTCCGAAGCTCATCTGGAGGCATTCTGTAATCTGTGGACATTCAGAGTGTCGATGAAACACAGACAGTGCATCGGGTTTGAATACAACAGTCACCATGTAGACTTTTCTCTATGGGAGTGATGTCTCAAATTGTCTACGCTTTGATAGTTCCCTGGAAGACCAGTAGTAGTTTCCGAAGCACATCTGGAGGCTTTCTGTAATCTGTGGACCTTCGTGTAGATGAAACACGGAAATTGCATCTGGATTGAATCCATCAGGCACCATGCAGTATTTTCTCCATGGGAGTAATGTCCCAAACTGTCTACGCTTTGATCGTTCCCTGGAAGACCTGTAGTAGTTTCAGAAGCACATCTGGAGGCTTACTGTAATCTGTGGACGTTCAGAGTGTTGATGGAACACAGAAATTGCTTCGGGATTGAATACAACAGGCACCATGCGGACTTTTGTGCATGAGTGTAGTGTCTCAAACTGTCTACGCTTTTGATCGTTCCCTGGAAGACCATTAGTAGTTTCCGAAGCACATCTTGAGGCTTTCTGTCAGCTGTGGACCTTCAGAGTGTTGATGGAACACAGAAATTGCATCGGGATAGAATACAACAGGCACCATGCGGACTTTTCTCCATGGGAGTATTGTCTCAAACTGTATACGATTTGATCGTTCTCTGGAAGACCAGTAGTAGTTTTCGAAGCACATCTGGAGGTATTCTGTAATCTGTTTACATTTTGGGTGTTGATGGAACGCTGAAATTGCATCGGGATTGAATACAACAGGCACCATGCGGACTTTTCTCAATTGGAGTAATGTCTCAAATTGTATACGTTTTGATCGTTCTCTGGAAGACCAGTAGTTGATTCCGAAGCACGTCTGGAGGCATTCTGTTATCTGTGGACCTTCAGAGTGTTGATGAAACACAGGAATTGCTTCGGGATTAAATAGAACAGCCACCATGAGGACCTTACTCCATGGGAAAAATGTCTCAAACTGTCTACGAATTTTGATCGATTCCTCGAAGACCAGTAGTAGTTTCCGAAGCTCATCTGGTAGCATTCCGTAATCTGTGGACCTTCAGAGTGTTGATGAAATACAGAAATTGCATCGGGATTGAATACAACATGCACCATGCGGTCTTTTCTCCATGGGAGTAATATCTCAAATAGACTACGCTTTGATCGCTCCCTGGAAGACCAGTAGTAGTTTATAAGGCACATCTGGAGACATTCTGTAATCTGTCTGAATTCAGAGTGTGGATGAAACACAGAAATTGCATAGGGATTGAATAAAACAGGCACCATGAGGACTTTTCTCAATGGGAGTAATGTCTCAAACTGTCTACGCTATGATCGTTTCCTGGAAGACCAGTAGTAATATCCGAAGCACATCTGGAGGCATTCTGTAATCTGTGGACCTTCCGAGTGTAGATGAAACACAGGAATTGCATCAGGATTGAATACAACAGTCACCATGCGGTCTTTTCTATATGGGAGTAATATCACAAACAGTCTACTCTTTGATCGTTCCCTGGAAGACCAGTAGTAGTTTACAAGTCGCATCTGGAGGCATTCTGTAATCTGTTTACCTTCAGTGCGTTGATGAAACACAGAAATTGCATCGGGATTGAATACAACAGGCACCATGCGGACTTTTCTCCATGGGAGTAATGTCTCAAATTGTACACGCTTTGATCGTTCTCTGGAAGACCAGTAGTAGTTTTCAAAGCACATCTGGAGGCATTCTGAAATCTGTTTACATTCAGGGTGTTGATGGAAAGCAGAAATTGCATCGGGATTGAATACAACAGGCACCATGCGGACTTCTCTCCATGTGAGTAATGTCCCCAACTGTCTACGTTTTGTTCCTTCCCTAGCAGACCAGTAGTAATTACTGAAGCACATCTGGAGGCATTCTGTAATCTGTGGACTTTCACAGTGTTGATGAAACACAGCAATTGGGTCGGGATTGAATACAACAGGTACCATGCGTACTTTTCTCCATGAGAGTAATGTCTCAAACTGTGTACGATTTGATCGATTCCTGGAAGATCAGTAGTAGTTTAAATGGCACATCTGGAGGCATTCTGTAATCTGTGGGCTTTCAAAGTGATGGTGAAACATAGAAATTGCATCGGGAATGAGTACAACAGGAACCATGCGGAATTTTTTTCCATGGGAGTAATGTCTCAAACTGTGTACGATTTGATCGATTCCTGGAAGACCAGTAGTAGTTTCCGAACCATATCTGGAAGCATTCTGAATCTGTGCACCTTCAGAGTGTTGATGAAACACAGAAATTGCATCGGCATTCAATACAACAGGCACCAAGCGGTCTTTTCTCGATGGTAGTAATGACTCAAACTGTCTACGCTTTGATCGCTCCCTGGAAGACCATTAGTAGTTTACGAAGCACATCTTGAGGCTTTCTGTCATCTGTGGACCTTCAGAGTGTTGATGGAACACAGAAATTGCATCGGGATAGAATACAACAGGCACCATGCGGACTTTTCTCCATGGTAGTAATGTCTCAAACTGTATACGCTTTGATCGTTCTCTGGAAGACCAGTAGTAGTTTTCGAAGCACATCTGGAGGCATTCTGTAATCTGTTTACATTTAGGGTGTTGATGGAACGCTGAAATTGCATCGGGATTGAATACAACAGCACCATGCGGACTTTTCACCATGTGAGTAATGTCCCCAACTGTCTACGTTTTGATCCTTCAATAGCAGACCAGTAGTAATTACTGAAGCCCATCAGGAGGCATTGTGTAATCTGTGGACTTTCACAGTGTTTATGAAACACAGAAATTGGATCGGGATTGAATACAACAGGTACCATGCGGACTTTTCTCCATGGGAGTAATGTCTCAAACTGTCTACGCTTTGATCGTTCCCTGGAAGACCTGTAGTAGTTTCAGAAGCACATGGGGAGGCTTACTGTAATCTGTGGACCTTCAGAGTTTTGATGGAACACAGAAATTGCGTCGGGATTGAATACAACAGGCAACATGCGGACTTATGTGCATGAGTGTAGTGTCTCATACTATCTACGCTTTGATCGTTCCCTGGAAGACCATTAGTAGTTTTCGAAGCACATCTTGAGGCTTTCTGTCATCTGTGGACCTTCAGAGTGTTGATGGAACACAGAAATTGCATCGGGATTGAATACAACATGCACCATGCGGTCTTTTCTCCATGGGAGTAATGTCTCAAATAGACTACGCTTTGATCGTTCCCTGGAAGACCAGTAGTAGTTTATAAGGCTTATCTGGAGACATTCTGTAATCTGTCTGAATTCAGAGTGTTGATGAAACACAGAAATTGCATAGGGATTGAATAAAACAGGCACCATGCGGACTTTTCTCAATGGGAGTAATGTCTCAAACTGTCTACGCTATGATCGCTTCCTGGAAGACCAGTAGTAATATCCGAAGCACATCTGGAGGCATTCTGTAATCTGTGGACTTTCCGAGTGTAGATGAAACACAGGAATTGCATCAGGATTGAATACAACAGTCACCATGCGGTCTTTTCTATATGGGAGTAATATCACAAACAGTCTACGCTTTGATCGTTCCCTGGAAGACCAGTAGTAGTTTCCAAGTCGAATCTGGTGGCATTCTGTAATTTGTTTACCTTCAGTGCGTTGATGAAACACAGAAATAGCATCGGGATTGAATACAACAGGCACCATGCAGACAATTCTCTATGGGAGTAATGTCTCAAACTGTCTACAGTTTCATCGTACCCTGGAAGGGCTGTAGTTGTTTCCGAAGCACATCTGGAGGGATTCTGTAATCTGTATACCTTCAGAATGTTAATTAAATACAGAAATAGCCTCGGGATTGAATTAAAAACAAGCACCATGCCAACTTTGTTGCATGAGAGTAATGTCTCAAACTTTCTACGCTTTGATCGTTCCCTGGAAGACCAGTAGAAGACTCCGAAGCACATCTGGATGCATTCCGTAATCTGTGGACCTTCAGAGTGTTGATGAAATACAGAAATTGCTTCAGGATTGAATACAACAGTCACCATGCGGTCTTTTCTATATGGGAGTAATATCACAAACAGTCTACGCTTTGATTGTTCCCTGGAAGACCAGTAGTAGTTTCCGAGGCACATCTTGAGGCTTTCTGTCATCTGTGGACCTTCAGAGTGTTGATGGAACGCAGAAATTGCATCGGGAATGAATACAACAGGCACCATGCGGACTTTTCTCCATGGGAGTAATGTCTCAAATTGTACACGCTTTGATCGTTCTCTGGAAGACCAGTAGTAGTTTTCGAAGCACATCTGGAGGCATTCTGAAATCTGTTTACATTCAGGGTGTTGATGGAAAGCAGAAATTGCATCGGGATTGAATACAACAGGCACCATGCGGACTTTTCTCCATGTGAGTAATGTCCCCAACTGTCTACGTTTTGTTCCTTCTCTAGCAGACCAGTAGTAATTACTGAAGCACATCTGGAGGCATTCTGTAATCTGTGGACTTTCACAGTGTTGATGAAACACAGCAATTGGGTCGGGATTGAATACAACAGGTACCATGCGTACTTTTCTCCATGAGAGTAATGTCTCAAACTGTGTACGATTTGATCGATTCCTGGAAGATCAGTAGTAGTTTAAATGGCACACCTGGAGGCATTCTGTAATCTGTGGGCCTTCAGAGTGATGGTGAAACATAGAAATTGCATCGGGAATGAGTACAACAGGAACCATGCGGACTTTTCTCCATGGGTGTAATGTCTCAAACTGTGTACGATTTGATCGATTCCTGGAAGGCCAGTAGTAGTTTCCGAACCATATCTGGAAGCATTCTGAATCTGTGCACCTTCAGAGTGTTGATGAAACACAGAAATTGCATCGGCATTCAATACTACAGGCACCAAGCGGACTTCTCTCCATGGTAGTAATGACTCAAATAGTCTACGCTTTGATCGCTTCCTGTAGGACCAGTAATAGTTCACGAAGCACATCTGGAGGCATTCTGTAATCTTTGGACTCTCAGAGTGTTCATGAAACACTAAAATTGCATCGGGATTGTACAGAACAGGCACCATGCGAACTTTTCTTAATGGGAGTAATGTCTACGCTTTGATCGTTCCCTGGAATACCAGAGTAGTTTCCGAAGCACATCTGGAGGCATTCTGTATTCTGTGGATCTTCACAGTGTTGATGGAACACAGAAATTGTATCGGGTTTGAATACAACAACCACCATGCGGACTTGTCCCCATGGGAGTAATGTCTCAAACTGTCTACACTTTGATCGATTCCTGGAAGATCAGTAGTAGCTCCCGAAGCACATTTGGAGGCATTCTGTAACCTATGGACCTTCAGAGTGTTGATGAAACACAGAAATTGCATTGGAATTGAATACAACAGGCACCATGCGGACTTATCTCCATGGGAGTAATGTCTCAATCTGTCTACGTTTTGATCGTTCCCTGGAAGACAAGTTGTAGTTTCCGAAGCATTTCTGGAGCCTTTCTCTAACCTGTGGGCATTCAGAGTGTTGATCAAACACAGAAATTGCATCGGGATTGAATACATCAGGCACCATACGGACTTTTCTCCACGGGAGTAATATCTCAAGCCGTGTACACTTTAATCAGTTCCTGGAAGACCAGTAGTAGTTTCTGACGCACATCAGGAGGCATTCTGTAATCTGTGGACCTTCAGAGTGTTGATGAAACACAGAGATTGCATCAGGATTAAATACAACGGGCACCATGCGGACATTTCTCCATGGGAGTAATGTCTCAAACTGTGTACACATTAATCGATTCCTGGAAGACCAGTGGTAGTTTCCGACGCACATACGGAGGCATTCTGTAATCGGTGGACCTTCAGAGTGTTGATGAAACACAGAAATTGCATCGGGATTGAATACGACAGGCACCATGCGGACTCTTCTCCATAGGAGTAATGTCTCAAGCTGACTACGCTTTGATCGTTACCTGGAAGACAAGTAGTAGTTTCCGAAACTCATCTGGAGGCATTCTGTAATCTGTGGACATTTAGAGTGTCGGTGAAACAAAGACACTGCATCGGGATTGCATACAACAGTCACCATGTAGACTTTTCTCTATGGGAGTGATGTCTCAAAGTGTCTACGCTTTGATCGTTACCTGGAAGACCAGTAGTAGTTTCCGAAGCACAACTGGAGGCTTTCTGTAATCTGTGGACCTTCAGAGTGTAGATGAAACACGGAAATTGCATCTGGATTGAATACATCAGGCACCATGCAGTATTTTCTCCATGGGAGTAATGTCTCAAACTGTCTACGCTTTGATCGTTCCCTGGAAGACCTGTAGTAGTTTCAGAAGCACATCTGGAAGTTTACTGTAATCTGTGGACTTTCAGAGTTTTGATGGAACACATAAATTGCATCGGGATTGAATACAACGGGCACCATGTGGACTTTTGTGCATGAATGTAGCGTCTCAAACTGTCTACGCTTTGATCTTTCCCTGGAAGACCATTAGTAGTTTCCGAAGCACATCTTGAGGCTTTCTGTCATCTGTGGACCTTCAGAGTGTTGATGGAACGCAGAAATTGCATCGGCAATGAATACAACAGGCACCATGCGGACTTTTCTCCATGGGAGTAATGTCTCAACTTGTACACGCTTTGATCGTTCTCTGGAAGACCAGTAGTAGTTTTCGAAGCACATCTGGAGGCATCCTGAAATCTGTTTACATTCAGGGTGTTGATGGAAAGCAGAAATTGCATCGGGATTGAATACAACAGCACCATGCGGACTTTTCACCATGTCAGTAATGTCCCCAACTGTCTACGTTTTGTTCCTTCCCTAGCAGACCAGTAGTAATTACTGAAGCACATCTGGAGGCATTCTGTCATTCTGTTATCTGTGGACTTTCACAGTGTTGATGAAACACAGCAGTTGGGTCGGGATTGAATACAACAGGTACTATGCGTACTTTTCTCCATGAGAGTAATGTCTCAAACTGTGTACGATTTGATCGATTCGTGGAAGATCAGTAGTAGTTTAAATGGCACATCTGGAGGCATTCTGTAATCTGTTGGCCTTCAGAGTGATGGTGAAACTTAGAAATTGCATCGGGAATGAGTACTACAGGAACCATGCGGACTTTTCTCCATGCGAGTAATGTCTCATACTGTGTACGATTTGATCGATTCCTGGAAGACCAGTAGTAGTTTCCGAACCATATCTGGAAGCATTCTGAATCTGTGCACCTTCAGAGTGTTGATGAAACACAGAAATTGCATCGGCATTCAATACAACAGGCACCAAGCGGTCTTTTCTCCATGGTAGCAATGACTCAAATTGTCTACGCTTTGATCGTTCCCTGGAAGACCATTAGTAGTTTCCGAAGCACATCTTGAGGCTTTCTGACATCTGTGGATCTTCAGAGTGTTGATGGAACACAGAAATTGCATCGGGATAGAATACAACAGGCACCATGCGGACTTTTCTCCGTGGGAGTAATGTCTCAAACTGTATACGCTTTGATCGTTCTCTGGAAGACGAGTAGTAGTTTTCGAAGCACATATGGAGGCATCTGTAATCTGTTTACATTTAGGACGTTGATGGAACGCTGAAATTGCATCGGGATTGAATACAACAGCACCATGCGGACTTTTCACCATGTGAGTAATGTCCCCAACTGTCTACGTTTTGATCCTTCAATAGCAGACCAGTAGTAATTACTGAAGCCCATCAGGAGGCATTCTGTAATCTGTGGACTTTCACAGTGTTGATGAAACACAGAAATTGGATCGGTATTGAATAGAACAGGTACCATGCGGACTTTTCTCCATGGGAGTAATGTCTCAAACTGTCTACGCTTTGATCGTTCCCTGGAAGACCTGTAGTAGTTTCAGAAAAGCATCTGGAGGCTTACTGTAATCTGTGGACCTTCAGAGTGTTGATGGAACACAGAAATTGCGTCGGGATTGAATACAACAGGCAACATGCGGACTTTTGTGCATGAGTGTAGTGTCTCAAACTATCTACGCTTTGATCGTTCCCTGGAAGACCATTAGTAGTTTCCAAAGCACATCTTGAGGCTTTCTGTCATCTGTGGACCTTCAGAGTGTTGATGGAACACAGAAATTGCATCGGGATTGAATACAACATGCACCATGCGGTCTTTTCTCCATGGGAGTAATGTCTCAAATAGACTACGCTTTGATCGTTCCCTGGAAGACCAGTAGTAGTTTATAAGGCACATCTGGAGACATTCTGTAATCTGTCTGAATTCAGAGTGTTGATGAAACACAGAAATTGCATAGGGATTGAATAAAACAGGCACCATGCGAACTTTTCTCAATGGGAGTAATGTCTCAAACTGTCTACGCTATGATCGTTTCCTGGAAGACCAGTAGTAATATAAGAAGCACATCTGGAGGCATTCTGTAATCTGTGGACCTTCCGAGTGTAGATGAAACACAGGAAATGCATCAGGATTGAATACAACAGTCACCATGCGGTCTTTTCTATATGGGAGTAATATCACAAACACTCTACGCTTTGATCGTTCCCTGGAAGACCAGTAGTAGTTTCCCAGTCGAATCTGGTGGCATTCTGTAATTTGTTTACCTTCAGTGCGTTGATGAAACACAGAAATTGCATCGGGATTGAATACAACAGGCACCATGCAGACTTTTCTCCATGGGAGTAATGTCTCAAACTGTCTACAGTTTCATCGTACCCTGGAAGGGCTGTAGTTGTTTCCGAAGAACATCTGGAGTGATTCTGTAATCTGTATACCTTCAGAATGTTAATTAAATACAGAAATTACATCGGGATTGAATAAAACAAACACCATGCCAACTTTGTTGCATGAGAGTAATGTCTCAAACATTCTACGCTTTGATCGTTCCCTGGAAGACCAGTAGAATATTCCGAAGCACATCTGGATGCATTCCGTAATCTGTGGACCTTCAGAGTGTTGATGAAACACAGAAATTGCATCAGGATTGAATACAACAGTCACCATGCGGTCTTTTCTATATGGGAGTAATATCACAAACAGTCTACGCTTTGATTGTTCCCTGGAAGACCAGTAGTAGTTTCCAAGTCGCATCTGGAGGCATTCTGTAATCTGTTTACCTTCAGTGCGTTGATGAAACACAGAAATTGCATCGGGATTGAATACAACAGGCACCATGCGGACTTTTCTCCATGGGAGTAATGTCTCAAATTGTACACGCTTTGGAAGACCAGTAGTAGTTTTCGAAGCATATCTGGAGGCATTCTGAAATCTGTTTACATTCAGGGTGTTGATGAAAGCAGAAATTGCATCGGGATTGACTACAACAGGCACCATGCGGACTTTTCTCCATGTGAGTAATGTCCCCAACTGTCTACGTTTTGTTCCTTCCCTAGCAGACCAGTAGTAATTACTGAAGCACATCTGGAGGCATTCTGTAATCTGTGGACTTTCACAGTGTTGATGAAACACAGCAATTGGGTTGGGATTGAATACAGCAGGTACCATGCGTACTTTTCTCCATGAGAGTAATGTCTCAAACTGTGTACGATTTGATCGATTCCTGGAAGATCAGTAGTAGTTTAAATGGCACATCTGGAGGCATTCTGTAATGTGTGGGCCTTCAGAGTGATAGTGAAACATAGAAATTAAATCGGGAATGAGTACAACAGGAACCATGCGGACTTTTCTCCATGGGAGTAATGTCTCAAACTGTGTACGATTTGATCGATTCCTGGAAGACCAGTAGTAGTTTCCGAACCATATCTGGAAGCATTCTGAATCTGTGCACCTTCAGAGTGTTGATGAAACACAGAAATTGCATCGGCATTCAATACAACAGGCACCAAGCGGTCTTTTCTCCATGGTAGTAATGACTCAAATAGTCTACGGTTTGATCGCTTCTGTAGGACCAGTAATAGTTCACGAAGCACATCTGGAGGCATTCTGTAATCTTTGGACTCTCAGAGTGTTCATGAAACACTCAAATTGCATCAGGATTGTACAGAACAGGCACCATGCGAACATTTCTCCATGGGAGTAATGTCTCAAAATGTCTACGCTTTGATCGTTCCGTGGAATACCAGAGTAGTTTCCGAAGCACATCTGGAGGCATTCTGTATTCTGTGGATCTTCACAGTGTTGATGAAACACAGAAATTGCATCGGGAATCAATACAACAATCTGCATGCGGACTTTTATCCATGGGAGTAATGTCTCAACGTGTATACGCTTTGATCGTTCCCTGGAAGACCAGTAGTAGTTTGGGAAGTCTATCTGGAGACATTCTGTAATCTGCGGACATTCAGAGTGCTGATGGAACACAGAAATTGTATCGGGATTGAATACAACAGGCACTATGCGGACTTTTCTCCATGGGAGTAATGTCTCAAACTGTCTACGCTTTGATTGCTCCCCGGAAGACCAGTAGTGGTTTCCGATGCACATCTCTAGGCATTCTGTAATCTGTGGACCTTCGGTGTGTTCATGAAACACAGAAATTGCTTCGGAATTGAATAGAACAGGCACCATGCGAACTTTTCTCTATGGGAGTAATGTCTCAAACTGTCTACGCTTTGATCGTTCCCTGGAATACCAGAGTAGCTTCTGATGCACATCTGGAGGCATTCTGTAATCTGTGGAAATTCAGAGTGTTGATGAAACACAGAAATTGCATCGGGATTGAATACAACGGGCACCATGCGGACTTTTCGTCATGGGAGTGATGTGTTCAACTATCTACGTTTTGATTGTTCCCTGGAAGACCAGTAGTAGTTTCCGAAGCACATCTGGAGGCATTTGCAATCTGTGGGCATTCAGAGTGTTGATGAAACCCAGAAATTGCATCGGGATTGAATACATCAGGCACCATGCGGACTTTTGTGCATGAATGTAGTGTCTCAAACTGTATACGCTTTGATCGTTCCCTGGAAGACCAGTAGTAGTTTGCGAAGCACATGTGGAGGCATTCTGTAATCCGTGGACCTTCAGAGGGTTCATGAAACACAGAAATTGCCTCGGGTTTGAATAGAACAGGCACAATGCGAACTTTTCTCCATGGCGGTTATGTCTCAAACTGTCTATGACTTGATCGTTCCCAGGAATACCAGGAGTAGTTTCCGATGCACATCTGAAGGCATTCTGTATTCTGTAGACCTTCAGAGTGTTGATGAAACACAGAAATTACATCGGGATTGAATTAAACAGGCACCATGCGGTCTTTTCTATATGGGGGTTATGTCTCAAACAGTCTACCCTTTGATCGTTCCCTGGAAGACCAGTGGTAGTTACCAAGGCACATCTGGTGGCATTCTGTAATCTGTGGGGCTTCAGAGTGTTATGAAACACAGATATTGCATCGGGATTGAATACAACAGGCACCACGCGGACTTTTCTGCATGGGAGTAATGTCTCAAAGAGTCTACGCTTTGATCGATTCCTGGAACACCAGTAGTAGTTTCCGAAGCACAATTGGAGGCATTCTGTAATCTGTGGACCTTCAGAGTGTTGATGAAACACAGAAAGTGCATTGGGATTGAATACAACAGGCACCATGCGGACTTTTCACCATGAGAGTAATGTCTCAAACTGTCTTCGCTTTGGTCGTTCCCTGGAAAATCAGTAGTAGTTTCCGAAGCACATCTGGTGGCATTCTGTAATCTGTGGACGTTCACAGGGTTGATGAAACACAGAAATTGCATCGGGATTGAATACAACTGACACCATGCGGACTTTTTTTCATGGGGGTAACGTCTCAAACTGTCTACGACTTGATCGTTCCCTGGAATACCAGAAGTAGTTTCCGATGCACATCTGGAGGCATTCTGTATTCTGTATACCTTCAGAGTGTTGATGAAACACAGAAATTACATCGGGATTGAATTAAACAGGCACTATGCGGTCTTTTCTATATGGGGGTAATGTCTCAAACAGTCTACCCTTTGAACATTCCCTGGAAGACCAGTGGTAGTTACCAAGGCACATCTGGTGGCATTCTGTAATCTGTGGGGCTTCAGAATGTTATGAAACACAGAAATTGCATCGGGATTGAATACAACAGGCACCATGCGGTCCTTTCTCCTTGGCAGAAATGTCTTAAACTGTCTACGAATTTTTTTCGATCCCTCGAAGACCAGTATTAGTTTCAAAGCATATCCGGAGGCATTCTGTAACCTGTCGACATTCGGAGTGTTGATGAAACACAGAAACAGCATCGGGATTGTATACAACAGGCACCATGCGGACTCTTTCCCATGGGAGTAATGTCTCAAACTTTCTTCGCTTTGGTCGTTTCCTGGAAAATCAGTGTTAGATTCCGAAGCACATCTGGAGGAATTCTGTAATCTGTGGACGTTCACAGGGTTGATTAAACACAGAAATTGCAACGGGATTTAATACAACTGGCACCATGCATACTTTTTTTCATGAGAGTAATGTGTTAAACTGCCTACGCTTTGATCGTTCCCTGGAAGACCAGTAGTAGATTCCGAAGCACATCTAGAGGCATTCTGAAATCTGTGGACCTTCAGACTGTTCATGTAACATAGAAATTGCATCGGGATTGAATTGAACAGGCACCATTCGGACTTTTCTACACGGGAGAAATTTCTCAAACTGTCTTCACTTTGATCGTGCCCTGGAACACCAGTAGTAGTTTCCGAAGCACATCTGGAGACGTTCCGTAAACAGTGCACCTTCAGAGTGTTGATGAAACACATAAATTGCATCGGGATTGAATACAACAACCACCATGCGGAATTTTCTCGATGGGAACTATGTCTCAAACTGTCTACGCTTTGATCGAAACCTGGAAGACCAGTAGTAGTTTCCAAAGTACATCCGGAGCTATTCAGTAATCTGTGGACGTATAGAGTATTGATGAAACACCGAAATTGCATCGGTATTGAATACAACAGTCACCATGCGGACTTCTCTCCATGATAGTAATGTCTCAAACTGTCTACGCCTTGATCGTTCCATGGAATACCAGAAGTAGTTTCAGATGCACATATGGAGGCATTCTGTATTCTGTGGACCTTTAGAGTGTTGATGAAGCACAGAAATTGCATCGGGATTGTATACAACAGTCACCATGCGGACTTTTCTTCATAGGCAAAATGTCTCACACTGTCTACGCTTCGATCGATTCCTGGGAGACAAGTAGTAGTTTTTGAAGCATATCTGGAGGCATTCTGTATTCTGTGGACATTCACAGTGTTGATGAAGCACAGAAATTCATCGGGACTGTATACAACAGTCACCATGCGGACTTCTCTCCATGATAGTAATGTCTCAAACTGTCTACGCCTTGATCGTTCCATGGAATACCAGAAGTAGTTTCAGATGCACATCTGGAGGCATTCTGTATTCTGTGGACCTTCAGAGTGTTGATGAAACACAGAAATTACATCGGGATTGAATACAACAGGCATCATTGCGGTCCTTTCTCCTTTGGCAGAAATGTCTTAAACTGTCTACGAATTTTGATCGATCCCTCGAAGACCTGTAGTAGTTTCAAAGCATATCCGGAGGCATTCTGTAATCTGTCGACATTCGGAGTGTTGATGAAACACAGAAACTGCATCGGGATTAAATACAACAGGCACCATGCGGACTTTTCTCCACTTGAGCTATGTCTCAAACTTTCTACGCTTTGATCGTTCCCTGGTTGACCAGTAGTAGTTTCCGAAGCACTTCTGGAGACATTCCGTAAACAGTGGACCTTCAAAGTGTTGATGAAACACATAAATTGCATCGGGATTGAATACAACAACCACCATGCGGAATTATCTCCATGGGAGCGATGTCTGAAACTGTCTACGCTTTGATCGAATCCTGGAAGACCAGTAGTAGTTTCCAAATCTCTTCTGGAGCAATTCTGTAATCTGTGGACCTTCAGAGAGTTCATGAAACACAGAAATTGCCTCGGGTTTGAATAGAACAGGCACAATGCGAACTTTTCTCCATGGGAGTAATGTCTCAAACTGTCTACGCCTTGATCGTTCCCTGGAATACCAGAAGTAGTTTCCGATGCACATCTGGAGGCATTCTGTATTCTGTGGACTTTCAGAGTGTTGATGAAACACAGAAATTACATCGGGATTGAATTAAACAGACACTATGCGGTCTTTTCTATATGGGGGTAATGTCTCAAACAGTCTACCCTTTGATCGTTCCCTGGAAGACCAGTGGTAGTTTCCGAAGCACATCTGGAAACATTCTGTAATGTGTGGAACTTAAGAGTGTTGACGGAACACAGAAATTGCATCGGGATTGAATACAACAGGTAATATGTGGTCTTTATTCCATGGGAGTATTGTCTCAAACAGTCTACGCTTTGATCGTACCCTGGAAGACCAGTAGTAGTTTCCAAGGCACATCTGGAGGAATTCTGTAATATGTGGACCTTTAGAGTGTTGATGAAACACAGTGATTGCGTCGGGATTGAATACAACAGGCACCATGCGGACCTTTCTCCTTTGGCAGAAATGTCTTAAACTGTCTACGGATTTTGATCGATCGCTCGAAGGCCTGTAGTAGTTTCAAAGCATATCCAGGGGCATTCTGTAATCTGTCGACATTCGGAGTGTTGATGAAACACAGAAACTGCATCGTGATTGAATACAACAGGCACCATGCGGACTTTTCTCCACTAGTGTAATGTCTCAAACTGTCTACGCTTTGATCGTTCCCTGGATGACCAGTAGTAGTTTCAGAAGCACTTCTGGAGACATTCCGTAAACAGTGGACCTTCAAAGTGTTGATGAAACACATAAATTGCATCGGGATTGAATACAACAACCACCATGCGGAATTTTCTCCATGGGAGCGATGTCTCAAACTGTCTACGCTTTGATCGATTCCTGGAAGACCAGTAGTAGTTTCCAAATCACATCTGGAGCCATTCTGTAAGCTGTGGACCTTTAAAGCGTTCATGAAACACAGATATTGCCTCGGGTTTGAATAGAACATTCACAATGCGATCTTTTCTATATGGGGGTGATGTCTCAACATTCTACCCTTTGATCGTTCCCTGGAAGACCAGTGGTAGTTACCAAGGCACATCTGGTGGCATTCTGTAATCTGTGGGGCTTCAGAGTGTTAATGAAACACAGAAACTGCATCGGGATGGAATACAACAGGCACCATGCGGACTTTTCCCCATGGGAGTAATATCTCAAACTGACTACACTTTGATCGTTACCTGGTGGACAAGTAGTAGTTTGCGAAGCACATGTGGAGGCGTTCTGTAATCTGTGGACCTTCAGAGTGTTGATGAAACACAGAAAGTGCATTGGGATTGAATACAACAGGCACCATACGGACTTTTCACCATGAGAGTAATGTCTCAAACTGTCTTCGCTTTGGTCGTTCCCTGGAAAATCAGTAGTAGTTTCCGAAGCACATCTGGAGGCATTCTGTAATCCGTGGACGTTCACAGGGTTGACGAAACACAGAAATTGAATCGGGATTGAATACAACTGGCACCATGCGGACTTTTTTTCATGGGAGTAATGTGTTAAACTGCCTGCGCTTTGGTCGTTCCCTGGAAGACCAGTAGTAGTTTCCGAAAGCACATCTGGAGGAATTCTGAAATCTGTGGACCTTCAGAGTGTTCATGAAACACAGAAATTGCATTGGGATTGAATTGAACAGGCACCACTCGAACTTTTCTCCATGGGAGAAGTTTCTCAAACTGTCTTCACTTTGATCGTGCCCTGGAAGACCAGTAGTAGTTTCCGATGCACATCTGGAAACATTCTGTAATCTGTGGACCTACAGAGTGTTGATGGAACACATAAATTGCATCGGGATTGAATACAACATGCAATATGTGGTCTTTATTCCATGGGAGTATTTTCTCAAACAGTCTACGCATTGATCGTTTCCTGGAAGACCAGTAGTAGTTTCATAGGCACATCTGGAGGAATTCTGTAATCTGTGGTCCTTCAGAGTGTTGATGAAACACAGAGATTGCTTCGGGATTGAAAACAAAAGGCACCATGCGGACTTATCACCATGGGAGTAATGCCTCCCAGTGTCTACGCTGCGATCGATTCCTGGAAGGCAAGTAGTAGCTTTGAAGCACATCTGGAGGCACTCTATAATCTGTGGATGTTCAGAGTGTTGATGAATCACACAAACTGAGTCGGGACTAAATACAACAGGCACCATACGAACTTTTCACCATGGGAGAAATGTCTCCAACTGCCTACGATTTTTGATCGATTCCTCGAAGAACAGTAGTGGTTTATAAGCACATCTGGAGGCATTCTGAAATCTGTGGAACTTCTGTGTGTTGACGAAACACAGAAATTGCAACGGGATTGAATACAACAGGCACCATGCGGACTTTTCTGCATGTGGGTAATGTCTCAAACTGAGTACTCTTTAATCGATTCTTGGAAGACAAGTAGTAGTTTCAGAAGCACATCTGGAGGCTTTCTGTAATCTGTGGACCTTCAGAGTGTTGATGAAACACTGAAATTGAATCGGGATTGATTACAACAGGCACCATTCGGACTTTTCTCCATGGGAGAAAAGTCTCAAACTATCTACGAATTTTGATCAGTTCCTCGAAGGCCAGTTGTAGTTTAAATGCACATCTGGAGGCATTCTGTAATCTGTGGACCTTCCATGTGTTGATGAAACACAGAAATTGCATTGGGATTGAATACAACAGGCACCATGCGGACTTTTCTAAATGGGAGTAATGTCTCAAACTGTCTACACTTCGATCGTTCAGTGGAAGACCAGTAGTAGTTTCCGAAGCACATCTTGGGGCATTCTGTAATCTGTGGTCCTTCAGAGTGTTTAAGAAACACAGAAATTGCATCGGGATTGAGTACAACAGGCACCATGCGGTCTTTTCTCCGTGGGAGTAATGTCTCAAACTGTATACGCTTTGATCGTTCCCTGGAACACCAGTAGTAGTTTCGGAAGCACATCTGGAGACATTCCGTAAACAGTGGACTTTCAGAGTGTTGATGAAACACAGAAATTGCATCAGGATTGAATACAACAACCACCATGCGGAATTCTCTCCATGGGAGCGATGACTCAAACTGTCTGCGCTTTGATCGATTCCTGGAAGGCCAGTAGAAGTTTATGAAGCACATCTGGAGCCATTCTGTAATCTGTGGACCTTCAGAGTTTTGATGAAACAACGAAATTGCATCGGGATTGAATACAACAGTCAGCATGCGGACTTTTCTCCATGGGCATAATGTCTCACACTAACTACGCTTCGAACGATTCCTGGGAGACAAGTAGTAGTTTTTGAAGAACATCTGGAGGCACTCTGTAATCTGTGGACGTTCAGAGTGTGATGAAACACACAAATTGCATCTGGACTAAATACAACAGGCACCATGCGGACTTTTCACCATGGGAGAAATGTCTCAAACTGCCTACGAATTTTGATCGATTCCTCGAAGACCAGTAGTGGTTACCAAGCACATCTGGAGGAATCCTGAAATCTGTGGACCTTCTGTGTGTTGACGAAACACAGAAATTGCAACGTGATTGAATACAACAGGCACCATGCGGACTTTTCTGCGTGGGGGTAATGTCTCAAACTGTGTACGCTTTAATCGATTCCTGGAAGACCAGTAGTAGTTTCCGAAGTACATCTGCAGGCTTTCGGTATTCTGTAGACCATCAAGTGTTTATGAAACACAGAAATTGCATCGGGATTAAGTACAACAGGCACCGTGCGGACTTTTCTCCATGGGAGTAATGTCTCAAACTGTCTAAGCTTTGATCGTTCCCTGGAAGACAAGTAGTACATTAAGAAGCACATCTGGAGGAATTCTGTATCTGTGGACCTTCGGAGTGTTGATCAAACACAGAATTACATCTGGATTGAATACAACAGGCACCATGCGGACTTTTCTCAATGCGACTAAAGTGTCAAACTGTCTACGATTTGATCGTTCGCTGGAAGACCAGTAGTAGTTTATGAAGTACATCTGGAGGCATTCTGTAATCTGTGGACCTTCAGAATTTTGTGATACACAGAAATTGCATCGGAACTAAATACAACAGGTAACATGCGGACCTTTCACCATGGGGGAAATGTCTCAAAGTGTCTACGAAATTTGATCAATTCCTCGAAGACCAGTAGAAGTTTCCAAACATATCTGGAGGCATTCTGTAATCTGTGGACCTTCAGAGTGTTGGTGAAACACAGATATAGCATCGTGATTGAATACAACAGGCACAATGCGGACTTTTCTCCATGGGAGTAATGTCTCAAACCGTCTACGCTTTGATCCTTCCCTGGAAGACCAGTAGTAGTTTCAGAAGCACATCTGGAGGCATTCTATAATCTGTAGAAATTCAGAGTGTCGATGAAACACAGATATTGCATCGTGATTCAATACAACAAACACAATGCGGACTTTTCTCCATAGGAATAATGTCTCAAACTTTAAACGCTTTGATGGTTCCCTGGAAGACCAGTAGCAGTTTCCGAAGCATATCTGGAATCATTCCGTAATCTGTGGAGCTTCAGAGCGTTGATGAAACACAGAAATTGCATCTTGATTGAATAGAACAGGCTCCATGCTTACTTTTCTCAATGGGAGAAATGTCTCAAACTGTCTAATAATTATGAACGA